>NC_135666.1:5978955-6295581 GCF_964188315.1 Podarcis muralis | reverse complement strand
CACTACAGCGGTGGCAGTCTCTTAATATCAATGGGCAGGGAGTTTCAAAGTGTAAATGCTCCAAACTAAAAAGACTGATTCCTTGCAGGTGTGGAATGAAAACTGGGATGGGTTTTTGGAAGACGCCTGTGCATGAATTTGTTTTATGGGTGTAGATCGGTGCATGCTAACCAATGCACAGTCTTCACAGTAAGGCTCTGTTCCGATGGCATGAGTAGGCATGATGACCGGTACTACCAACTTCTACTACCAACCTTACTGTATGCTTGTGAAACGTGGACCACTTATAAACGCCATCTCCAACTCCTGGAAAGATTCCATCAACGGTGCCTCAGAAAAATTATACACATCACTTGGGAAGACAGGTGAACTGGAAGAAGCGAAGATCACCAATGTCAAAGCAATGATTCTTCAACATCAACTTTGTTGGACTGGTCATGTTTGTGCAGATGCCTGATGATTGTCTTCCAAAGCAATGACTATTCCGAACGTAAAAATGGAAAGCGTAATGCTGGTGGTCAACAAAGGCAGTTCAAAGACTCTCTCAAGGCAAATCTTTTTAAAATGTAGCATAAACACCAACAACTGGGAAACACTGGCCTGAAAGCCCTCCAGTTGGAGAACAGCCTTTACCAAAGGTGTCATGGGCTTTGAAGACACTCGAACTCAGGACGAAAGGGAGAAATGTGCTAAGAGGAAGGCACGCTTGGCAAATCCACACCGGGATCAACTCCCACCCGGAAACCAATGTCCCCACTGTGGAAGGATGTGTGGGTCCAGAATTGGCCTCCACAGTCACTTATGGACTCACTGTTAAAACCGTGTTTATGGAAGACAATCTTACTTGGCTATGAGAGATGAAGAAGAAGAAGAAGAAGAAGAAGAAGAAGAAGAAGAAGAAGAAGAAGAAGAAGAAGAAGAAGAAGAAGAAGAAACTTTGTTGCATTTGTAAAGGCGCCAGTTTTGCATATCCAAGTGGTTAAATGTGTATCCGTTTGTGGAGTGTTCATTCTGCTTTGCTTGGGCAAAGCCTCTATAGGGGTTAGATTATATCTGGTCTTTATTGACCTGTATTGACTACAGAGCAAGATTCCAGTGATTTTTCTGCATTAGCGGGACTCATTTTTTTTTCCCCTGGAGCAATTAACTCAGAAATGAACGCTAAGCTTCTGCCAGATCTCCAGAAGTAGCTTTTACATCATGTGAATGATCACAAAAACCACGGAAATTATTAGGTGAGGAAACATCTGGAAAACAGACTAAACGAAGTGCTGTCTGAACGCAGCCTCAGGAGCTCTCCGTGGTGCTAATAGTCTGCACTTGCCTTGCCACATGGCAATCCACATTAAACCCTAGCATTTTGCTGTTCTGCTCCTGCGACGGCAACCACTGGGCTGTTCACGTGTTATGTTGAAAAAGCATGAAGTCCCTGCCCCTGCATATAAATCATTTTGAGCTGCATAGATTGTGCATGTATACAGAAAACCTGAACCTGAGTTCAGTGGGAGAACGAGTGGATGAGGCTACTGAACGCATTATTATTATTATTATTATTATTATTATTATTATTATTATTTATTGAATTTATTAGCTAGGCAAAAAAATGTTGCCCTAAATACTGGAATATTTGCCCCGATTTTATTAACTGCATTCAGCACTTGAATTGGTATTCGATCTCAATATTTGCTGCTAATCCACACAGTTGGGATAGCTCAGACCGTAGAGCATGACTCACGGCCTAGGACCCTCGTACCTACGGGACCGCCTCTCCTGGAATGCCCCACGGAGAGCCTCGAGGTCCATAAATAACAACACCCTAGTGGTCCCAAGCCCTAAGGAAGTTAGATCGGCTTCAACCAGAGCCAGGGCCTTTTCAACTCTGGCTCCGGCCTGGTGGAACGCTCTGCCTCATGAGACCAGGGCCCTGCAGGATCTGATTTCTTTCCGCAGGGCCTGGAAGACAGAGTTGTTCCGCCTGGCCTTTGGCTTGGAGCCAGTTTGATTCCCTCCCTCACTCTCTTTCTTTTTTCTTTTCCTTCTCCTCCTGCAATGAGGCTACATTTTAATATTTTAATGTTCCATTATTTTAATGTTGTATTTTATTTTTGTTTTTAAGTTGTAATCATTCTTCTTGTTTTTATTATTGCTTGTAAGCCGCTCTGAGCCCGGCCTTGGCTGGGGAGGGTGGGGTATAAATAAAAAATTATTATTATTATTATTATTATTATTATTATTATTATTAATCTCAGCCTTGCCTCAAGAAGTTTTTAACGTTTGATGTTTTAGTTTGTTTCGATATATGCTGTGAGCCGCCCAGAGTGGATCCTGAACCACAAGAAGAGAACAAGAAGAACATACGTTTAGAGAAGATTGGAAAACATTTATTGAATATATGGGAAATAACTGTGTACAGCTGAAAACGGTGGCAGCATTGCAATAAATTCAACAGTGTAAATAAGTTTTGATGGATGTAATACAGTGGAACCTCAGGTTACATATGCTTCAGGTTACAGACGCTTCAGGTTACAGACTCCGCTAACCCAGAAATATTACCTCGGGTTAAGAACTTTGCTTCAGGATGAAAACAGAAATCGTGCTCCGGTGGCACGGTGGCATCAGGAGGTCCCATTAGCTAAAGTGGTGCTTCAGGTTAAGAACAGTTTCAGGTTAAGAACAGACCTCCAGAACGAATTAAGTACTTAACCCGAGGTACCACTGTAATGGAATGCTGAATGGTATCATTTTTGTAAAATATGTGGTGATTTGTGATATGTAAAATGAACCATGGAAAGAGAAGAAGGGAAGTCACTGATGTATAAAAAGCAGTATTTTAAATTGTAAAACAGAAAATTGAATAAAAATTATTATTATTATTATTTAAAAAGTTCCTTCTTTTTTTGATGCAGTTGTTCTAGAGAACATTTGGCCACCCCCTTGCACAACACACATTATCAACTGCATCAGCACACGAAGATGCCAAGGGTGGCCTTCTCCAGACCTCTGTCCTCCCACCATATAGCAGAGAGGCCTCTTCAAGCTTCCAATTCTGCTCCTTCACAGTAAGAACATTAGAAGAGTGTGCTGGATCAGGCCCATCTTTTCCACCATCCTGTTCTCACAGTGGCCAACCACGTGCCTGCGGGAAACCAAGGAGCAGGATCTGAGCACGAGAGCCCTTTCCTCTCCTCGCTTTATTGGCCGAGGGAGCCGGCGTACAGCTTCCGGGTCATGTGGCCAGCATGACTAAGCCGCTTCTGGCGAACCAGAGCAGCGCACGGAAACACCGTTTACCTTCCCTCCGGAGTGGTACCTATTTATCTACTTGCACTTTGGTGTGCTTTTGAACTGCTAGGTTGGCAGGAGCTGGGACAGAGCAACAGGAGCTCACCCCGTCGTGGGGATTCAAACCGCCAACCTTCCGATCGGCAAGTCCTAGGCTCTGTGGTTTAACCCACTGTGCCACCTGCGTCCCATCAATTTGTCTACAGTGGTACCTCAGGTTACATACGCTTCAGGTTACATACGGTTCAGGTTACAGACTCCGCTAACCCAGAAATAGTGCTTCAGGTTAAGAACTTTGCTTCAGGATAAGAACAGAAATCGTGCTCCGGTGTTGCGGCGGCAGCAGGAGGCCCATTAGCTAAAGTGGTGCTTCAGGTTAAGAACAGTTTCAGGTTAAGAATGGACCTCCGGAACAAATTAAGTACTTAACCTGAGGTACCACTGTAATCCTCTTTTAAAGTCATCCTAGTTGTTGGGCCATCACTGCCCCCGGGGGGAGCGAGTTCCATCGTTTGACTGCATAATGCATGAAGAAGCACTTTCTTTTATCGGTCTGGACTTCAAGTCCCAGAAACGCAATTTGTCACAGGCTGAGGAACAGCCACACGGTGGGCCTCTCCAGCCCTGGGTGGCCAATTGACCCATCCGTCAAACGGCACTCATTCTTCATCCTACCACTGGCCGTCCGCAGACTGAAAGGGGGAAAAAGAATAATAATCTTGTTCACAGCTTGTTACTCTTTCCCTGCAGGGAGATAAGGCTGTCAAGTACCCAACCCTTCATCATAAAACTACTATCTTCTGTGTTTTTCTTGGCTGAGACTGTCTGTTCCTCGGGGGAATTCGTTTCAGCCCAGATGTTGGAATGGGAAAAGTTTACCTCCCTACATCCTGGATGGGAGAAAAATAAGATACCACCATCATTCCCACCCTTACCATAATCAGCTGCCCAACACAACTCAGTGGTAGAGCATCTGCTTTGAATGAAAAAAGACCCGAGTTCGAATCTCAGCATTTCCCCAAATAATCTTTATTAGTTTTCCGGTTACATAAAGGTAAAGGTACCCCTGCCCGTACGGGCCAGTCTTGACAGACTCTAGGGTTGTGCGCCCATCTCACTCAAGAGGCCGGGGGCCAGCGCTGTCCGGAGACACTTCCGGGTCACGTGGCCAGCGTGACAAAGCTGCATCTGGCGAGCCAGCGCAGCACATGGAACGCCGTTTACCTTCCCGCTAGAAAGCGGTCCCTATTTATCTACTTGCACCCGGGGGTGCTTTCGAACTGCTAGGTTGGCAGGCGCTGGGACCGAGCAGCAGGAGCGCACCCCGCCACGGGGATTCGAACCGCCGACCTTTCGATCGGCAAGCCCTAGGCACTGAGGCTTTTACCCACAGCGCCACCCGCGTCCCTCTTTCTAGTTGCATACTCCACATGAATTATGGTGCTGGAGGAGACTCTTGAGAGTCCCATGAGACTCATGGGAATTGTAGTCCCAAAACATCTGGAGGGCCGAGTTTGCCTATGCCTGGTTTAGGCTCTGAAAGGTCAGCACCAACACTTTGACTAGTGCTTGGAAACGTACTGGGAGCCAGTGCAGGTCTCTCAGGACCGGTGTAATATTGTCTCGGTTCATCCCAGGTATCTTCAGGTAGGGTCAGGAACACCATGTTGGGATGTGTCCAAGGGAACAGGGGTGATTGGCAGGCCTCCAGCTGGCTCTAGCCCACCGGCCGGCAGCTGGGTAATTTCCAGTCCTTGGACCAGCATGTAACTGCGACTCAGACCTCAGAAACCTTCAGAGGCTGAGCACGCAAGCCAGCAGAGAAAACAACTCTTCGCAACAGAAGGGCAGAGAGAGGCTGTGTAAAGCATATTTACAGCAGTCGCTAGGGACGTAGGTGGCACTGTGAGTTAAACCACAGAGACTAGGACTTGCTGATCTGATCAGAAGGTCGGCGGTTCGAATCCCCGCGACGGGGTGAGCTCCCGTTGCTCGGTCCCTGCTCCTGTCAACCTAGCAGTTCGAAAGCACGTCAAAGTGCAAGTAGATAAATAGGTACCACTCCAGCGGGAAGGTAAACGGCGTTTCCGTGCGCTGCTGTGGTTCGCCACAAGCGGCTTAGTCATGCTGGCCACATGACTCGGAAGCTGTACGCCGGCTCCCTTGGCCAGTAAAGCGAGATGAGCGCCACAACCCCAGAGTCAGCCACGACTGGACCTAATGGTCAGGGGTCCCTTTACCTTTATATTTAGCATACATCAGGACAAAGAAAACATGTCTGCTCTCCTTCATGTCCAAAGCAAGAAGCATAAGAGAGAGAGAAATACACAAACGGAAGTTCCCAGCAAGCTGTGCTGGAATGTAAACAGGCATGTGACACACAACAGCCTGTTCCCCTTATGGTGGAATGGAATATCTTAACACACCCGCCGCCCCCAATCTGGAGAGCTGCTGCCATTCAGTGTGGAGAGGAAGCCGAGCAGAAGGATATGTGGGCAAGATCTCCAATCCTTTATTTTATTTTTTGCAAGAGAGTCCCACATCTGCATCTCCACTCTCATCCGTGCCCAAGACATTCTGCGGCCTCAGGGAAAGGTTGAAATGTTGCTCTCTCATTCCACATACCCAGTGGACTGGCCATATCTGCACCTTATTCAAGCCCTCTTACAATCACAGAATTTTAGAGTTGGAAGGGTCCACGAGGGTCATCTAGTCCAACCCACTGCAATGCAGGAATCTTTTCCGCAAAGTAGGGCTTGAACCCCTAAGATTAAGAATCTCATACTCCATTGAAAGTTATGGCTTCTACCCCCCAAAAAATGATGAGAACTGTAGCTTTTTACAGGTGCTGAGAGTTATCAGGGCACCCCTATTCCCCTCAGAGATCTACAAATCCCAGAGAGGTTTAAACAATCCCTCTTCAGCACAGTGGTACCTTGGTTCTCAAACGCCTTGGTTCCCAAGCACCGAAAACCTGGAAGTAAGTGTTCTGATTTTCAAACAGTTTTCGGAAGCTGACTGTCCAATGCAGCTGTTGGCTATTGTTTCTGGGGCACCTGCACCAATCAGAAGCTGTGCTTTGGTTTTCAAACATTTCGGAATGGACTTCCAGAACGAATTAAGTTGGGTGCTTTTGTTTTTGCTATTTATTTTGCATTTTGAGGCTTTATGGTTAATTTGTTTTTGTGACTGTGTTGACCCCAGTTCAGCTAGTGATAGACGGATTGTGTGACTGTGGAAATGGAGAAAAGCCCCCCCCCCCCATCCAAACAATGACTATCATCAGTGCAGGTAAGAAAAAAATAATAATTTTAATTTTTATCATCTATAATACTGTCTTATTTATTTTATAGTACAGTACATTGATTATTGCTTTCATTTTATGGATCAATGGTCTCGTTAGATACTAAAAATCATGTTAAATTGCTGTATTAGGGGTTTTTTAAAAGTCTGGAATGGATTAATCAATTTTGCATTACTTTCTATGGGAAAGCACGCCTTGGTTTTGGAACGTTTTGGTTTTGGAACGGACTTCCAGAAGGGATTAAGTTTGAGAACCAAGGTACCACTGTCTAGGGCAAGCTGACTGTGATCCTACATTTGGAATACTCCCTAAACAAGGAAACAATTTGTATTTCTTATACCTATGAGGACAAAGATGAGGGTTTTTTTTTTTGTTTGTTTGTTTGTTTTTAGCAGCTGGATCTTCCAGGGGATTTCAGTGGAGTCCTCTGATGACCAGATGCAGTTAGCAGATTGGTCAAGAGCCTCCTTTGCTCTCACTGACGGGGACACCTGCAGTTGAAGGCCAAGTGAGAACCTTCGCAGGAGATACTGGCCTTTGTTGTTGTGATGAGATAACAAGGCCTGAAGGCTCTGCTTTTTCTCATCAGCCCAGTTCCCAGCCTGAAATTCAAGCAGGTTTGTGTGCCTCTCTCTCTTAGATGGCCTGGAACAAAACAAAACAACTTTCAAACAGTTGAACAGCCCTGGCTTCCCCAAAGAACCCTGGAAGCTGTAGTTTGCTAGCAGAGAGTTGCTAGGAGATCCCTGTTCCCTTCTCAGAGCTGCAACTCCCGGAGTTCCCTGTGAAGAGGGATTTATGGTTAAACCACTCTGGAAATCGTAGCTTGGGGCATCCTTAAGGCAACCTCCCAGAATTATTCAGGCAAAGGCATAACTGATTGAAATTTCATCATAGTGCTTTAATAAGTGGTAAGGTAAAGGTAAAGGGACCCCTGACCATTAGGTCCAGTCGTGACCAACTCTGGGGTTGTGGTGCTCATCTCGCTTTATTGGCCAAGGGAGCCGGCGTACAGCTTCCGGGTCATGTGGCCAGCAGGACTAAGCCGCTTCTGGCGAACCAGAGCAGCGCACGGAAACGCCGTTTACCTTCCCGCCGGAGCGGTACCTATTTATCTACTTGCACTTTGACGTGCTTTCGAACTGCTAGGTTGGCAGGAGCAGGGACTGAGCAACGGGAGCTCACCCCGTCGCGGGGATTCAAACCGCCGACCTTCTGATCGGCAAGTCCTAGGCTCTGTGGTTTAACCCACAGCACCACCCACGTCCCTCGGGTTAAGAACTTAATTTGTTCTGCAGGTCCGTTCTTAACCTGAAACTGTTCTTAACCTGGGGCAACACTTTAGCTAATGGGGCCTCCCACTGCTGCCACACGATTTCTGTTCTCATCCTGAAGCAAAGTTCTTAACCCGAGGTACTATTTCTGGGTTAGCGGAGTTTGTAACCTGACTCGTCTGTAACCCGAGGTACCACTGTATATGGCGTGTATATTCTTGCTTTTCCATCCTCTTTCCAAAACTCGCTGTCTCGCCCTAGAAGAGACACACGCTAAAATGCTGCTGAGGTTTCATGATCAAATCCACAAACTGATGCAGAAAGGAGAAGAACCGAAGTTAAGACTAGGAAGTTTTGAAACTGAAACGGCCAGACACTTCTACCCCTAGCTGTAAAAGGTAAAGGTAAAGGACCCGTAACAGTTCAGTCCAGTCGCAAACAACTCTGGGGTTGTGGTGCTCATCTCGCTTAACTGGCCAAGGGAGCCGGCGTTTGTCCGCTTCTGCAGACAGTTTTTTCGGGTCATGTGGCCAGCATGACTAAACCGCTTCTGGTGAAACGCCGTTTACCTTCCCACTGGAGCGGTACCTATTTTTATCTACTTGCACTTTGGGCCTGTTTTTGAACTGCTAGGTTGGCAGGAGCAGGGACCGAGCAAAGGGGGCTCACCCTGTCATGGGGATTCGAACAGCCAACCTTCCGATTGGCAAGCCCAAGAGGCTCAGTGTTTTAGACCACAGCGCCACCTGAGTCCCTTGTTGTTGTTGTTGTTGTTTAGTCGTTTAGTGGTGTCCGACTCTTCGTGACCCCATGGACCAGAGCACGCCAGGCACTCCTGTCTTCCACTGCCTCCCGCAGTTTGGTCAGATTCATGTTTGTAGCTTCGAGAACACTGTCCAACCATCTCGTCCTCTGCCGTCCCCTTCTCCTTGTGCCCTCCATCTTTCCCAACATCAGGGTCTTTTCCAGGGAGTCTTCTCTTCTCATGAGGTGGCCAAAGTACTGGAGCCTCAGCTTCAGGATCTGTCCTTCCAGTGAGCACTCAGGGCTGATTTCCTTCAGAATGGATGCGTTTGATCTTCTTGCAGTCCATGGGACTCTCAAGAGTCTCCTCCAGTGCCATAATTCAAAAGCATCAATTCTTCGGCGATCAGCCTTCTTTATGGTCCAGCTCTCACTTCCATACATCACTACTGGGAAAACCATGGCTTTAACTATACAGACCTTTGTTGGCAAGGTGATGTCTCTGCTTTTTAAGATGCTGTCTAGGTTTGCCATCGCCTTTCTCCCAAGGAGCAGGCGTCTTTTAATTTCGTGACTGCTGTCACCATCTGCAGTGATCATGGAGCCTAAAAAAGTAAAATCTCTCACTGCTTCCATTTCTTCCCCTTCTATTTGCCAGGAGGTGATGGGCCCAGTGGCCATGATCTTCATTTTTTTGATGACCTGAGTCCCTACCCCTAGCTATAGGATCCTATAAATGGTAAATAAATGGTAAATGGTACATAAACACTGAAATAGCTCATCAAACCAGCCACTTAACTGAGGACTTTGCCTTTGGGTGCCAAAGGACAAAGCCCAGGGGACAACGGCACCAGCAGCTAACATATCAGCTGTTTCCTGTTCATTGGTTTTAACTCCAACGCTGCCGATATTCTGATCAAATGGCAAATCCTATAACTTTGCAAAATATATCAGAATTCGTCTGTGCACGCAGAGGGGAGATGCAAGAGGAGCGGAGTGCTGTGACCCTCGACTTGTGTTTCAGCATCAAGTGAAAATATTTAGTCTGCGACCATTTGAGAAAATATAAAAAGGGCTTGCATTCCACCAGACTCACAGCCCACACCTCCCAGACATTCTCTGGCTTTTGGCCAAGGCTCATTCCCTGCTCCCTTCCCACCCCTTTTGGCTGTCCTTTGCATCTCTCTCTCTCTCTCTCTCTCTCTCTCTCTCTCTCTTCCAATTCTCAGAAAAATCCGAAAGGGAAATGATGGATATATCAGGAAGGGAGCAACGCACCATAGAAAGTGAGCCCGATCTGTCTGTGCATGCGAAACCCAGCAAATTGCATTTAAGTTCTGAAGATATATATTTTTTGTTCCACACAAAAATGCAGGGTTCCCTTGCTCCCCGGATGACACCTCCCTTTTGCACACAGATGGTGCTGTTTTGGCATCTTAAGGAACGGCACTCACCACCTGAAGATCAGAAACAGAAGGATACGATACAGTAATCTTTATTGCCATTGTCTCATAGAGAACAATGAAATTGAAAAATCTACATAAAACATTCAAAGCCCAACAAGCCTGCTATCCCAGCTATCCCAACCTGGTTAACACCCTAAAAACTCTGATACCCCATTTTGAAATACAATATATTCCCATAGAGACTCCTTACACTGTGTTTAAAACCAGAATCGCATTTGGGTAGAAAATGTTTCTCAGGCAGCTAGTCCTAGTCTTTATAACCCTGTACCTTCTTCCAGAAGGCAGAAGCTGAAAGAGATCATTTCCGGGGTGCGCACTATCCTGCGCTATCTCTGCAGCTTTCTTATGGCACCTGGAAGCATGGATTTGATCCAAGGTGGGAAGAGTGCACCCAGTTATTCTCTCCACAGTCTTTACAACCCTGGACAGCATTGTTTTTTCCTGACTGTGCAGCTCCCAAACCACACACACAGACCATAAATTAATATATCTCAACAGTACAATGGTAAAATGCCATCAACAGGTCTTTTGAGAGATTGTTTTTCTGGAGGATTCTCAGAAAGGAGAGATTCCATATGGATGGCAAGCAGTTCCAGTTAGGATGCCTGCACTATGGACCATAATCCTCCTGGGCTAAACGTCAGGGGTCTCCAATGTGTCAGCAAAGTGTCCCCTGGCTGATATAGACCTCCTCTGCCTTCTGTGGGAACATTAAGGATAGTAGGAGAGGATATATTGATTAAATATATTCCTTCCTTCGCTCTCTCCAGTGAGTCATGTAACAGAGCAGATTCTGCGCAATACATCAGGGATCTAGTTTGCAGATTCGTTTGAATCTCTTCAGTTAAGCAATCCAGTCCGGCTTGATCAGACTGGATTATTCCTGGTGCCCCCTTTGATCCCTCTTAAAAGAATAAAGACACAAGAGTCTTTCCTTAAAAGTAACAAGAAGTTTACTCACATTCAGTTCACAGCGTGATTCCTGAAGGCAGGCTTTAGAGCTTGTAGTTACAGATACATATTGTGAGTTCATCCTTTATGGGGATTGAGCCCGTGTGCTGCTGGCTGAGAGCCAGCAGACAGCAAAATACATTAAGAGAACAGCACCAAGAGAAGAAAAATGGCTGCAAGAGAACAGCATGGCATCAAGAGAGCAAGATGGCTGCATGACTATGTTGGGAAACTGTGTACGTGCAGCTACTCACACAGAGTCAATTAAGGTTTGGCAGACAGCCAGCAGGCAATCTGAAGGAGTAAGTCTGCCTGGTAATAACAGAGACATGGAGACAGCTCCCTGATTGGTCAAGCTCTCTCAAAGGAGTGATAATGAATGGCCTACTAACTGGAATGTGTTAGTTCAGGAGTTCAGAGTTCAGAGTTCTGTGTGTCAGTGTGGAGGTTGAGAGTTGTATGAGAGAGCTAGCTAAAGATCCGTGTTCTGTTCCTGTAAATAGTCCACTGTATATAATAAACACCTAACTACAAGTTCCTGGTTGCTGCTTCGTCTATCCTGTCTGCAGCCAAGTCGCCAATTGCTTCCATGGATTCTGCGTGTACTCTGCTAGGCCTGGCTAAGGTCCTGCAACTAGTCAGAAACTTGCGAAACACCAAATAGGTTTTGCCAATAGACTAGACCTCTTGTGGGGTCTTCTGGGGTCACGCCCACCTACCTGGTCACATGCAGGAAGAGGACGCTCCAGACCAGTGAAACAGGAAGTTATACTGACTGGAATAACATCCCCCTGCCTGTGCCCACTCTAGGGAAACAAGGAATGTTGTATTTGACTGCTCCAATGGATTACCGTACTTTTCCGTGTATAAGACGCCCCTTTGTATGGGGCACCCTCCGTGTATAAGACGCCCCTTTGTATGGGGCGCCCTCCAAATTAAGGAAAGGGCCCAAAGTTGTTGAGCTTTTTGGGGTGAGGATTGGAGTTTTAGAGCTTTGGGGGGGGGGATGACCCAAAGTTGTTGTCCAGAGTTACTGAGCTTTTTTTTTGGGGGGGGGGGGTTGACAAAGGTTATTGAGAGCCAGTGTGGTATAGTGGTTAAGAGCGGTGGACTCGTAATCTGGTGAACCGGGTTCGCTTCCCCGCTCCTCCACATGCAGCTGCTGGGTGATCTTGGGCCAGTCACACTTCTCTGAAGTCTCTCAGCCCCACTCACCTCACAGAGTGTTTGTTGTGGGGGAGGAAGGGAAGGAGAATGTTAGCCGCTTTGAGACTCCTTCGGGTAGTGATAAAGCGGGATATCAAATCCAAACTCCTCCTCCTCCTCCTCCTCTTCTTCTTCTTCTTCTTCTTCTTCTTCTTCTTCTTCTTCAGGTTTTTTGGGGGGGTGATGCAGTAAATCAGTAACCCGATGGTTAAAATCACTCGCGTCACTCGCTAGCAATCACTCACATCTGCAAAACACATCTGCCGATCACCAACAGTGGAAGGAGATCACAAGTCCAATTGCCACAGCGGCAGCGAATCAAAATCTGCCCTTGGCGCAGCAACCAATCACACACATATTGAACGCAGCAAGCAGCCTTTGCCACAGCCACCAATCGCACACATCTTCTGCTTGCATCTCAATCTGGGCAGCAGGTCAACACGAGAGGTTGACCAGGATAGTCTCCTTCCATGACACCAGACTACTGGCCCTCAGGCTGCCCAGCTTCTGCCAGCTTGCTTTCAAAAGAAATTAAAAACCCCACATTCTCTCATGTCTTCTGACTGCCCAAGATACTCAACCGGCCTAGGACCCAGATGCCTGACAACACCGTTCTAAATAAACATCGCCATATCTTGGCGTACGACCGTCCTGGAACAGTGACATCCCGCTTGAGTTTACAACATTGACTGCTGAGAATCTCTTGGGTGGCCTATCTGGTTCTTAAATCATCTCTTTTTAATATTTTTTAAGCGTTTCCAGGATCTATAAATATTAAATCCGTACCCATACGCAAAGCCTCTCCCGAGAGAGCTGTCCCAGGTGACTCAGCGGGCTGAGTAAGATGTCAGAAATATGCCTTTCCTCCCGCTGTGATCTCCTTCGTCCCAGACAGGTAGATAAATGTGTTCGTGGAGGGACTTTGGAACCCAAAGCCTTTGCAAGTTCAGGCCAGGAGACAACAGAGTTGTCTGAAGTCCGTCCAGTGGCTTCCCAGCAGGGACGTTTCCCACAGACATTAGTAATGGTTTTTGCAACCATCGACATTCTCTTTTTCTCCTCCTATGTTCCTAGCTGTCCAAACAAGTTGTGGAGATGCTGTCAGGCCGCGAAGCATCGTCAGAAAGAGGGCCTCCATCCATGAGGGAATGCAACTACTGGCCAAAGGGTCCAGGGAGGCCAGCTCAGAAAAAGGGACCTATCCTGTCATCAGTAACGTCAGCGAGGAGAACTGAAGCAACTATCAAGAGTGTTGGTTCGGTGGCGTAGAGAATGAGAGAACACGTGTTAAGAACATCAGAAGAGGGTTTATTTTTATTTATTGCAAATTAATTTCCCTGAATAAAATGCAGTTTTAATATGTATTTGCAATGCTATTTTTCTAGAAAAAGAGGTGCCAGGACTCAGCTCCCTTGTTCTTTTATACAATGCTTTTTTCTTTTAAAAAAAATGTTTTTGGGGTACTCTCATTTTCCTACACATATTGAAATATTGGCCCTCAATGAGGCCAAACTTAGATTCACAAAACATTTAGGGGTGTGCGTACCCCTGCGTACCCCCAGGGAAAAAAGCACTGCTTTTATATATGTTATTTTCACTGATACATGCATGTTAATGCACACGTATTCCTAGTATACACATTTTTGTTCCCATTTTTCAGCTTGAGAGAATCAGCTGGGTAGCTGGGTTTCAGTCCAAATATTGTTTCAGGAAGTGTGCATGCATTTATTATTATTATTATTATTATTATTATTATTATTATTATCCGTCCATCTGACTGGATTGCCCCAGCCACTCCGGTCAGCTTCCAACATAATAATGAAAACACATTAAAATAACAAAGTGAAACCAATTTCTCCCCCAAAACCAATTTCTCCTACAACCCATTGGCTTGAATGCAAAGAGCTGAGCTTCCAAACTTAGCCAATAGCTCTCTGCACCGCTGCTTTCAAGATTCCACAACAGACACTCCCCCCATCAGAAATTAGGATGTCTATGGACATTCTGTGATCTTCACACCTTCTTCTTCATCTTCGGTGATCACTCGTAGCTGAGTAAGATTGTCTTCCATAAACACGGTTTAACAATGAGTCCGTAATTGACCGTGGAGGCCATATGCTCTGAACATACCAACATTGTTCATCGCTGTGTTGATTTCTTAAAACCTGGCTTTCAGTAGGCTTGTCACAAAGCGCTGTCTGGCCTTCTGGGCGAAGATGGTTATCTGCCCATCTCGCCGGGGCAAATCCCTCACCTCGTTTTCGATCACAATGGTCCTCTTTGACCATATCGGCCTGCGATTGTTAAAAGCACAGCGCTTGCCTTTGTCTCCTCAATCCCCATCAGTTATCCCCTCTGCTTTTCAGCGACCGAAAAGGCTAAAAGTCCCTTGGCCAACACATCAAGACCAAGAGGGCGGCTTGCCTGACTTCTCTCATGTTGAGATCAAAGGGGATTTGGGAAGGACAAAGGCACAATTGGCGGCCAGGAGGCACTCGCGGGATGAAATGGGCATTGAAGTGACTTTGATGGTCTCTCAGAAATGTGTGGTTGCTCCCTCACAGCCCTACCTGTTTCCTTCAGTCTGTGCCCTTCCAATACACTGGGAGGTTTCCCACCCCCCTCCAAACAGTATATACCGTATTGGCCCGAATATAAGCCGCACCTTTAAAATTCAGGGGGGGGGGGGAGGAAAAAAGACAATATAAGCCGCTCCCTTAAAATTACGCAGGCACTCACACCTGTTCCGTTTTACTGTATGTCTGTTTCAGCAGCGATATGGTAAAAGCCCACTTTTGTAAGGCCGCAAATTTAAGCCGCACTTTAACTTCTCACGGTCGGGATTTGGAAAAAAAGTGAGGCTTATATTCAGGCCAATACGGTATACAGTGGTACCTCGGGTTACATACGCTTCAGGTTGCATACGCTTCAGGTTACAGACTCTGCTAACCCAGAAATAGTACCTCGGGTTAAGAACTTTGCTTCGGGATGAGAACAGAAATTGTGCTTCGGCGGCACGGCAGCAGTGGGAGGCCCCATTAGCTAAAGTGGTGCTTCAGATTAAGAACAGTTTCAGGTTAAGAACGGACCTCCGGAATGAATTAAGTACTTAACCCGAGGTAGCACTGTATACATATTTTTTCCCCACTTATTTATACAAAAAGCAACGGTCAATATTCAACAATCACTCCCCAGCCCCCTCCAATAGAAACAAAAAAATGCCTATTTAATTACATTTAGCATTTCATCCATTTCAGTTTTTAAACAAAAGGGGTCGTTCTGCAAGTTGCCAGGTGTCCTCAGAAGCCTATCACCATGTTGCATATGGAAGAAGAAGAAGAAGAAGAAGAAGAAGAAGAAGAAGAAGAAGAAGAAGAAGAAGAAGAAGAAGAAGAAGAACCATCCTTAACTGATTTTGAAGGAAGGTTGAAATAAAAAGGAACTCTTGCACAGGAACAGAGGAAGCTACCTTAGGCGGAGTCAGACCAGTCGTCCATAGAGTTCAATATTGTCTGCACTGACTGGAGAGACTGAACCTGATGCATTGGGCACGCAGAGCAGACGCTCTGTGACTGAGCTATTGCTTGACCCCTTTCCCAATTTGTTGTTGTTGTTGTTTAGTCATTTAGTCGTGTCCGACTCTTGTTGACCCCCTGGACCAGAGCACGCCAGGCACTCCTGTCTTCCACTGCCTCCCACAGTTTGGTCAAACTCATGCTGGTAGCTTCGAGAACACTGTCCCACCATCTCGTCCTCTGTCGTTCCCTTCTCCATGTGCCCTCCATCTTTCCCAACATCAGGGTCTTTTCCAGGGAGTCTTCTCTTCTCATGAGGTGGCCAAAGTATTAGAGCCTCAGCTTCAGGTTCTGTCCTTCCAGTGAGCACTCAGGGCTGATTTCCTTCAGAATGGAGAGGTTTGATCTTCTTGCAGTCCATGGGACTCTCAAGAGTCTCCTCCAGCACCATAATTCAAAAGCATCCATTCTTTGGTGATCAGCCTTCTTGATGGTCCAGCTCTTACTTCCATACATCACTACTGGGAAAACCATAGCTTTTACTATACGGACCTTTGTTGGCAAGGTGATGTCTCTACTTTTTAGGTTTGGTGATGTCCCAAATTGTTACTGAGAATTTTAAGGAAGGGGCAGTCCCTCTGGCGAGGGAAACCACTGTGCTCTTTCCGCGGTAGTTTGTGAACCTTTGGTCCTCATCCTGCACTCAGCTCTCACCTGTGGCTTCCTAGGAGCTCTCAGTATGTGACAGCAGCCATTCCGCAGGAACAGCTTTGAGACTATCAACAGCTTCTAGCCCCAATAGCTTTGCTTTTCCTTCACAGTCAGAGAAAGGAGGGCCGGATTTAGGTTTGTTGAGGCCCTAAGCCACCGGAGGTAATGGGGCCCTTTCCAGATGTCCTTTGTCAACAACAAATTGTCACTGTTTTTTGTGTTGAATATATCCTAGACAGGGGAACCTCGGGTTACGTACTGTCCTCCTTATGAACGCTTTGGGTTATGAGCTCCACTAACCCGGAAGTAGGTCTCCTGGTTGCGAAGTAACCTTGAAGTCGCATGACGGCAGCAGCGGGAGGCACCATTAGCAAAAGCACGCCTCAGGTTAAGAACAGTTTTGGGTTAAGAACGGACCTCTGGAACGAATTAAGTTCTTAACCCGAAATACCACTGTACAGTGGTACCTCGGGTTGCAGATGCTTCAGGTTACAGACGCTTCACGTTACAGACTCCGCTAACCCAGAAATAGTACCCGGGGTTAAGAACTTTGCTTCAGGATGAGAACAGAAATCGCACGGTGGTGGCGCGGTGGCAGCAGAAGGCCCCATTAGCTAAAGTGGTGTCTCAGGTTAAGAACAGTTTCAGGTTAAGAACGGACCTCCAGAACGAATTAAGTTCTTAACCGGAGGTACCACTGTATGGTAATTTATGGACCTGATAGGTATCTAAAGCCATTTGCACATGTTGCCATGCAGAATGTAGGCACCCTCTTTATAGAAATGAGCAAACCAGTGGTATTTTAGGGAGCAGGCTAGAAGGCGGTACCTTACAGTGGTACCTCGGGTTAAGAACTTAATTCATTCTGGAGGTCCGTTCTTAACCTGAAACTGTTCTTAGCCTGAGGTACCACTGTAGCTAATGGGGCCTCCCGCTGCCGCTGCCCGATTTCTGTTCTCATCCTGAAGCAAAGTTCTTAACCCAAGGTTCTATTTCTGGGTTAGCGGAGTCTGTAACCTGAAGCGTCTGTAACCCGAGGTACCACTGTATTCTGTTTTTATATATGTTTGAAGGCACCCAGAGTGGCTGGGGCAACCCAGTCAGATGGGCGGGGTACAAATAATAAAATATTATTATTATTATAGAATAGGACCTCTCTATTTACACTGGAGAAATGTTGGAGGGTATTTTATAGGGGCATCTGACTGGCTATGATGACAACCGAGTGCTGGACTAGATGGGACTGATCCAGCTCTTCGCATTAAAACTTTTCAGTTCCTAAGGACTACAAAGAATACAATTCCGAAATTAAAGCACTGCATAAATCGTGCTGGTTAGAGCCACCAAAGGTTGCTTAAAGCCATCTTGGAATACCTGGTCTCTGCCCTTTTGTGAGGCACTTGCGGTCAGCAACCCTCCAAGATATTGCTAGTGGGCTTCTCAAGGAAGTTCCCCAAAGAGTTGACTCAGCCCGTTGTAAAGCGGCCAGCCTTGCTTACGGCCGGCGCTATAAATCCTGCAAATGAGATGTTGGTGACATTATAGACGTGTTTTGCTAGGTTTTCCAGCTGAGTGTCAGGCCACAGGAATAATTTATCCCCTGCGATCCTGGTTGGGGGGGCGGGATGGGAGGTCGGGAAATCCAAGAACAGAGCGGTCCATAATATATTCCTTTTAAGATGCCCTCGCTTTTTTTCTCGGGACTGCCTGAGAGGGGCTGGTGCAAGGTTAGCTAAGACAGTCCCTGCCTGCAGGCTTAAAAAAAGAAAATCTCTTGCAACATTATGCTTTCCACAGTTGGCCACACACCCTAGACCAGGGGTAAGCAAACTTTTTCAGCAGGGGGCCGGTCCACTGTCCCTCAGACTTTGTGGGGGGCCGGCCTATATTGGGGGGGGGGGGAATGAACGAATTCCCGTGCCCCTCAAATAAGCCAGAGATTTACAGACGCTTGGAAGAAGTATATGAATTATTTGAAGAGCAACTGTAATCAACAAATTACGCTAGTAGGACTACAAGAAGTTTTGTAAGGAGAAATATACGAAGCGTTACAAAGTAGAAAAAGATGGAGATATTGGTTTGAAATGTAATAGGGGAAATAAGAAATGCATACTAAGAGATTAGATTGGAAAATTTTCAGACAGGATTGATGGAAGTAAAAAAAATGGAATAAGATGTAAAAGTATGTTTAATTACTGTTGAAAATGATATGTTTAAAAACTAATTTAATACACACACACACACACACACACACACACACACACAGTGGTACCTCAGGTTAAGTACTTACCGGTAATTTGTTCCAGAGGTCCGTACTTCACCTGAAACTGTTCTTAACCTGAAGCACCACTTTAGCTAATGGGGCCTCCAGCTGCCGCTGCGCCACCAGAGCACAATTTCAGTTCTTATCCTGAAGCAAAGTTCTTAACCTGAAGCACCATTTCTGGGTTAGCGGAGTCTGTAACCTGAAGCGTATGTAACCTGAGGTACCACTCTCTCTCTCTCTCTCTCTCTCTCTCTCTCTCTCTCTCTCTCTGTGTGTGTGTGTGTGTGTGTGTGTAGATAGATGATAGATTAGATAGATAGATAGATAGATATAGATAGATAGATAGATAGATAGATAGATAGATAGATAGATAGATGATAGATGATAGATAGATAGATGATAGATAGATATAAATAGATAGATGCATTTTAAATAAAAGCACACATTCTACGCATGTAAAAACACCAGGCAGGCCCCACAAATAACCCAGAGATGCATTTTAAATAAAAGGACACATTCTACTTATGTTAAAAACACGCTGATTCCCAGAATCCGCGGGCCAGATTTAGAAGGCAATTGGGCCGGATCTGGCCCCCGGGCCTTAGTTTGCCTACCCATGCTCTAGACTTCCTAGGAGAGCTTCAGAGTCTGAGCTTTGTTTCTCGAGGCTTCTAAAAGTGAATCTTACAGGATGCAGAGGAGCGGTGCCAGCACATGCAAAAGCGACTTCTGTGCTAGATGTCAGTGATGGATACTGCGGCCCGTGTTATGTTAGCCCAAAAATGGAAAATGAGCGAGATCCCAGCCAAACCTAAGTTGACAGAATATGCGCAGCTTGCAGACTTAATGTATAGAATAAGAGATACGCTGAAATGGCAAAGTTAACTGAAAGACTTTGAGACAAGGACGATAGAGATTTTAAGAAAGAGTGGGACCCATTTATGTCATATTTACAGAATCAATGCAAAGAAATGGACTCACTAGCAGGGTTTGGTTAAACACTTGCAATGAACAAAATAAATGTAGGAAACACAATGAGCATGTCAAAACAAATGAGGAGAAGAGGAATTATTTTAAAAATTTTGAAAACTAAGAAATAACAAGGAGAAGATAATATGACAAAAAACCAGAAGAGGAAGTTGAGGGAAGTCGCGGAGGGGAAGTATGGTGCTTGAGGAGACTCTTGAGAGTCCCATGGACTGCAAGAAGATCATACCTCTCCATTCTTAAGGAGATCAGCCCTGAGTGCTCACTGGAAGGACAGATCGTGAAGCTGAGGCTTCAAGACTTTGGCCACCTCATGAGAAGAGAAGACTCCCTGGAAAAGACCCTGATGCTGGGAAAGATGGAGGGCACAAGGAGAAGGGGACAACAGAGGACGAGATGGTTGGACAGTGTTCTCGAAGCTACCAGCATGAGTTTGACCAAACTGCGGGAGGCAGTGGAAGACAGGAGTGCCTGGCGTGCTCTGGTCCAGGGGGCCACGAAGAGGCGGACACGACTAAACGACAAAACAACAACAATGGCATGAAAGGGCACTGGGTAAGAATTGTAAGCTTCCGCCTACACTGATGTCTCTTTCTCTCTCTCTTATACTAGGTGAGCACACAAAAATGTGACTTCTCCAATCAGGACAACGCTTGAGCAACATTTCCCTCTACTGGACATTCCATAATATTGCAAAAGTCGCACAGCCCAGTGGATTCTCTGGAAGCTGGGATGAATCAATAGAAAATCTCTCTCTCTCTCTCTCTCTCTCTCTCTCTCTCTCTCTCTCTCTCTCTCTCTCTCTCCTCACTCTCTGAACAAACTAGAGATTTATGATCTGTTAAGGCCCAGCCCAGGAGAGCCACCATATGTGATGGGTATTTTGGTCTCGTGTCCGTCCTTTCTGTGCCTCTGTCAGTTTCATCTGACAGATGAGGTCTTCCTTCAACAGGTGCCTGCCTTCCTCCTCTTGTTATCCGGCACTCAAGTTAATCTCCTCCATCACCTACTCTAAATGTTGTGTGTCCCCCCCCCTCTCCACGGCCAACCCCCAATTCCAACATAGCTGATGTTCGTCAAAGCTAGAATTACATGCAGAACAAGCCAGGGCTTGTAATCCCATCAAAATCTATTATGCCTCGTCTCATTTTCCCCTCCTACGTACCGCAGGTTATTGCGCAAACCATTGTCAAGAATGCATGACATAGGAGGGAAGGATTGGAAGCAATGAACCCCATTAGCTGAGACAAAAGACGATCGCTTCATAGGCTGGATTTCCTTGTGTTGTTATTTTATTTCATTGAGCTACATGGGTGTCAGAACAAGTATCTGCAACCAATTTGATAAGAGAAGGGAGGAGAGCCTAATGTATCAGACCAATGGGCATTAGCCATCAATCGTCCTCTCCTCCATTAATTTCACTAATCTTTTTAAAAACCATCTCCTTCTTCTTTGGCGATCCCTCGTAGCCAAGTAGGATTGTCTTCCATAAACACGGTTTTAACAATGAGTCCGTAAATGACTGTGGAGGCCAGTTCTGGATCCACACGTCCTTCCACAGTGGGGACATTAGTTTCTGGGCGGGAGCTGATCACGGTGTGGATTTGCCAAGCATGCCTTCCTCTTAGCGCATTTCTCCCTTGCGTCCTGAGTTCTTTTTGGAAGACGTCTGTGCGTGAATTTGTTTTATGTGTGTAGATCAGTGCACCAATGCGATTAACCTTCTTTATGGTCCAGCTCTCACTTCCATACATCACTACGGGGAAAACCATAGCTTTAACTATACAGATCTTTGTCGGCAAAGTGATGTCTCTGCTTTTTAAGATGCTGTCTAGGTTTGTCATCGCTTTTCTCCCATGAAGCAGGCATCTTTTAATTCCGTGACTGCTGTCACCAACTGCAGTGATCATGGAGCCCTAGAAAGTAAAATCTCTCACTGCCTCCATTTCTTCCCTTATATTTGCCAGGAGGTGATGGGACCAGTGGTCATGATCTTAGTTTTTTGGAAGTTCAACAATTACTTTGATAAAATGCATATCTTGTTATGTGCAAATGGCTTTGGATACCTATTGTGTCCATAAATTACCATGTAGCATATATCCAACACAAAGAACAGCGACAATTTGTTGTTGACAAAGGACAGCTGGACGTATAAAGGGCCCCATTACCTTCAGTAGCTTAAAGGTAAAGGGACCCCTGACCATTAGGTCCAGTCGTGACCGACTCTGGGGTTGTGGCGCTCATCTCGCTTTATTGGCCAAGGGAGCCGGCGTACAGCTTCCAGGTCATGTGGCCAGCACGACTAAGCTGCTTCTGGCGAACCAGAGCAGCACACGGAAATGCCGTTTACTTTCCCGCCGGAGCGGTACCTATTTATCTACTTGCACTTTGATGTGCTTTCGAACTGCTACGTTGGCAGGAGCAGGGACTGAGCAACGGGAGCTCACCCCATTGCGGGCATTCGAACCGCCAACCTTCTGATCGGCAAGTCCTAGGCTCTGTGGTTTAACCCACAGCGCCACTCGCTTAGGGCCTCATCAAACCCTAAATCTGGCCCTGTCTCTCAGTCCTCTTCTTCTCCAGGCTGAATATACCCTGCTCCATCAGCTGTTCCTCATTTCTAGCCCCAATTTTCTTTCTCAAAAAGGAATAACCGAAGCAGCTTCCAGAGGTGTCATGCCTGTGATTTCTGGACGCAGTGGACAAGTCGACCGAGAAACCTTGCTCTCGTTCAGCCCCGGTTTCGAAAGTTCCCTAGGGAACCCAGCTGTCCTCTGTCGGAATCAAGATGCTGGGCTCAGTGGAACCTCGCTCTGAGAAGGTCATTTTGTACGTATGAGCAAACTAGCTTTGCTTCCTATATAAATGGCACACATTATGATCTGGTGTCAGAGTGATGTTTCTCCCCGCTCCGAAGCAGCTGTGTTTCCGACAGAGTTTTGACGAGGTCCCTAGAAAAACCATTCATTATATTTGCAGAAGAGCGGTAATGAGAATCAGATGATAGTTAGTTGCAATGTTTCTCACTAGCCCCTTTCCTGCTACCAAAAGACAAACATATATAGGATGACTCATAGATTCCCTGTGCCTATGGAAAGAACGTTAAAAGGAGAAGCTTCCAAAATCCTTTGGCACAAAGGGCCCTGATGCCAATCTCTGCCATCTCCATGTCGGACTGTCTGAAACCCTGACGAGCAGCTGTCAGTCAGTGTAGGAAATGCTGAGCCAGATGAGCCACAGGTTTCACTCAGTACAGTGGTACCTTGGGAGATGGGACCACAGGGCTTCTCCATCAGTTCTGCTAAAGATCAGTTCCATCAGGCTCTGGGATGTAATCCATTACAGTGGTACCTTGGTTCTCAAACTTAATCCGTTCCGGAAATCCGTTCCAAAACCAAATCGTTTCAAAACCAAGGCACGCTTTCCCATAGAAAGTAATGCAAAACGGATTAATCTGTTCCAGACTTTTAAAAACAACCCCTAAAACAGCAATTTAACATAAGGTTACCAGATTTTTTTCCAATGAAGCAAAGTCAGTGTTGGCACAATCAACAGTGGATAACAGACATAACTTGGACCAAGGATATAAGTAAATTGAATAAGAACGGACAGAATGTAGAACCAGCCTGAATTAACAAGGTGAATTTCGACAGAGGTGAATCTAAAAACCCCGCATTTAAGGAAGAATCAGATGCGCAGGTGTCGGATGGGTGAAATCTGACTCGACAGTGGTACATGTGAACAGAATCAAGGGATTGTTTTTAGCCGGCTACAAGTAGAAGCCAAACTGTTCTTGGGTTCTTATGCTCAGGTTCAGAAGGCCAAACAGACAGGTGTCAAGAACTCCTTTCCTCCAGCGCTTGTGTATAGATGAATTTTGTCCCCTTGTTTTCGTGGGTATCTGATGTCCTGCTGTCCAATAAGCAAAAGGTGACATAGACCTTTATATCCTCAACAGCCTACCTGCCTCCTATCGAGCCATCGTGGTTCACAGCCAAAACTAAAGGAGACTTTTGGATTTTACCAGTGGGGGGAAGGTAGCATTCAGCGCTGGCCAGTACTGAACCGTGCCAGGAGTGGTTGGCACTGCCTGTCGGTATTGTGCCTTATTTTCCCGCAAAGTCCGTTAATAAAGGATTACAAGAGTCTATTTAAAAAGAAAACCATTCAGGGGTTGGCTCATTACGGAGGTTAGGAGAGTGTGCAAGCAAGAAAAGGGGTCTATTATCTGCCACGTTGGAGTGCCAACGGCTTTGAACTCGCCAAACGAAGCTGGCGAGTTCCAGAACAAATATGAGCGTACACACAAATAGGCTTATAAACGCAAATATAAATAAGAGTTTGTTTCATTGGTTTTGTTTACGGCACAGCCCCCCCCCAACCCCAACCCCCGTCCCTCGCTTTTGTCTAATGACCCCTTGATATTTTGCCATCCCGTTAAAACATGTTTCCCCTTCGAGAAATAATAAATGTTGAAATATTCCCTCCCCAAAAGGGACGAGCTATATTTACCTTTTTTTAATGGCAAGGCTGTTTGTTAAAGTTCCTTTGTTGGAGCAAAGGCATTCTGTAGTGAAAATTGAAAATAGAAATTGCAGGGTTGGGGGGGGGGGGGGGGAGAAATGGATTGCCATGAGCGGTGATGATTTTCCCAATGAATTCGCTCCATGGGGTGAAGCAGACTAAGTCGTGGAATGCCGGGTAGTTGCCTTCTCCGAGAGAGAGAACTGCTAGCAGGCTTTCTTGGAACAGATTGACGTCTCCAGAGAGCCGCCATCTTGAACTGTAACATCTGTAGTTCAAAGATCAGCATATAACCCATTTCAATATCTGATCCCCATAGAATGGTGTGCATAGCAGAGGAGGGAGGGAGCAAGAGGGAAATCAGGCAAATTGTTTCACTGATAAGATTAGTGGGACTTCCAAGCTTCTTCCCAGGCAAGATGGACGTGCATTCAGAACAGGTTCCCTTCTGGTAACCCTTGAATGGCCATTGGGTGGAAGGGAGGGAGCCCAACAGTAGGTGGCGCCAGAGCCAGTGGCAGGTTGAGCCAATTGGTTCTGGATTTGTCCTCGTCCCTACAATGGCAAAAGTGAGACTGAGATGCAGGCGGCTGACAGCCGGGGCCGGATTTAGGTTTAATGAGGCCCTAAGCTACTGAAGAGGGGACGTGGGTGGCGCTGTGGTCTAAACCACAGAGCCTAGGGCTTGCCGATTGGAAGGTCGGCAGTTCGAATCCCCGCGATGGGGTGAGCTCCCGTTGCTCAGTCCCAGCTCAAAAGCATGTCAAAGTGCAAGTAATTAAATTACCTTCTGGCAGGAAGGTAAACGGCGTTTCCGTACGCTGCTATGGTTCGCCAAAAGCGGCATAGTCATGCTGGCCACATGACCTGGAAGCTGTATGCCGGCTCCCTCAGCCATTAAAGTGAAATGAGCGCCGCAACCCCAGAGTCGTCCGCGACTGGACCTAATGATCAGGGGTCCCTTTACCTTTACCTTTAAGCTACTGAAGGTAATGCGACCCTTTCTATGTGCAGCTGTCCTTTGTCAAGAACAAATTGTCACTGTTTTTTGTGTTGGATATATGCTGCATGGTAATTTATGGACCCAATAGGTATCCAAAGCCATTTGCACATAGCAAAATATGTATTTTATCAAAGTAATTGTTGAACTGAAATACAATTGGAAATGTACATCCAGGTTTCCCCCCCCCCCTTTAAATCTTTTGGGGGGGGGGCCAAGAAAGTGGGGCCCTAAGCTATAGCTTGTTTAGCTTATACGTAAATGTGGCACTGCTGAGCACCATGGCCAACTTCCTCCTAATTTAACACTAGAGCAGGGATTGCAAACTGTAACCCTCCAGATTTTGGTGACCCTGAAGGCTCAGGTGTTGCCTGCTGTCTGAGAACCACCTTCTTCTTCTTCTTCTTCTTCTTCTTCTTCTTCTTCTTCTTCTTCTTCTTCTTCTTCTTCTTCTTCTTCCTCTTCTTCATCCTCTTCTTCATCTTCATCTTCGTCTCCTTCTCCTTCTCCTTCTCCTTCTCCTTCTCCTTCTCCTTCTTCTCCGTTCACTTGTAGCCGAGTAAGATTGTCTTCCACAAACACAGTTTTAACAGTTGGCCAGTTTTAAGTGACTGTGGAGACCAATTCTGGATCCACGCATCCTTCCATGGCAGGGACATAGGTTTCCGGGCGGGAGTTGATCATGGTGAGGGTTTGCCAAGCATGCCTTCCTCTTAGCACGTTTCTCCCATATGTCCTGAGTTCTTTTTGGAAGACGCCTGTGCGTGAATTTGTTTTATGTGTGTAGATCAGTGCACGCTGACCAATGCACCGCCTTCACTGTAAGGCTCTGTTCTGATGGCATGAACATCACAACGACCTGTAGATTCTTATCTGCTGCAGCCTTCATCCATCTTCACGGCCATTGTAACATACCGCTTGTTATCATCCACCTGTTTTGCCGTTGAGGACTTCATGGATCATTCTTTGTCTAGCTCCTCCCCTATGACCTTACCGCCTTGGGTGACCCTGCTGTGAATAAGAGATTCCCGACGGTTTCGCTCACAAGGGTCATAGGAACGTTCAAGCCCACTCACCACAACAAGGTGATGATCCAGTGAGCGAGTGCCTGAGGACCATCAAGGTACTGAAGGATTTGTCTTCGACCGCCCTTGTTCTCTAGGTGTCATGGATGTGTTGGACACAGAGGAATGGTGGGAGGAACTAGCTGGAGAACCATCAAGGGAAGAGAGCTCAGAGCCTGGGGGCTGGTGGTGGGATGGCGACGAGTGGTCCGAGGGGGAAGAGGAGGTGGTGGAAGCTGCAGAGGCAACAGGGCTTAGTGAGCAGGGAGAGTCTGTGGCAGATAGCAGTCCGGAATTGGAGGCAGAAGCTGGAGAGCAGGGAAGCCAAGATAATAACACAATAAAGTTCAAAAGAGTTAACAGTCGGCAACAGGTTTCTGATTCAAGGACCTGCCACCCGCTTGGGGATAAGAAAGACACATGGACACAGTATATTAGGTTAATGGGCTAAAAAGGGCCACAACTTTATTGATTACAGCATGTGAGAGGTATTGGCTTAGGCATTGGATAAAACAACAGACCGTGACTCCACCCCCTCAGGGAGGGGTGAGTCTAACAAGGGTTAACCACCAGTGGGAGGAGCCTGTTGATGCAAATACAACTGAAAGCTCCCCCTGATGTCACCGGGGGTTGTGCCATGGCCCTAGCCACCAGCAAGGGTGTCGGACAGGATCCACGACCGCCGGATTCCTTTACTGGAATACCCATAAAGTGGAGGGGTAGGCGATGGCCGCACCCTGCCCTCCAATACACAACATATTCCAATGCCTAACCGCCAATACCTAAAAGTTGTGACGATTTGCTACGAGGTAGGTGAAAAACCAAGAGGCCGGTGCCAATTTGCCAGTTGGATAAAAATTCCTACCAGGCCCCTTGGACAACCAAGGCGACCAACCACAGATCCATAGCAATGTCAAGAACCAAGCAGTGAACTAAAGGGAGGGTAGGTGTGTGATCTGATGAAAATCAGCAGCGGAATGAAAGGGAAGTGCTGCTGCGGCCGCATGTGAGCGGCTGAACCCCGCCCCCAAGCCTCCACCTGATTGGTTGGTTACCTGGGGGTGTAGTGCGGCAGCCAGGCCAGCTGGGCGGGGGCTAGAACACCCCCTGCCAATGCAGGAAACGGCTCCTGCTCACAACTCCTCCCCTCTGTAAGGAGGAGGTTTTACCATATCCAATGAGTCAATCACCCATCTCCTACTACCCTTCTGAGATAAACCACAACCTCCCACTATATATAAGGGTCTGGTGACTTCTGTTTCAGTGTATCTGAAGATGTGTGCAAGCTTATACCCAGAACAAACTTAGTTGGTCTCTAAGGTGCTACTGAGGGGATGCGGGTGGCGCTGTGGGTAAAAGCCTCAGCATCTAGGGCTTGCCGATCGGAAGGTCGGCGGTTCGAATCCCCGCGGCGGGGTGCGCTCCCGCTGCTCGGTCCCAGCGCCTGCCAACCTAGCAGTTCGAAAGCACCCCCGGGTGCAAGTAGATAAATAGGGACCGCTTACCAGCGGGAAGGTAAACGGCGTTCCGTGTGCTGTGCTGGCTCGCCAGATGCAGCTTTGTCACGCTGGCCACGTGACCTGGAAGTGTCTCCGGACAGTGCTGGCCCTCGGCCTCTTGAGTGAGATGGGCGCACAACCCTAGAGTCGGACACGACTGGCCCGTACGGGCAGGGGTACCTTTACCTTTACAAGGTGCTACTGGACAATTTTTTTTTTAATTTATGGCACATTGATTCAAAATCCAGTTTAAATTATTTAGTTTATTCAACAAAACTGATTAACTTGACCTTGCAATGCCAGCTTTTCAAAGCCCCCCTTGCTAATTCCCCCTAGGAGATGGTACTGTTCACTTTGGGAACTTCTGGTTTATTTTTTCTGTCCCCCCCCCCCCTCATTTTAATTTGAGAAGGATCTCTCATCAAGGAGGACCTGGGAAGAGAAGCTGGGGTTCTCTGTGAGGCGCCTGCTGTTTCCTTACCCAGAAGCCTCTGCACTTCCCTGCCCTGCTCGCCAATTCCTAGAAAAGCAACGTCAAGCTCAGGTGTGGTGGAAAGGGAAACGAGAAATTCACTTCCCTGCAAACGGGCTCGGCTTAAAAGCTTTCCGTGCACTTCAAGGTAAACATCTGCCGCTGCTTCGTCTTTGCCCATGAATGAGCCGGAACGCTTGCAAATTATTCATTCATGCCTGCCGAGTCAAGTGGGAACAAACGCAGAGAGAGGGGTCCGTCCAGGTAACAGAAGGAAAAACAAACAGGATACAGAGATAAGGGGAGTTTCGCCACCAGCAAGATAAGGCAGAGGGAAGAGATTCTGTTTTGGAGACATCAGCTGCAGACGCAATGGAAAGGAAGAGGACTGCAGATGGTACATAATAATGAAGAAGAAGAATCATAGAATCATAGAGTTGGAATAGACCACAAGGGCCATCGAGTCCAACCCCCTGCCAAGCAGGAAACACCATCAGAGCACTCCTGACATATGGTTGTCAAGCCTCTGCTGAAAGACCTCCAAAGAAGGAGACTCCACCACACTCCTTGGCAGCAAATTCCACTGTCGAACAGCTCTTACTGTCAGGAAGTTCTTCCTAATGTTTAGGTGGAATCTTCTTTCTTGTAGTTTGGATCCATTGCTCCGTGTCTGCTTCTCTGGAGCAGCAGAAAACAACCTTTCTCCCTCCTCTATGTGACATCCTTTTATATATTTGAACATGGCTATCATATCACCCCTTAACCTCCTCTTCTCCAGGCTAAACATGCCCAGCTCCCTTAGCCATTCCTCATAAGGCATCGTTTCCAGGCCTTTGACCATTTTGGTTGCCCTCCTCTGGACACGTTCCAGTTTGTCAGTGTCCTTCTTGAACTGTGGTGCCCAGAACTGGACACAGTACTCCAGGTGAGGTCTGACCAGAGCAGAATACAGTGGCACTATTACTTCCCTTGATCTAGATGCTATACTCCTGTTGATGCAGCCCAGAATTGCATTGGCTTTTTTAGCTGCCGCGTCACACTGTTGGCTCATGTCAAGTTTGTGGTCAACCAAGACTCCTAGATCCTTTTCACATGTACTGCTCTCAAGCCAGGTGTCCCCCATCTTGTATTTGTGCCTCTCATTTTTTTGCCCCAAGAAGAGGAAGAAGAAGTTGCATTTATATCCCAACCTTCTTCTCCAACGAGCTCAATGTAACTTTCTCTATGGAAAAAAAGAATAAAATATTATTGTAAAAAAGGAGTGAAGACCCTCGAAATTAGCTCGTCTTGGTCTCCACCAACCAGGCTCCCTCCAGATTTTTTTTGCCTCCTGCCATCCTCAGCCAGCACAGAGGGCACCAGGTTGGCAAAGACTGGTTTAGCCTAACAACATTCCCATAAATAGCCAAGGTAATGGGTTGGATCCAGTCCAGACAGTTGTAGGAACCAGATCTGTGTCCTTGCCATGGAATTCAATCTGTTTCCAACGCCTTTCCCCCCTCCCTCCATAATTGCCCTATAAAGAATGCAAAAGAAATTTGGAAGACGAATAAGAAGTACTCTGCATGGGTGGTCTGGGCCCTATTCATTGGTAAATACCCACATAATCTTATTTTTGAAAGCTATTTCTCCTGCATTAGTTCTTAATATCATATTTTCTACTCTGGAAAAGGAGAGAGAGGGGAGGGATGGGAGAGAACACCCGTAGAGATCTCTAAACCTTAGAAATACACCGAAACAATTCTTATGAGGTCACCCCTATGATGTCTCTGTGTGACAATGCAGAAAGCAACAAAGGTGGTTGTTGTTGTTGTTGTTGTGCATTTTCTTCAGTCTATAAAGGCTCCCAAAGCAGCTTGCAAACATCAGTGAGAAAACAGTCTTTGCCCTTGGGCAATTTAAGAGACGCAACACAAAAGGAAAAGGGACCAGGAGGGAGGAGGGACACTAATTCTTAGTTTCAGAGATATTCTAGAGAACAGCAGGAATGGGAGATTTTGGAGAGGAATGGAAAACTGCAGGTCTTTCAGCAGAACCAGTGGAGAAGCTTCGCCGTCCCAGAGCAGCGCACGGAAACGCCGTTTACCTTCCCACCAGAGCGGTACCTATTTATCTACTTGGACTTTGACGTGCTGATGGAACTGATCTTTAACAGAGCTGATGGAGAAGCCCTGTGGTCCCATCTCCCTTCCTGTAGGCTGATGAAATACCGTGTGTGCATCTTATGGAGCGAGTGCAGGCTGCGCAGCTATCCCAGAAGCCAGAACAGCAAGAGGGATCACTGCGCTCCCTCTCGCTGTTCTATCTTCTGGCTTAGCCGCACTCTGTCCCTTCCCCCACCTCCCGGAAAAGCCCCCAAGAGCCGCACTCCCTTTCAAGAGCTGCGTGAAGCGTGTGTGTGGCTCTTGGGGGCTTTTCCCCGAGGAGGGAGAAGGGCAGCCCGTCAGTGATGGGCTGCCTTTCTCCCTCCTCGGAGAAAAGCCTGCAAGCGCCACACACACGCTCCACGCTGCTTGTGAAAGGGAGTGCTGAGCAGAGCCTGGGATGCACACAGGCTCTGCTCAGTGCTCCCTTTAAAGAATATTTTTTTCTTGCATTCCCCCTCTAAATTCTAGGTGTGTCTTATGGTCAGATGTGTCTTATGGAGCGAAAAATACAGTAGCTGCTGTGACTGAACATCCTGTGCTGATCCCAGAGGCTAACCGAGAGGCGTGGTCCGAGTCCAGTCCGAGGTCGATGGTGCGGTGTGGAGGCTGTCCGTCAAAGCTGTAGCCGGGTCCAAGGCGGGGAGTCGGGAGGAGTCAGGAACTCTGGCAGAAGAGCAGGACAGGGTGCAGGCAGGAACAGGCTACCAACAATGTTGCTCCCACAACCTGGGACTGGGGCTGGCTGGCTTTTATCTGCCCCAAGGCATAGGGCGGCCCCGGTCCACAGGTGACTCGCCTCTCCTGGCCTGGAGGCAAGCACTCCTCCTGCAGGAACTTAGTTCCCTCCTCCCCTCTGCCGTGAGCCTCTGCAGCTCAGGAGAGGCTGGAGGGTTACCGGACCCAGAGGCAACCTCAGCTTCCTCTGACGGGGCTGAGAGTGGAGCACCTGCAGGCAATGGGTCCTCCATCCCAACCGGAGCCAGAGCAGACTCAGCTGGTGCCTGCACCTGAGGATCCAGCACAGGTGAGGACCCTTCAGGCTCAAGCCCCAGCCCCGGCTCAGCCAGCCCTGGAGGCGGGGACTCCTGTGCAGGCTGGGATTCCTCAGGTTCAGCCTCTGAGTCTGAATCCCAGGCCATCACACCTCCTGATGGAGCTGATCATTAGCAGAGGTGATACCAGTTCCTTGACAGGTAAGGGAGAGGGCAGTGTTGTGCTGAGGTCCTCCTGCTCCAGGGTCTCTCATAATGGGCGCCCAGTTCATCCCTGTGAGATTCTGGTGGGTCCCCTTTGGCCTGACCCTGCAGGACTACAATTGCCATCATCCCAGCTCTTTGGCTATGCTGGTTGGAGCTGATGGGATCTGGAATTCAACTGCTGGAGGGATCCTGGCCTAGGTAGGGGAAAGTGTTTGTTTATTTCATTTCCCACATTCAGACCCCACTGTGATAGGAATTCTATGCTCTTAGATATAAGGTAATATTCATAAGTGTACCAAACAAGCACATACATAGATCAGCACAGGAAGGCCAACCTGGAACCATTTTGATTCCTAAACTGACCAAATGTTTTCTCTGCAAGGTCAAAGTGGAAAAGCCTCCCCATTGTCTTTTCCTTCACAAATCCTGTCTTAAGGACACATTTAAGATATGAATAGGGTGTGAGCCTGTGACCTGGTCCAGGAAATAAGTATTTATTCTTACAAAAGACTGGCCAGGCTCCCCAGGCAATCCAATCAAGTAACCTGCCAGACAGGACATAAACAACAACAGGAGAAAAACAATATTCAAATTTCTGTTTTAGACCGCCTTTTCTGTGATGTAGGTGTGATGTATCTGAGGGGTGGTCTTAGGTTACACCCCTTCTGAGATGTATGTATGATGTTTCTGGGGGTGGTCTTGAGCTACAGGATGGGAATATCAAAAGTCTTTATAAGGCCTTGCACACCATTTTTCTGGGTTCCTCCTCCTTTCCTGCTTGTGAGGGGAGCACTCTGTTGCAACAGATCAATAAAGATCAAGCTAACTAGCTGCTTTGCTTCTCAATATTCTCTGGTTGGCCTCTGTTATTCTCTCCTGCTAAAAGGGGACTTATAGGCTCTTGGATACCCCATAAGGGAAAAGGGCAATTTTTGTTTACAACACCACCTTTGTGCTCCAAGGAGCTCAAGAAGTTGTGCCAGCTTCTCATTTTATCCCCAGGTTGGTTAGGCTTATGGGGCAGTGATTGACCCGATATCTTCATGGCTAAGCGGGATTTGAACCCAGGTCTCCCAGGTCTTAGCCCGATGCTCTGACCACACCACCACACTGGCCACAACCTTCTGGGAGCTCTCCCATTATCCTGCTCTTTCAAAGCCACACATTTAACAGGGGGGAAGAAAATAATAGCTGCTTGTATGTGACTTTATCCTCGGGTCCCAGAATATGATTCCATTCATCAGTTGCCAGCTTCAGCAAAATCCCGGCGAGGGGAAAAAATGCAAATGTTAGTGGTTTTGGATGCTCTAACACTACTGACTTTGCTTTCAGGCATTTTCTTTGGGGTTTTGCAAGACAGGGTGCCCAAAATTCATTATTTTTACATAATAGTGGAATCAGGGGGGACGGGACGAGAGGAAACATAATAGTGAGCTTAAGTAAAGAAGCTAATGGAATTCTAGGCCCTTCAGTTGTCCCTATTTTCCAGGGACAATCCTGGATTTATAGAAGCCGTCCCAGTTTCTTATTAGATTCCAGAATGTCCTGCTTTTCATTTTCATCAGAGAAATGTTGGAGAGTATGGAGCTATGCGACCCCAGAGCCAAGGAGATAAGTAACTGGACAACCTTTAGAAGACATCTGAAGGCAGCCTTGTATAGGGAAGTTTTGCATTAATGTTTAAAGCTTTACAGTGGTACCTCGCAAGACGAATGCCTCGCAAGACAAATAACTCGCTAGACGAAAGGGTTTTTTGTTTTTTGAGCTGCTTCGCAAGACAATTTTCCCTATGGGCTTGCTTCGCAAGATGGAAACGTCTTGCAAGTTTGTTTCCTTTTTCTTAACACCGTTAATACAGTTGCGACTTGACTTCGAGGAGCAACTCATAGCATGCGGTGTGGTAGCCTTTTTTGAGGTTTTTAAAGACTTTGGTCATTTTTGAAGCTTTTCCAAAACTTTCCCGACACCGTGCTTCGCAAGACGAAAAAAATCGCAAGACGACAAAACTCGCGGAACGAATTAATTTCGTCTTGCGAGGCACCACTGTATTATGTTTTTTATATATGTTGGAAGCTGCCCAGAGTGGCTGGGGCAACCCAGTCAGATAGACAAGGCATAAATAATAAAATAATGATGATGGGGATGAAATAGGACGTCCCTATTTTCACCGGAGAAAAGTTGAAGGGTATGCCATTGGCCTGACAAAGGAAGCCCTCCTGATATTCTTATGTTCTTATCTGGGCTTGCCAGAACTCAATTCCTGCACCTCTCAGTTGGGGGCCATTGCCATTACAGTCATACCTCAGGTTACAGACGCTTCGGGTTGTGTGATTTCAGGTTGCGCACCGTGCCAAACCCGGAAGTACTGGAACGGGTTACTTCTGGGTTTCGGCGCTTGCACATGTGCAGAAGTGCTAACTCGTGTTTTGCGCATGCGCAGAAGCACTGAATCGCAACCCGTGCGTGCGCAGACGCGGTGCTGCTGGTTGCGGATGCTGCGGGTTGCGAAAGTGCTTCTTGCACGGATCACGTTTGCAACCCGAGCGTCCACTGTATAAGAGAATAAGGGAGGTGTTCATGGTGAGCACCTCTTTTTCTAGAAAAATAGCCCTGGTTCTTATGAGGCTGAACATCCCCCACCACCAGGAGCATGAGGAAGTCCTTTTTATCTGTCCCAAATCTTCCAGCATTCTGCTTCATTAGATGTCCAAAAGTTGCACAGTGGTACCTTGGTTCTCAAACGCCTTGGTGCTCAAATAACTTGGAACCCAAACACTGCAAACCCAGAAGTAAGTGTTCTGGTTTATGAACTTTTTTCGGAAGCCGAACGTGCTCCGTTTTGAGTGTTACACTTCCGATCTGAGTGCCACACTTCCGTTTTGAGTGTTACGCTGAGGTCTGTCTGTTTTGGCTGTTTATTTTGCATTTTTGTTTGCGACTCTTTAGTTTTTTATTTTTGGGACTGTGTGGAACCCAGTTCAGCTATTGATTGATTGTGTGACTGCAGTACATTGCTTATTGCTTTCATTTTGGTCTCGTTAGATAGTAAAATTCATGTTAAATTGCTGTTTTAGGGCTTTTTTTAAAAAAAACCTGGCACGGATTAATCCATTTTGCATTATTTTCTATGGGAAAGCGTGCCTTGGTTTTGGAACGCTTTGGTTTTGGAACGGATTTCCGAAACGGATTAAGTTTGAGAACCAAGGTACCACTGTAGCGTTATCAGAAAGGGAGAAAAACAGCTGGCCACCACACGCTTCCTCCAAGGGCACTGTTCTCTCCTTTGCCATCTTTTACGACCTTTCCCCAGCTGGAGCGAGGCAGACATTAACCAGTCCTCCAGAGTCGGCTTGGAAATCATTTTCAAACGGGCCTGGAGAATAATATAAAATGGCACATGAAACGGTCCAATTAAAACCCTATTACAATGAAACCAGACAGGGAGCCCGGGGGGAGAAACGTACCGACACACTTGCGGGAAACACTCTCGGTTTTTGTGTCGCGAGGGTGATCTCCCTGGGAGAAAGGCGTCTGAGCTCAGAAATCTTCCCCACCTGTCCTTGCCGGAGGATCAATTCCCCATGACTTTTTTCACCAGGCTCTCAAGAAACCTCTCAGGCAGAGGCCCCTGCAAAAATGTCCCTTAAGTGACTTTCCACCCATAACCCGAAGGCATGGGATCTTGCAAATTTCCTGCTAGCTGGGGCTAAGAAAGCAAACTGGGTCAGTGGTTTCAGCTGAGTCAATCCAGGTTCTGCGTTCCAGTTAGCAGGACCAGTCGGTGGAACGGCTTCATTTCCTGCACAATAAGCAACACACACATTGACGATTTCGGATCGGGTAAGAACATTAGAGATAGCTGAGCGAATGGCAGCTGGGGATACCCCATCGCTGTGTAGTTAAGAAGAGGCTAAAATAGAGTTTCAGGGCAGAGATGGGCACAGCAGGCCTGTAAATGCCTTTTGCAAGTAGCATTCTGCACTTGCAAGGAATCGATCCTTCAGTGTGGCAGCAGCTACCCTTTGGAACTCCCTGCCCATTGATACTGGAAGGCCACCTGCTAAAAACTTTTCATTTAAACTGTTACGGAAATGACCAGGGGGGGGGCACATCTTAAAGTTGTTACAATGTTACAGATATTATGCCTGGATGTATCCTTTCGACTTGACAGCTCAGGGAAGATTCTTGTTGTTTAGTCGTTTAGTCATGTCCGACTCTTCATGACACCATGGACCAGAGCACGCCAGGCACTCCTGTCTTCCACTGCCTCCTGCAGTTTGGTCAAACTCATGTTCATAGCTTCGAGAATACTGTCCAACCGTCTCCTCCTCTGTCATCCCCTCCTCATTGTGCCCTCCATCTTTCCCAACATCAGGGTCTTTTCCAGGGAGTCTTCTCTTCTCATGAGGTGGCCAAAGTCTTGGAGCCTCAGCTTCAGGATCTGTCCTTCCAGTGAGCACTCAGGGCTGATTTCCTTCAGGATGGATAGGTTTGATCTTCTTGCAGTCCATGGGACTCTCAAGAGTCTTCTCCAACACCAGAATTCAAAAGCATCAATTCTTTGGCAATCAGCCTTCTTTATGGTCCAGCTCTCACTTCCATACATCACTACTGGGAAAACCATAGCTTTGGGAAGATACCTAGCTTTATAAATTCGTGCAAAATCCATACTTTAACCGATTCTCCTCATTCCAACGCCATTTTAACCCTTAAAGAAAGGTGAATTTGGGCTCCCCCTCCCTCCATGAACCAGGAAGCAGGAAGTCACATAGGCAGCAGGAACAGGGCATCCCGTGGTAATTCCCCAAGCGTGAGAGCCCATATAAGGCCCCCCACCCAGGGAGCGACCAGGGGGAAAACAATAGGCATCCGCAGAGGCAGTTGAGCAGGTCAGGTGTTCTGAAAGCCCATCTCCAGACAACTCCTGAGAGCAAGGCTATTTAAGGAGTTTTATTGTTCTTTCGGTGACAGGTACTTAAGAGGTGTTTGATAAAGTGACCTAATGTTGAACTTGTGTAACCCTTGGATACCCCTCCCCATTTGTGACATGCTAGTAATGTAGTGAAGGGACGCAGGTGGTGCTGTGGTCTAAACCACAGAGCCTAGGACTTGCCGATCAGAAGGTCGGCGGTTCGAATCCCCGTGACGGGGTGAGCTCCTGTTGCTCGGTCCCTGCTCCTGCCAACCTAGCAGTTCGAAGGCATGTCAAAGTGCAAGTAGATCAATAGGTACCGCTCCAGTGGGAAGGTAAATGGTGTTTCCGTGCGCTGCTCTGGTTCTCCAGAAGCGGCTTAGTCATGGTGGCCACATGACCCGGAAGCTGTATGCCGGCTCCCTTGGCCAGTAAAGTGAGATGAGCACCGCAACCCCAGAGTCGGCCACGACTGGACCTAATGGTCAGGGGTCCCTTTACCTTTTACCTATTGTGAGACCTGCAGGTATAGGGCAGTTTAATAATAATAATAATAATAATAATAATAATAATAATAATAATATCACCCCATGCTCTGACAGCCACAGATTGACCTGGAACACCTAAGCCATCCTGCAGAGATCTGGGGCTATCTCACCCTGGCTCAAGCAATCCGAGAATCCTCTCACATTGACCCTATTTGGTTCGGGTCTCATTCAATTCCTGTGAACAGCCCTATGTGTTTATGTGACTGTGATACACACACACACACAAACAAACACAGAGAGAGAATGAGAGAGAGAGAGGGACTTGGGACAGAACATCTTCACTTGGGGGCAATACCTTTTTTTAAAAAAAATTATTTCCTTTCTGCTAAAAACATCTGCTTTGAAAATGAGCACCATCCTCCATCTTGACTCGACTCGATTTGCAACCACAAGGTGTGTTTTGTTCCGGGGCCTCGAATGTGTTTTTAATTTAGCCATTTATATGGTGGCGAAGGTTGTTTACAGCCATGAAGTCACAGATACAGACAGAGAAGGTAATTGCGGGCACAGCTGTCTCCCTTCCATTACGGCACATTTATTTGGCCGTGCCGCTGCCAAGCCACCCGATGCCAGAGGCAGGAAAACAAAAAGGAGGGAGGGGAGGGGAAAGGAACGATGGGAAGCAAAATAATGCCGAGGCTCAAAAGCCACCGAAATTGGATCTAATAAGGCTCCAGCAGGGATGTGAACACCTCCATTCATTTTGGGGGGAGAAACATACATAGAAAGTCTGTTCTAGACTAGATGGGCACAGGTTTCTTGTTCACCGTGGTTTTGGCATCGCATTCCCAGCAATATTTCCCTCTGATGCTGCAGACAACTTGATGCCCATGATTTGTTTTGGACAACAACACTCCCCCCCCAAATCAAATCAAACAGAAGGCACTAGGTTAACGAAGGCTGACATACAACAACAATACTTATTAATAATAATAATACTAATAATATTTGTATACTGCCCTGTACCAACAGGTCTCAGGGCAGTTATAACATAAAATCTGAATATAAAAATAAAAAATACATAATAAAAATAAAACAACCACCCAGTAACCTCCTCCCCATTTAAAAAGGGCATGTCAATCAAGCCAAGGCCTGGCAGAAGAGGAAGCTTTTCACCTGGTGCCTAAAGCTGTACAATGAAGGCACCAGGTGAAGCTCCCTAGGGAGAGCATTCCACAATTGGGGAGCCACTGCAGAAAAGGCCCTGTTCTTGTGTGGACCTCACCGGGTAGGTTCATATGTAAAGAGCAGTTTAAAGCTTTATAGGTCAAAACCAGCACTTTGAATTAGGCCCAGAAACTAACAGGCAGCCAGTGCAGCCGGGCCAAGATTGGTGTAATATGCTCAAACCCTTTTGCCCTGGTGAGCAACCTGAATTCTGCACTGGCTGAAGTTTCTGCAGCGTCTTCAGAGGCAGCCCTATGTACAATGCATTGCAGTAATCCAACCTTGAGGTTACCGGATCATAGACAACAGTAGTTATGCTATCCCTGTCCAGATAGGGGTGCGGCTGGGCCACCAGCCGAAGCTGATGGAAGGCACTGAGGCCACCTGAGCCTCAAGTGACAGCATTGTGAGGGAGAAGCACTGCATGATTTTATAAATTTCGATGTGCTGCTACTTAAGAATCCTTTTAATTTTGGAGGCCGGATCAGGGACTTCCTGCATGCCGAACACATGCTCCACCGCTGAGCTATGGCCCTTCCCAAATCCCTTGGTAGCTTCTCAGAACAAGAGGGGAAATGGAAAAACAGGAGCTATAAATATTGCTGGCTTTGCCGATGGGAGAGAGGGAAGTTCAGTGCGGTGAAATCATATGGAAGGGCAGAAACCCTGCCTTGGGTTGCAATGCCCACAGAGGAAGGGAAGAGGTTTTGAGGACACAGCAGATTGCGCCTTTGAGGTTCATAGTTCCAGGCCATAAATTCTCCCCGGCCGCTCGACTCGATGCCTCAATTGTCCAGTCCAGACGATCTCTGTTTCTCCGCACTTTGGGTTTCTCCAAGAGTGACTCTGCTGATTTGACCACATTGTCTGCCCTTGCAGCCAAGCCCAACACTTGAGAAGGAAGGGAAAACCTTACCCACAATCCACCGGGAATGATCCTCACAGCCACAAGGACAGGTGGGGAATGCCACAAATGAGAGGGGTCAGCAGACCTGCTCTTCAGCTGGTCCTGTTGTAAAAAGAAACCTCATTGACAGACGTAGGGGTAGATTATCTTATCGAAGACTGATGCTCGTCCCACCACATGTTGCTGGCTGCCTGAGGCATCCCCGTCATTTTCTAACGTGCTGCACATCATCGTTCTCCGCCTGCGTTCCTCGGACATCTCAGAGCCACAGAGGTCCAGATGGTTCCTATTGAAGCTCTGTCTCGACGCGCTAATGAGAGCCAGCCACAGCCCTTGCTCTTCGCATCGGGCATCTCCCCACACTAAGCGCCGTCATCTTCCATCTGAGACCAGAGTTTGTTTTCCTCCAGACAGGCCCACACAGCAGCTTCCCAAGTTTGTTAGGGAAGCTTGAACATGGAAGGGTGGAGAGGGGCCTCGCTTGCCAAAGCTGGCCTGCTGGAAGTTGGCCTTGGAAGTTCCCTGCCCCACACCTCAAACAGGATCACGCGCCACCAGGGCTGTGTGTGTTCTAAAAGTTTGAAAACAGGAAAACGGGATCCTGCCACGTGTCGCAGGCCAGCAAATTTGTGTAACTTCTGCATTGTTGATTGAGGTTTCTGCTAATTGGAAGGGAGGGACAACAAACTACGCAGGGGACTGAAGAATCACAGGAATTCGTGTTCCACCGCATTTCTGAAATCTCACCAGAAATCCTCACATATTTAAAGTCCATTTTTGCAGACACAGAAGCTTGCATCCAATTTCATGCAAAGTAACCATCCTGTTAGGACAAGGATTTCCACTTCGGCTGCAGGACTCCCCCCTCCTCCCCCATGCACCCCCTAAAAATGTTCTGCAGGCTCTTCTGGAACAGAACTAGCAGGAGGGAAGTCCCATTGCACAAGCAGAAATTCTTGCACCAACAGTATGTTTATTTAGCGTTACACTGGGTAGAACCAAGTAGAAACTTGTACAAACTAAAAGTGCAGAACCATAGCATGCAATGAGCTCCCTGGTGCATCACGTGATGGGGAGGAAAGGAATTAGACAGGGGCAACTCAGCAAGTGTGAACTGAAGGAATCAGAGATGCACTCAGGGCACATTATTTTATAGCACCGTTAACGTGCACGACACTTCTCAGAGGCCAAGGGGTTTGCAATCTAAGACAGTGATAGGGAATATCAGGTTGAGGGGCAAAACACAGCCTTCCAGTCCTCTCCATCTGACTCTCAGGACTCTCTGCAGGCCACATCTCCTCCTTAGTAATTCCCCTCACCTGTATCCTTCATGCCCTCCATTAGTGTGTGTCTGGTTGGAATTGGTCTTGGAACTCTGAGGTCTTTTGCTTGCCTGGGCAAAGCATAGAATCATGGAATCATAGAACTGTAGAGTTGGAATGCACCCCAAGGATCACTTAGTCCAACCCCATGCAATGCAGGAATGTCAGCTAAAGCATCCATGACAGACAGAGAGAGAGGTGTGCGTAGAACCTAGCTCCCACACTTTTTCAAGCCACCGCTCCTTTGGTTCCATAAATTCATCTGCAGTTCCCCCTACCCCACCCGATAAAAAGCATTACTCAGAATAGCGGTTTGCATGACGCACTAATGAAGGTATCGACACAATGAAATACAAAACAGGAACAATTAATTGCACCTTTATTCAAAATCCAATGAAAACTATTTAGTTTAATTAATTCAACAACATTGAGGGACTGGATCTAGTGATACCAGCTTTTCAAAGTCTGATAATCATTTCTATCTCTTCTAGGTAATCCCACTGTCCCCCAGGGGCAGGTATTGCCCACTATGGGAAGCACTGAATTAGACGAAGGAAACAAGGCAGGGAAAGCCCTCCAAGAAATTGAGCTCCCAAACCATTTAGCAGTTTATGAAACTGAGCCTGCACACAACTGAGCAGGACACTCAAAGCATCCATTCTTTAAAAGGGTTGCGGGCTAGCGTTACCAAAAGTTATCCAACACCAGCATGTCTTTCCATAAGAAAAAACAGTCTGGTGTTCGAAGATATGCCACCATTTTAATGGCAGGAAGAAATGTGCTACAAACTGCCAAACGAACACCCCAATTTGAACTTGGAAAATCATTTTGAACATACGCTGATCAAGGTTGTTTGATGACACTCCCCACCTCGCAAAGTCAAGGAATTCAAACCCAGTCATTGAAATTAGCAAAAATAAACACAACTCATGGAAAATTAAAAAAAAACAAGGCCATGTTAGAAAAAACAACAGAAGATAAATGTAACTTAATAAAAGTGCATGTGCTATGTACAGGTATTCTTTCTATATTTGAGTGTGTTAGAACAACCTGATTTTATGCAATTTAAGTCACGGACAGGTCAAGCCTGAAACTCTTTTGCTGCTTCTATTCCTTTCTATGGGTTTGTATTCTGCACCCTTACCAAGCTGCCTCAATTTCAACTGAATGCCACAAAATCATTGGGTACAGTTGCTTAAACACAACCACCCCTGAATGCATTTCAACTGCAAAACGCAGGTTTTGGGTTGTTGTTTTTTTATAGGATAAAAATGAACTTAAGTTTCCCTTTAAGAATTATCAGTTGATAATTTTCACTTAATTCCCTGAAATTCAGGATACTTTCCCCAAATATTCTGCTTTAAATTCTGAACTCTTAAAATCCATGCAGAATGTGGGGAGCAGCCATTGTCCGTTTTACAGTAAGCAATAGAGAAGCGATCTGTCCGCCCTCACAAGTAAAGCATCATGGGAAATGTGGTTTCCCCACAAGAATGTTCAATCATGTGAAAATATGGCTCGTCGTCATATCAAATGATGGCTAGAAACAATATTTAAATACATGAACATTGTAAACATAAGCTTCTTCTCACAGTAATACAAAGCTGGCAAAACACCTGGACCGTATATAAACTAACCTGCATCTTACTATGGATAGAAAAGTGTTTGGGATGCAGGTCAACAGCCTCAGGTGTGGCATACAAAAGGTACAAACCAATCATAAAGGTAGTGGGATATCAGAATGGGCAGTAAACAGTTCAAAAATTTGCAAGTTGGCACAATGATTTGGGTTCATCATGGAAGTCTTAAGATCTCAAAGTCATCCACCACTAAAGGATGCAAGGCTTTGCATCCAGCTGACCATTCCAAACATGTTTAATGGCTCTGCTGCTTAATTAGTGTAACGAAGAAACAAAGCGTCTCACGCTAAGTGCCTGAAACACAGCACCAAGAATTGAAAAAATTCCACCTCCCTTTACTGAATAAAAGCACAGTCCCACAAAGATCATGATTGCAAAATAATCACCAGATAAAATAGCATCCAAGTCTGCAAAATGGCATGTTCTAAAACCAATGAGCTGGGCTCTGGGCCAGTGAAATCTCATGCTACACTAAGCTAGTCATTACAAAGCGTCTTTTACCGCTGAGCCAAAATGGGGCTTGGAGAGGTCCCATGAGCACTTTTGTCCCCCAAAACTAGCACCTCTTTGGGGCTTGCTTTTTTTTTTTTTTTTTTTTGGCATGCCTTTGCAAAAAAATATGAGGAAGAGGGAACACGTCCTTGTTGCCAGTTCTCCTTCATCCCAATCTAGTCAAGTAAACAGCAGACAAGCCAGGCAAAATGCGACAGGGGTTGCACATCTGGAAGGAAGCATTGCTGAAAAGTAATATAGTACAAATGGACAACATCATAACCAGATGTGCATCTTAAGTTGGGTGCATCTTAAGTTGCAAATCTTGCAGAATGAAAGCCCCAAATACCTGGAAGACTTTCTCCTTCCCTACAGAACCTCTCAGGTGTTGAGATCGGCACAGGGGCCCTCTTGGTAGTGCCTCCACCCTAAAAGGCTTGCAGGCCTGGAAGAGGGCCTTCTCTGCGGTGGCCCCTAAGCTGTGGAACTCCCTGCCCACATAACAGCGGCTGGCACCTTCATTGTACAGCTTCCAATGAATGCTGAAGATGCACCGCTTTACCCTGGCTTTTCACCCTCGAGGTGTACTGTTTTAGGACCCACCTTATTTTTATGATTGCAAGTTGCTTTAAATGTTGTGTTTTAATGCGGCAACCTGCCCTGGGACCTTAGGGTGAAGAGCGTAATAAATAATAGAAACTGGAGCAAGACCCATAAAGAAGGCTGATGGCCGAAGAATGGATGCTTTTGAATTCTGGTGTTGGAGGAGACTCTTGAGAGTCCCATGGACTGCAAAAAGATCAAACCTATCCATTCTGAAGGAAATCAGCCCCGAGTGCTCACTGGAAGAACAGATTGTGAAGCTGAGGCTCCAAGACTTTGGCCACCTCATGAGAAGAGAAGACTCCCTGGAGAAGACACTGATGCTGGGAAAGATGGAGGGCACAAGGAGAAGGGGACGACAGAGGACAAGATGGTTGGACAGTGTTCTCGAAGCTAGCAGCATGAGTTTGACCAAACTCCGGGAGGCAGTGGAAGACAGGAGTGCCTGGCGTGCTCTGGTTCATGGGGTCACGAAGAGCTGGACACAAGTAAACGACTAAACAAACAAGAGCAAGACAGGGAGCATCAGCCCAGCAAACTAGCCAAATGTCCAATATGTGATCCCTGATTGGCTGTGTAGTCACTCATGATCCACAATATCATAGAAATGTAGAGTTGGAAGGGACCCTGAGGGTCATCTAGCTCAATCCCTTCCAATGCAGGAATCACCTGTTTCAGAGTCGTGAGTTTGAGCCCCTTGTTAGGCATAATATTCCTGCAAGCGGTGGGCTGCCTAGATGACCCTGTAGCCTATTTCAGCTAAAATTCTATAATTCTGGTGTGTTGCTTGGTTTTTTAAAGTGTGTGTGTTGAAGCAGGCTAACAACACCTGCAAAAAAAGAGAAGTTCAAAATATTGGGAATAGTGGATAGGATTTTTCAAAGATTCCACTCACTCCCCACCCCCACCCCATGCACTGGAAAAGGAACCTCACCTAAATTTGGCACAGCATTACTTTTTCTTCAAACTAATTTGCTCTAAAAGTGCAATTAGCAGGCAATATACATGTGAGTAATATTAAAGTACAGCTAAAACACATTTTTGTCTGTAGAAGTTTAGAGAACCTAATGGGTCTTCTGGCTGAAATGCAAAAACTGCTTTTTTTTTTCAATTTTGCAAAAACTGCCCCCAAATTCAAATTCAGGTGCCGGAGAAAACACTTAATCTGACACTTAATTCACAAATGTTACTTCTGGATCCCAAGTTTCTCACAGAGTCCAGTAATTCCAGAGCGAATAATGATAAATCGGCAAATTCAACTTTTAGAACTAGCTTTGACGTAAGACACATGGTTATGCCGAGGTAAATTTAGAATGGCACTGAACTACTGTGTTCAACACCAGAGAAACCAAAGGTAAGGAGGACTGGATTCTTCCTATAAACTATTACATCACATCTAAAACTTGTTTTATGAACTAATTCTTGGTAATCAATCATATTCAGCTAAATAGACTGTATAACCATAGGAACAATGAAGTTCAAACATTGCGGCTGTTTCTTTTTTCAATTATATTAAATATGTACAGTGTATCACAGGCATCTAAAACTGGCTTTTCAAAGAGGGGCGCCTCACGCTTTTCCTCTTAAGTATCTGTTTAGAAAAGACAGTAGAAATAGAAGAGGATTTCACTTCCAGATCACTGGCACGAACTGACAGTGATTCCAATTAAGTCAATAGGTGATTGCCACTAGTTTAGATGGCCTGAAAAAGAGACTAGGCAAACTGATGTATTTTGAGTCAGGTTATTAGCCACAATAGTCCAATGGCACCTCCACGTTCAGAAGCAGTAGTATATCTCAAAAATGCAAAGTTGTTGGTAACAGAAAAGGAAGAGCTGCTGCATCTGGGTCACTGCTGGCGGAAACAGAAAACTGGAAAATATGGATACACCAGTGCAGTGTAGTGGTTAAGAGTGCTGGAGTATGACCCAGGAGACCAGGGTTCAAATCCGTGCTCAGCCAGGAAGCTCACTGGGTGACCTTGGGCCAGTCATTGCCTCTCGGCCTAACCTCGTAGGGCTGTTGTGAGGATGAAACAGGAAGAAAGAGCGCATATATGCTGTCTTGAGTTCCTTGAAGGAAAGGCAGGATAAAAATGTGAGATAAATAAATAAATTAATTAATAAATATTGGCCCCAATCCAGCAGGTATAGTGATTCATTGATCACATGCTGCCAAGGCAAGTCAGTTCCCTTATGGCTGAATAAACACAGCAACTAAAAGTGCTATTCTAAATTTTCAATTATTGTTAGTCATAAAATGCATCATTTGCAAATCATGCTTTGCCTACATTACCATGAGTGGACTTCAGGAGTCTCCCCAACACACTGCTGTATTCTATTCATTCCCTTGAATCACAGTGCAGTTTTCTTTCAAAAAGTCAATGAGCATGCAAGGAAGTATTCTCAAATCTGCCACAAATCAGGATACTGCCCCATTCCAGCAGTAGAGATTAAGCTCCTCATACTTTAGCAGAACTTCACTGCAATTTAGAAGGGGCTTATCAAAATCACCTCCATTGCTCAGCATTTGTTTCTTCCAGTCCTAAGCCCTCTCGGGAATTCAGTCAGCTAACACAAACACTGGCGATCTTATGGCTTGAGCTCCAAGCTGCAATCTCTGCAACCAGCTTCTCGGCGGCGCTACGTCAGTTTCTTCATTCTGCGGTTTTGTTTGTCAATATTCATGGTGGCGCGATCCACAGAAGAAGTGATGCCATCAAGGGCTTCGTCCTGCCTTTCCAGTTCTGTCTCCGTTTCCAAGGCCAGGCTCTTGAGTTTCCGGAGAATCTGTTCAGAAAAGACACCAAGATTTAATTTATCAGCAACACTTGGTTAAAAGCTTTGCCAGCAATTAGCACAGTCCCCACAAATACCCTGCAAAATCTTCCAGATTCTTTACTGCGGGGCGAGGAGAATAGAAAAAATACACTGTTGGAAGAGACCTAGAACTTATCTAAAATCCCAAATAATGTATTCCTCTGATTAATTAATAAGAGGGCTGTCTTCCACCATGGAGGGAGTGGATGTATGCATGTGAAACCAATCTGTTGATTATTATTTTTGGGCTGGATGAGGCAGCATAGATAGGGAAATTCTGTCAATGAAGGATCAATATCAGAAGACTGACAAGACAAGGGTTATCATTTCAATCTATGACACATACAAGATATGGTGCTCAATTTCAATTATTTGTGATAGGCACTGATGGAGTATCTTCACAACATTGCTTTCCAGAAAAAATGGCTCGTTTTTGAACATGTATGCAGGTATGGAGGACTCTCTCACATAAACACACACATGGTTTTATTGTTGCTTGTACCCAGGCATCATTAGTACACATTTCAACCTGAACAGACAATATTAAAAATTATTAGTAAGTGAATTTCCTATGTATGTTTACTCCAAAGTAACTGTGTACAGTGAGTCAAGTGTGCATATGATTTCCACCTCAGTAGCTAAAACATCAATTCTATTTGTTCTGCCTTAATACCTTTTCCATCTGCAATGTAATGACCAACTGAGGCATAGGCAGCATCAGTAAAATAAAAAGGGAGTAAAATAAAAATCCATTCTTTTTTCCCAGCAGAGAATCTGACAACAGCTGGATTAAATCCTCCTCTTTCAGCAGCTTTGCAGCTAGGGCTGCTTAATGTGAGAATGAGGTTTGACTCTGAGGTTGGGCCAAGTTGGGGGAGAGAGAAAGAGATGGCTATTTTGGTGGAGTAAAATGATGACAAGATGTCTGGTCATTGAAGCCTGGGCTCAACCGGTTTCCTAAAAGATTCAATGCCCTTTTTAAAAAATCAAACTCTAATTTGGACAGAGGGATTACAAATCAAAACTGAAAACTTCATTTTACTGTACAACATGATAGCATGTATTGGGTAATCAGCTCCCCAAAATCTGATAATCCGTCATTAACCAAGGAAACTCTGTTATGCAAACCAGCTAATTATAGACATTCAACAAGTGTCCCCATTTAGCCCCAAAACAGCATGATCCAATTAAAAAGCCTTTCAGGGAAAACATTGCTGAGCAGCTTCCTTCTCCATGGCACTGAACTATATGCACCTATTTCTTAGCACAACACTTTGTACACTTGTCCAAAGGCAATTCATTCCCACTCTCTCAGCATCCATCTATACGGTCATGGAGTAAACCATGGTATGGTCTGGGTTGTCAACATGTGAATTGCTCTATCAACAGCTGCACACATGGGCACCAGAATGAGTTTCTACATTCTAGCAGGAGAGGACAGTACCTATCAACACTCATCATATGTCCTGTGCATCCCATTCCCTCATTTCTTGGAATTTCATTGCCTCTGGTAAAGGAAAAACTCTCAGCAGGAAGACACCGAATGGGTTTTGAGTTGCTAATTTGCAGTGATCCACCTCTAACTGGATGAAAATGGAGATGTGCCCTCTCTCAGCTACTCACACCTGTTCATTGGCCCTTCCACCAATGACAGACCAAGGTAACATTCTCTATAAAGATTTTAGGACTTCTCTGCTAAGGCAACTAGAGCCCAATGTTAGAAGTTTGGGTGCAACTCAGCTTGCATAAAAGGGGTTTAGAAATAGAGCGGAAGGCTAACCTTTTCTCTGACATCATTTCCCCATTGGCATCTGGATGGCAATTGTAAAAACAGGATGCTGGAATAGATGGGCCACTGGCCTGATCCAGTAGGCTCTTCTCATGAGCCTGGGTAAGTCTTAGTCAAGCCCTAGATAGCCACATTTCTCTGGAAACTTGCATTCTTTCAACAAACCCCAATCCTTCTCCTGTATCTCATGAGCCTGAGCCAAAATTGCACTTAATTATTGTAAGATTAGGGTAGATTGGTCAACCAAGTATGTGGCACTGACTCAAAGTACTACCACCATTTCTGCTCTAGCTGAATGTAGCTGGAATATAGGACCAGCACGTGAAGAAGCAACAAAATTCCTCAAGCTGAACATCCTACCTCACAGGGGATTCTGCTTGCTTTGTGCCAGAATTCTTCCTTGAGGCTGTGGGGGGAAGGAGAGGGAGGCTCTGTTTTGTTGGCAGGAAGGGAGGGAATGTGTAACCAGAGTACAGGAGGCTGGGCAATTATGAGCCAGGAGGTCAAGAAGCAGGAATGTCAGGCAGATAAGAGGCAGAGGCAGTGTATGTGGTAGCTGCGAGCTGGAGGCCACATTAGTTTGAATGAACTATGGTTTTTTTTAATAGAGCTTGCATTTCATTTTGGTGTGCATTTTTATGCTGAGTAATTCTGATTTGAAATAAGCAAGTGTTTACACTTTCCTTCCCTCCTGCTCCTATGTTAGAACTAGCCAGACCCTGGCTGGGCAATACAAACAAATTAACCATCTCCCTTCTAGACATTTACTCCATGCTCCACAAGCCACACAGCAAGAAAGGAGGGAGTCCCTAGTTGAAAAATGGGAGCCTAATAAGTATGCTGCAGACCAAGAAGCTGGGCTGCCCACCCTGCTATCAGCCTGAACTGACGCTGACGTACCTGTTTGAGTTCCTGAGTTTCAGACTCTGAAACCACCTGCTGTTGCTTCTGTATCTGAGCCTGCTGGCTTCCTTCTGCTCCTCGCGAGGAGGAGGGGGCCGGTCCAGCTTGCACTATGTTTCCTATCAGTCCTGTTGCTGCAAGAAGAAGACGGCAGGTTGGAATCCAGAAAAACAACAGTGTTTGATATATTTTATTTGGAAAAATCCAAAGCTTTCTATTCATTAGGGTAACCATTTCACATGCCATGGACACATGATATAAATGTAGGCTAATCACCGAAGAATGGATGCTTTTGAATTATGGTGCTGGAGAAGACTCTTGAGAGTCCCATGGACTGCAAGAAGATCAAACGCATCCATTCTTAAGGAAATCAGCCCTGAGTGCTCACTGGAAGGACAGATCGTGAAGCTGAGGCTCCAGTACTTTGGCCACCTCATGAGAAGACTCCCTGGAGAAGACACTGATGCTGGGAAAGATGGAGGGCACAAGGAGAAGGGGGCGACAGAGGACGAGATGGTTGGATAGTGTTTTCGAGGTTACCAGCATGAGTTTGACCAAACTGCGGGAGGTAGTGGAGGACAGAGGTGCCTGGCGTGTTCTGGTCCATGGGGTCACGAAGAGTCGGACACGACTAAACGACTAAACAACAACAACAACAACAACAACAACAAAGGCTACCCAAAGCAGCAACCCTATATTGAGCCCATACCCATAGCTGTCAACATTTCCCTTTTTTAAAGGGAAATTCCCTTATTCTGAATAGGATTCCTCGCAAGAAAAGGGGAAAGTTGACAGCTATGCCCATTCCCCACACCCCCTCCATAATGTGAAGGACTTTTCACCCTGGGGGGGGGGGGGGGGGTTGATGGACACCTCCTTGCCCAGGCTCCATGTCACCAGCAGCAAAATTCTCAGAACCATGATGTCAAAGTCAGCTGTTCCTCGGAGTGGGAGATCTTGACACGGGGATTACATTAACACATTTGTGTGCTAAAGAACAGGCAGTTCTACAGACTTGCAAAGGGCTGTGCGCCTTTCAACCAGCGTATTCTTGCTTAAAGAGGTGGGGGGGGGGCAGATAGAAACACAGTGACACCTGCAGGATAAAACATGCTATTAACTGCAAACAAGACTTCATGTAGCAGATGGAACTGGGTGCGGCGAGGGTGGGGGGGGATCAAGACTTGCTAAGCATGGGGGTTACTCCCTCCATGCGAGAGCTTCCCATAAGGCTTCAGAGTTCACCACTGTTGAAAAGGGAATACTGGATGAGAGACCTTCCGTCTGCTGCAGAAATATAGTTTTCATATCCTGAGGTGGCAACGGCCTGCAATTGCTTGCTTAGGAAAAACTTATTCATGGGCTTTGCTGTAGGGCAGCGTGCACTAAAGGAAAATCCACAAGGCTTCCTGCAAAGGCAGAGGTCACCTTCTGATTTACCACTCGTTGGGCATTATTAGGCAAGCTAGGTGGGTGGCTTGCATTCCGAGAAGTGGGTTGTGACTGGGCTGGTGGGAAGAGGCCAGGGGTGAACAACTAGCAGGGATGGATCTGAATAACTAGATGAAGGTTTAATGGGCAACATGCATAAGTAATGCATGTGGACGACACCACAGTGCTCACTTATGACTTCCAAGCTAATGTCCACATGCTATAAGCCTTTGCCATAGGTGGATAGGACTTGGAGTACATGAACAAGCCCAGAGTATGAGATCCTGTAGGGGACATGGGCGCTCCCATTTCTCATTTCTGGAGAAAGGGAAACAGGAAAGGGGGGGGCGCAAATCCCACAGAACAGCCCCCTCCCCTCTCATGCCCAAGCCTACTCCTCCTCTTGGGGTTTGGTAAAGGAGGCCCAAGTTGTCTGTAGCCTATTGCAACTCTGAACTTCCCTCGCTCCATTATTTGGAAAGCTGCATTAACTTTTCTCTTAACGTCAGTGCTGATGCCCTTTCACTCCTCTCCCTCAGTGCTGATTAACCAGCAGGGTGCAGGTCCTCTGAAAACCACTTGCAAAGGCAGTCAGCTAGCCAACCCCAGAACAAAAATGTAAGCCGGATGATATTGGGGCTCCCGGAGTGAATCCACATGGTAGGACGCAGGTGGCGACTCCTGAAACAGCAAGCCACCTGTGGTTTATTTAAAGCGCTGGCTCCTATCATGGCATCTGATACCAGCTAAATGTGGCAATTAAAGGGCATTATTTGCAACACAGATAGTTGCAGGTGCTTAGCACCAGGAGTATCTCGTTCTTGAAATGCTCTGAGTACACCCCCCCCCCAACCTGTGGTCCTTGCTGGAAGGGAGGAGGACAACACATTTTAGAGGAAGCTGCCACTGCCATATAGCATCCTCCACCACCCCGACAGCTGTGGGGCAAGGGGCCAGAAAGTGCGTCGGAAGCTGAAGCTCGCTCTTGGTTTCGAAGGACCCATGCCAAAACGTCTGGCCCTGTGACAGAGCCTGCTCCACTGCTCTGGATTGTGTTACTTAATGTAAAAGGCAGACACAAAAGCTAAAGCTAAAAATAAAAGCTTCTAAATCCCCACAGGAGTAATTACTGCAAACTCTTAATCCCCTGGAATTATTTGGTTATCGCAGCATTAGCTCCTGAGCTGGGACCCAGGCGGATCTGCTACAAGAGAACCATTCATACCGGTATAAATTTAAACTTTGTCTGAAATCATCAGCTTGTGCCCAGTGAATCAAACTCCTGGTACAGGTGTAACACTGTAATTTCCACAGTAACACACTGGCTGAAACTTGTTTCTGTGTGTGCTAGGGATGTTCTGCAACTTCCCCTTTCAGGTGCCTCTCCCAAAACTTTAGCTGCTTGGTATACACTGCTTTATAAGAATAAGTTCAGGATGGGAAGCTGGCACACAGACTCAAGTGCGGGGAAATATGGCAAGTGCAGGGCAGCACCATACTCGGACAACTGTGAATTCTGCTGGAGCTCTGGTTTAGTTAGGGTAGATGGTGATCTCACATTCTTTGCTGAGCTGAGACTCAACACAGATCCATCAAAGTCACTGCTCTCCGCATAAAATTCATTCATTCCATCAAATTTGTTATACCTTCCTAATAAGAGGTGGCAAGTTTTTTCTAAGGCAGACAGTCGACCCAAGTTGGAAGAAGACATATACTCAAATTTTGTTCAGTGTGGCTCCTACAAGGTTGAGGAGTAAGAACACAATATATGCAAACTTGCTAATACCATTGGTAGGCATTTCACACCTTTTTTTTTTTTAAAGGGATACACAAACATTTGAGATGTACACGTGAACTTGCAATGTGCATATGCTGCAAACTTGTTTCTGACAATGTACATTTTCCAGGGAAGTGGAAGTGCTGTGGCTCCCTGCCATGTGTACATAAAGTAGACAATATGTATATACCGTATTTTTCGCCCTATAGGACGCACTTTTTCGCCTCCAAAATGAAGGGAAAATGTGTGTGCGTCCTATGGGGCGAATGCAGGCTTTTGCTGAAGCCTGGAGAGCGAGAGGGGTCAGTGCGCACCGACCCCTCTCGCTCTCCAGGCTTCAGGAGAGCCCCATTGCCAGCCCCACAAGCTCGGGGGACAGCGGGGAGGCACAGCGCGCCATCCCGCTGTCTCCCGACGTGGTTTGGAGGCTGGCGGAGGGCTTCCCCCTCCCCCAGCCGCAAGCTCCCAGAGCGATGCTGAAGCTGCCCGCTCTGGGTCCCGTTCTGGGACGCACCTGGGGGGGGAAAAATATTTTTTCCCCTTTATTCCCCCCCCCCCCAAAAAATCTAGGTGCGTCCTATGGGCCGGTGCGTCCTATAGGGCGAAAAATATGGTGCTTTTCCTAGTGTGTACAGAAGCACCAAGCTAAGGAAGATGCTGTATCTCACAAATGATTGGTAGCCTCAAATGTTAAGAATCCCAAAGAGCCTCAAAACTTTTATTTGAGGCTAAATTCTATCAGAATTATAACAATACAATGGTTTTTAATTCCTTCCACTTGCCACATTTCCTCACGCTCTGCACCTATCATCAATAGTTTTGATTTATTTTCACAAACATGAGAGCAACAAGGGGAGGCTCAGGTTCATTCCCCAACATCTCCAGAAATCTCAGGGAGCAGGGCTGGAAATAACTTCTGGGCAGGACTATGGGAGGCGCTGCAGGTAGCAGGAGCAGACAACCATCAGCTGAACGAACCGGCAGCCTGATTCAATACACGGTGCCTTCATACGAAAAGTATGAAAAGTGTCCTCACAATACAAAGCGTGTGCAGCAAAATTAACTACCCTGAGCAATATGGGGCACACCTTCCTCCAGAGTCTCTAGGTTAGTGTCTCTCAATAATTATTCAGTTCTAGGGAATTCTACCTTGCAATAAAGGCTGACCTGATGTCCCAGGAAGCCAGTGTGGTGCAGTGGGAAGGAGGGGTTTGAGTCTCAAAGAGTCAAGGTCAACTCATCCTTGATCATGAAGCTCACTGGGTGGCATTTGGCAAGTCATTCTCTCTAGTTTGGTGTTCGTGTACGCATATTGTCCTATTGGTATCTCTGGCAAAATCTAATTTGTGCTTACACTGTGGCAACAGGGAGAAGGGCCACAGAACACATGTTTGCATAAAAAGGTCCCCGCTTCAACCCACAGCATCTTCAGGAAGAGCTGGGAAAGACTGGTGTCTGAGCTAGCTGGATCAATAAGCTGACTTTGGTATAAGCCCAGACCCCAGCGCCCCCCCCCCCCCGGCTGCAAAAGCAAGCAGACACCAGGATTCTGGAAGGCAGGAAGCAAGACAATGAACTGTAGCATCCAAGCATCCTCATCCAATCAAGTTTTGACAATGCCAATGCATTTCAGCTCAGGTGCAATTCTCCTTTCTGGGAACTGTTCCATGCAAGTGTCTGCCACTTCCAACCAGAAACCTATGGCTCAAATGCCCTGGGATATTCCCAGACACAAGGCTTTTTAAAAAGCCGAAAATACTTTTGCGATATTTCCTTGATGATTTTGCTCACTGCAGTTTAAAGCAGGTTGCAACAAACAGGTTGTGCCATTGGCCCGGGGAAGACTGGACTTGAAGCAGAACCATCCATGACTTTTTTATATTAGACAGTCGAAGGATAGACACGCATGGCTCTAACTATTAATAATAGTAATAACGACAACCTGTGTTGCAGGTTATGGCAAAAAGAAGGACCTCAGCTTCCAGAGGTTTAAGATTACTGGTTTAAAATGCCAGAGAAGATTGAATGATAGCAATTTGCACCTAAAATTGTGGGCCTCTTGATTCTGACAGCTGAACAAGTCACTTTGGTAAAACGAAGTGGTCTTTCAGAGATTATGTTCAGCTAAGAGGCAAGTGCACACAATTCACGCTATTCACAGTTTGATCTCAGCCCACCATTCAACAGACAATAGCTAGTTACAAGGCAGCAATAGTATGTCCATGCGTCACTTCATACAGGGACTCTACAAGAAGTCTCTGAATTGCCTTGAGCTGTGAATAAAACAGACAGATCTACTTGCTTCCTCCCTGCTCTACCACTTTAGGAAAATTAATTTTTTGTTTATATAAAAAGAAATGGGGAAGAGAAAACACTGGCGGGTAAGATGTGGTGGTAGACTACCATCTAGTGGCAGTGCAACGTCAATGGCAAAATAATATAGAGAATGAAAGAACAAGCAACATGACTGAAGCAGCTTTTGGGGGAATTGCAAAAAGTCAAAATTTCCACCACCTCTTGCTTTCTGTTATTGATGTTTCCTACTTAACAGTAAAAACACTTTTGGGTTGGTGTGTAAAAAATAAAACATAAAACTGACTGAAATACAGAAGTAGCAAAGAGGAGAGAGTTAAGATCCGGACCACAAAAGAAGTTCTTTATGTAACAGCAGTTGTCACATCAGGAACTAAACACCAATTTGCCAGGATGTAGCTCAGTGCTTAAAAAACCAGCAGGTTGTTTTTCCTCTGAGTTGTTAACGCTGACATTTTACCGCCAGGTGCCTGGGAGTTATTTCCTTTAAAATTAATAAGCTTTTCCAAGCACCGGACCTCAGCGACTGGTCAACAAGAGAACGTTTTAATCCCTGCTGAAATCTAATTTTAGCATGGGGCACAACAGAGCACAGCTTCTTAACAGATTGGCTTGTGATTGCATTGTATGTTTTTGAGTGCTGGAAAATTCTCTTAAAACAAAGTGTTTGCAAAAAGAACACACAGGAATTTCACAGAAAGATGTGTTGAATTATGGTAATAGAAGGCTGGAGCTATAGATTCCATCCGGTCTTGTGTGTGCTGTGGAATGGGTTTTCATCACCCATATTTGGAGGTACTAGTTAAAATGGGTCTATATGTAAGGCTATCTGTAAGGCTTAGCAACCTCCAGTTTAAGCAAACTATGAAAGGAGGACATTCATTCAGTGAGATTCCTCCAAGATTATTTCAGTAATGTCCCAGTCGTCCTCTCTTGCATCTAAAACTGTACTGCAGAACTACCAGAAGAATGTTATTTGCATGGGTTAAGGAGGACAAAACATTTGAGAACTAACAATCAGCAAATTCCTAGTCCAAATTCTACTGCAGCCACAAACTCATCAGCAATTGCTGATATTAATGCAAACCTGCCTTAATGTATTGTAAGAATTACTGAGATGATGTATTTGAGGTGCTCTGAATACTCTTAAAATCCTCTTAAAATGCCATGTATTATTATTGCTAATACGTGTTCTCAATAAATGGACTAAATTTATTTAACAGATGGTTAGTTCTGTTGATATGCAGGATTAGTGATCATCTTCTTTCTGCCCTTTACCTGCTTGCCAAATGGAAGCGCCAACATCTTCCTGATGAGTCTTCCTTGCCCCAGCAAATGCCAAAGCATCTTCCATGAACTGTATTTTCTTGCTGAACTGCATCTCTAAGATGGGGATGGCTTCCGGCATCTTTGCTGACAGCAGCCGATAGCTGATGTCTGGTTTCCCAATGAACCTCTGGCGGACGCTTATTTCATATGGTGTATGAACTTTGACATCGTCTACATCCTTCTTGTCAAACCAGTGAAGGAGCTGAGAGTTGGAATCGCTGATCTCCAGGCCAGAAGCCAGGAGGGCGAGTTTGCCTGGCTTGACGTTGGAATCTGTCCTTTCAGTGATAATAACTGGGATTCGCAATATTACTCCATCCTTGTTTCCAGAATCAGAAACGGCAGGGATTTCCTTTGGCTTTACGTTTAATGGCCCCTTCAACAGTTTGCTACCAAATGGCCACCAAGCGGGAGATTCCAGTTCTGACAACAACCTAACAGGAAGAAACATACGCCATGATCAGAAACAGAAAGCTATATTGGCATCTCACACACTTTTCCTTGAAAAAGTGTGGTTTCAGCAAAAGAAACAGAAACTGCCTAGCTGGATCTGACTAAGGTCCAGTTACTCTGGGTCCAACGACAACTTGCAAGATTCTCCTAGAATACCCCACAAGCAGGGCATGAAGGTGATGGCCACCCACTTTTTTTGTCCACAGCACTTCTATCATAGAGCTAATAGTTGCTGAGAACCCCTCCTTCCATTAGCATTTCCATTCCATTTTTAAAGACATTTAAGCTGCCATCCATCATCACATCTTTTGGTGGAGGATCTGTAAGATAAAGTAAGCTGAGAGAGCAACTTGCTCAAGGCCGCCCCGCCCCCCCCCCCCCAATCCAACAAGCTTCACTGATGAACTAGGAGCCAAATCTCTATGAAGTCCAGCATTGGTTCTTAAAACAAAACCTTATTCTTCCTAGCACCTGTTCTTAAAACATACTTCCTTCACAAAGAGGAGGCACAGGAAATTCAAGCATGTAGTGAAGAGAGAGCAATACTTGTGTATACACCTGGGCTTGCAGGCTACTAAGTCTACATCTACCACTGACTGAGACTGCAAACAGTTGCTTGGAAAAAGCTCTGGAATTGAAAAACAATCTGGAAACAGGTTGTGCTTAGGGCTGCAAACATTAAGAGGCTGCATCTGTAACTATGCATTCCTAGTTGCACAACTCAAGAGAATCTCTCTTGGTTTGGCACTGTAAACCTAGTCATACAAAATACTGCCTTGGTTTTGGAATCTATCCTTACCATTTATTTTGGTAAGCATTTGTTCCGACATTACTGGAATATTCAAGACCAGTCTAATACGCCATTTCCCCTATGAGGTTGTTAATCATCATGTATATTGCAGGCCTGAAATCAAAGATCAGTATGTGAAATTCAGCTGGCAATCTTCCCCCTCTAATGCCCTGCCTAAATCAAAGAGCACCAAACATTTTTGCCTGCCTGTTCTGTATAGTGGGGGTGGGGGAATGCAATATGGCCATGAGAAGGCTGCATCTCCTTTGAGCTCTGAAGACTGCAGTTTGTTTTTAGTTAGCTTTTAGTGTCCAGTCATTAGCCAGATTAAGTTTTTATATATTTCTTACAGTGGTACCTTGGTATTCAAACGGCTTGGCTCCCGAACAAATCAGCTCCTGAATGCCGCAAACCCAGAGGTGTTCCAGTTTGAGAAGGTTTTTCAGAAGCCAAACATCCGACACAGCTTCTGCGGCTTCCAATTGAGTGCAGGAAGCTCCTACAGTTAACTGGAAGCCACACCTTGGTTTTTGAACAGTTTCGGGAGTCCAACAGACTCCCAAAATGGATTAAGTTTGAGAAGCAAGGTACCATTGTATTATAATATTTCTTGGGAGGTTTTGAAGCTTTCAAGGATGACTGGTGAAGTCAAACAGCTCTGTGAGCAAGTGAAGATATCCTCCTCTGACTTGGAGAGGCGAGCAACACCAAGCAGTAACATCACCTAATTTTCTGAGCTGCTTTAACATTCGTATCTGAGTTCTGTATGGTTTCCCAGGATTCTTTGTGAGGTTTTCCCTTTGCCCACATCTAATCTCTCACCCTTCCTTTCATCTTTCCCTCAACTCTCCTTGTTCTGGGCCTTCTTCCTATCCAGTTTTTCAGCTCTGTTTCCCCACCTCTCTCCCTGCCAAACAGCAACTGTTGTCCTTAGGCCTCGGGACAAGTTTTCTCCCAAGCTAACTTTTATGACAAATGCCTCTTGGGAATACCTTTACTGTGAGAAGTTGGAATGTTTATGAATGCTCCATGACATCACAGGTACTCAGCCAACTGGGGATGGGAGGGTCTATTCACAACAACCCTTGAATGTTCTTGTTATTCTCATTTTACACATGGTGAACCACAGCTAAGAATTATTTGTCAAAAGCCCAAGTTACATCATATTCTAGCAAATGTTCCTGTTTGGAAACTGGTGAGTCAGGCAGCAATTCTGAAGAAGGAAGCTAGCCAAGAAGGTTGAAACGGAGAATTTCTTTAATCTTGAATAATCCAAATTAAACCTGTAGAACCACAGTTAACCTCAAATCAAAATTAAATTAATTAATTTGGAGTTTGGAGATTGCTCAAGAACACAAGGAAATAAAGGTGCAATCACTGTAAAACATATTCACCTTCCACTTGACGGAAAATGCCAGTTGTTTCCGATTTCAAAAGCCAATTAAATATCTCACCAGGGGGAGAACTTTTTTAAAAAAATCCAGAATGGTAGGAAGTCAATTCAGGGGGTAGCTCTTCTGTGTCTAACAAAATAGTTCTCAAACTACTACCAAAGAAATGCATCAACAGAATTCTGCTTTTGTTATAGATATGTCTGCAAGTATTACTTTCTCTGACTCAGAAACGCTTTCCTTGCGTCCTCCCAGCCTGGCAACAGACTCAGGATGGCCCCTTGTGATATGATTGTGGAATTACCGGTACTCCTGAAAGGTTACTCGGCTTCTACTTCACTGAGGTAACACACAAACTATTTTCCAATTAGCACTTTTGCACGACATCATCCAGGTGAGACTCTGGCCTGTTACAAATACCTATCCTTCCTCTGGGAGCTAACATCATCCGGTGAAAGCATTTTGAATCTGGCCAGTCCTTTGGTTCATCTGCCAACCCAGCCACCAACTCCTGAAATGGACTTGGGCAAGTAACTTCTTTCTCCACTGCTAAGATTTTATTCCTCTAATTAAAAACAGAATGCCTAGTTCCACAGGCACAATGGGGCTGTGGGCTTGTTTCTCCAATCATAGATTACCTACACCACGTGGCAAATTGCTTTTGAAACCAAGAGGTATTTTAAAAATAGTTTGTAATATGATACAGCCATCAACGAATGGGGGGGGACGGGAGACAAAGAGAAACAAAAGCAAAAAAATTCAAAGTGTCTGTATAAGCTCTAAAAAAGTGAGCCTAAAATAGTTCATTCATCATGGGCCTAGCTGATACGTTGTCTCTCTCTTTTCCGGTTATGTACATATTCAGCTATGTTTTCCAAAACATAGGAATTTGTCTTTTTAAAAATTTTTTAAAGTTTAACTGTGGGCCTGCTGGATCACACAAAGGGATAGTACAGACTACCATATCTTGACCTAACAAGCAGAGATACAAATTAAACTTTGCCCGTGCACAAAACCCATTCACATGAGCCATGATTTAATAAGGAAGTCTCTAATAAACCATAGTTTCCTACTTGGTTAAAATAAAGAAATTGTGGTTATCAGCTTTGGAACAAGCTAGGATATTCAGTCACATTCAATCCACGGTTTAGTATTCTGACTTCTTCTGAAGCTGTTAACCACTGTTTCCTGTTTTGGACAAACAAAGAACTATGGCTAATTGAAGACTTTCTGGTTTGTTTCCTCACAAAAGGAAGGCAAAGGACCTGAGCATGCAAGTAAAAGAATCATTCCGATGTCAGTTGTGTGTTACCATACCTGTCTGCTACATCCATCTCTGATTCAATCTTGTCCAGCCCCTTCATGATGTTATCAAACTGTTCCCCCTGGTGCTCAAGCACTTTTGCAGTGTCTTCTAGCCGTTTCTGAGATCCTGCCAGCAAGCCGGTCAGCTCTTGCCCCTTGGAAGTTTGGGGGCCAATGGCCCCGGCTGCAGCCCCCTCCGAGGAGAGCAGCTGTTCCCTCCAAAAGTGCTCAAGGATATTGAAAACAACATTTCGATTGGGCTGAAGGGAACTGAACCAGTGCTTGGTGCTCTTTTCCAAAACAGTGAGTGAACTGAAGATGAAGTTGGAAGATTCCTTCTTGATCTCACTGATGCCAGAGAGATGGAAGTCAGCCAGGAGCTCTCCAGATTTGTCAGCTGTAAATCTGACCGAAATGGGTGTCAGGCAGAGTTTGCCAGAAATCCATCGTTTCTCAGAGTTGATGTAATAGGAGCAGGGCCACGTGTGGATACGAATGACCTCATTCATCACCTTTTTGCTTGTGTCCTCTTCCTCAAGGCAAATGGAACAATCAATTTCTAAACAAGAAGCAAACAAATGATGCAATTCATGATTCACAACAAAATGACATTTAGCCCAAGAATTTTTTTTACTGTAAAAAAAAATTGCTGTGAAATTATTCCCCCGCTTCCCTAATTTTTGGGTGGGATACAATCCAAGATTGGATTGAAATTTCAACCCACTAATCCCAAATCTGAACCCATTAATACAAATCTGAACAAGGATCAATTGCAATATGCAGTCTCTCAGATGAACTCAGAAACTAGCATTTCTCAATTATGAACTGTAATAGGTTGATATTTTGGTATGTAAGCATGGTGTTATTTATATGAGAAGCTGCCTTATTCGAAGTAAAACTATTGGTCTACATAGCCCAATGATGATTGGCAGCTCTTCAAAGCCCCAGTGAGACATTAATTTCCCAGAACTACTACCAGAGAACTTTTTAACAACTGATGCCAGAGAGTAAGCCTGAGACCTTTTGTAAAATGCTCTATTGGTAAAAAAGAGAAAGATGGTATTTTTGAGAGACGAGAGTTGTAATTATAATAGAACCTATAAATATCTTGGCACAGCTACCAAGTGACATTTACCTTTTCCATGCTGAGTAGTAGGAAGCAATTAGGGAGGCATCCATATAGACAAAGGCTACTGGTTTACTTCCCAAGCTATGTGGTAATAACTGTAGTAATTATGTCACACCTGAGTTGATTATATGCAAGACATCCATTCTATTACTCAGTGACCATATCTGATAAAGGGTGTCAGTTCTGCATTTATCTACTTAGCATGTGAAAAGCAAAGCAAAGCAAAGTGTGTTCACTGCTGTACTTGGTTGCCAAAATTTGGACAGCCCCAGTTCTTAATATAAATTTGATATGCTGATAAAGCACACCAGTAATCAGAACTGCAACACTCCCCTCTGCTATCTGAGTCACAGAATGAAATCTAAACCAGAAAATAACTCTGTGCTCCCAGACACTAACCCAAGGTCTTTTATTCCCCCTCTCTTGCACCTGAAAAACCCTGCTAGGGCTATATCACAGGTAACAAGAATGCTGTTGTATCAGTGACTCCAGGGGCCAGGTAAGAAAGGAGAGAGGTGCTTAGAGAGAATAAGATATAATCTGAAACCTCCATCCTGCTGAAGCATCAACAACTGCAGCATCTGGAATTTGGGGTGCTCATAGGGGAGTTGGAGGTTCTGAATCCTGGAGATGCAGAGAGGGATTTCACATCATCATAGAATTGTAGAGTTGGAAGGGTCCACCGGGGTCAACTAGTCCAACTCCCTGCAAAGCAGGAATCTTTTGCCCAGCATGGGGCTCAAGCCCATGGCCCTGAGATTAAGAGTCTCATGCTCTACCAACTGAGCTAATGGCTCACAGAGTGAAGCAGTGTGGAAAGAGAGTCAGACTCCTTTGCACATCAACTGATGCCATTTGGAATACAATGGGGCTCAATTTAGCCCACAAATTAACCAATCTAGTAATCTTACTTTTGAGGATAGTAGTTCAGTTTGCTGAGCCCAGTTCTCAACTAAACCAAAGAGGCCTTGCTCATCACTACACTTATGGTGTCTATTAACATTAAAAATGAATAATTTAGTGATTTATTTCTGATGCTTATAGTCACAAACAACCCCACATGGACGCACAAATAATTCTGACCACAAACTGTAATGAAGCCTAATATGAACACACACACCAAAATTTTCTCTAAAAGGATAAATAATTCTCCCACATCTGCAGTGCGTGAAGAGGACCTGATGTAAAGGCCTTCTAAGTACAGGCAGCCCCCCATTTATGCGCATTCAATATGTGTGCAACTGCACACAAGCACTTTGTGCTGAACCCAGAAGTGACCCAAAAACATCACAAAAAGGGGCAGAATTGGGTGCTTGCAGACTTTTTCAATGGTGTTTCAAATATATGTGATTTCATTTAAACACACGGTGCCTTGGAACATAATAAAAATATTAACAACACCTACGTAAATGGGGTGTTGCCTGTAAATAGATGATTTAGTCTAAACAGCCATATCAATAGGCATTAGACAATATAAGCAAGACCTAGAGAAGGGAATGGGTGGTGCTACACCCTTCTTTCTGCCAAAGATACAGGAGGATTGCAGACCATTATATGACTTTACCTTGGTGGGTTATATTATAACCCACAAAGAGATCAAAACCTAACATTAGTTGCAGGATGCCATCTCCTGAGAAAATCAAGAGAGAACTGGTAAAAAAAACAAAACCAGAAAGACAAAAATTGGCAGAGAAAAGAATGAGATCCTATAGGATCAAGGCAACAGAAGGATGCCATGTGGCACACTGTTTTAAGAAAGACAAAATATATTTCCCACAATATTTCTTTTCCAGTAAAGCATGTTTGGCACAGTCTACTACCATTTCAGCACTAGATAAGAATGTTTTTTATCCTCCTAGGCATACAGGCAGCTTTAATAATAGTGTTGTAATCCTGGGACGCGGGTGGCGCTGTGGGTAAAAGCCTCAGCGCCTAGGGCTTGCCGATCGAAAGGTCGGCGGTTCGAATCCCCGCGGCGGGGTGCGCTCCCGTTGCTCGGTCCCAGCACCTGCCAACCTAGCAGTTCGAAAGCACCCCCGGGTGCAAGTAGATAAATAGGGACCGCTTACTAGCGGGAAGGTAAACGGCGTTTCCGTGTGCGGCTCTGGCTCGCCAGAGCAGCAATGTCACGCTGGCCACGTGACCCGGAAGTGTCTCCGGACAGCGCTGGCCCCCGGCCTATAGAGTGAGATGGGCGCACCAACCCCAGAGTCTGTCAAGACTGGCCCGTACGGGCAGGGGTACCTTTACCTTTACCTTTAATCCTGGCTTTAGGGTGTGTTTTGAGTAATACTGATATTGTGAATTGTTTAATGTTTTATTGTATTATATGCACTGTACTGTAAATCACTTTGTGACTTTTAGTATGAAGCAATATACAAATCTAATAAATCAAAACAATATTTTATTGTGTGTTCGCTTCTCTTGCTTTTACTTGCCTTGTTCTGGTGCCAAGCAGAATGTAGGCTAGTGCGATGTACACAAGTTTTAGAGGGTTAGCTGAGTTAGTGTGTTGCATAAATACAAGTGTTGTGGCACCATAAAGACTAATAGTTTAATTATGGGATAGGCTTTCGCAGACTAGTCTGCTTCATCAGATGTAGAACTATCCTGACCTTGAGTAGAATGGAGTAATAAGACTGGAGATAAATTAAAAGCGAATCTCATGTCGCAAATGAATGCTAAATGGTGGGCCTTAGGTCTAGAAAAGCTGGCAGCAGTTGCTTTATAACTTAAGTAACATACAAGGGTAGTTGAAAAAGCATTCTGTTGACAACACTGGCCAGCCAAATGCCTTTGGGAGGCTAAAACCTACAAAACATGCCATGAAGGCAACAACCCTCTCCCCCCGCCCCATATTTTGTGTTCAACAGTAACATGCTTCCACATGTGAAGGTTCCTTTTAGCCAGCGTGGCTAACAGGCACTGACCAATATCTTCTTTGTGAATTTGTTGAATCGCCATCTAAATCTAAGCCAGTGGCCATCTCCTCTTATGGAAGCAAGTTCTATAAATTGACTATGTGCCGTGTTAAATGAAAAAGTATTTTCTTTCATCTGTCCTGAATCGCCTGCCAATTTCAGTAGATGATTCCAAGTTCTAGTATTATGAGACATAGGGGTAAAAAGTGTCTGTCCATTATGGAAAGTCCACTGTATTCTTTCTCCCACATGAAGATTCACAGTAAGTCAAGGCTAATAACTGGGGCTCTTCAGGCAATTATGTTATTATATTTGCAATTTGTTAGCCACTGCCTAGCCTAATAAACAATTTCAAGGCCTTGCTTGTTGCCAGACACTGAATAATTATGTCATGAATAATTATGTCTATTATAAGCTTTTGATTGATCATTATGAAAGGCTACATGTCACTGCAATTTACATGCTGTACTCAATGCAGATCTAAAATGACATTTATGTTTCATATGGTGCCCATTAATTTAATCTACACAAGTTTGCACAGTGCAAGCTATTATCTGAGTTGCCAATATGAAAAAGAAAATCTTCCTGTTGTATTCTTTTGTTGCAGTTCGATGCCACTGATTCAACTATGGCTTACAATGTTAAACTATATCCCCTTGGTGTATCACAGTTAAAAAACAAAACAAAACAAAACTGTGGACTGCACACAACTGAGTGTAAAATAGTCTCTTTTTCTATTTTGTATATCAATTAATATTTTTGGCTGGGACTAACGGGTGGGACAGTATGGTCAAGGACATTTTTATATTATACGTAATATAAAAATATCTTAAATGTTGTTGCTATCATTTGATAAGAAAGGCTGTTGCCATTGTTAACCTCCATTAAAGGCAGGTCCACCCTCTGTAGCCTTTAAGTACTTTGTAACCTACAGGGTTGTTGGGTCTTTGCAAATGAATCAAAGTTGTTCAGAAGAAGGAAAAGCATTTTGATGATGTATGCACATCTCTGAACAGGCAACATTTCAGAACAGACATTCCTCTGAGGAGGTATGGGAGAGCAGAGGAAAGCCTATTTTAAAATGTTTAAATTTAAAAAGAAGTAAATAAAACATAAACTATTCAAAACAAAAGTCACTACAGTATTTTGCGGAATAGACAGCAAGCTATTTCTTCAAGCATCATGAGCTTCATGGCATGTTCAATGATATTTGATCGCCTATTATTTGACCATCATGCCAATTCTAGAGGCAAGGTTTTCAGGGGGGTTAATGAACTATTTTAACTGGAAGCACCTTAACATAATCCATTAACAAAACCCTGATGACCTAGTCACAAAACAATTCTGACAACCCCAAGCAGAAAATAATACTCAAGTAAATTAAAAGATATAATGACTGTCTGTAATTATTACATCAAACATAGGACAAAATTCTGGAAGAGAAATCTTTTCTCCAATAAACAAGACTATGTAATTCTTACACAGAGAACCTGTTCAAATAATGTCAGTCCTGGAGACATCTAAACATACACAGGAGACTAGTTCACATATGTATTGTTCTTTCACAGAATGAACACAAAAATGAATGAATGGTCCATCACACATAATTGCCAACAGAAGTTCCAGCAAATGTTGTCTTTTTCAATAGTCAATTCATATTTGGTTTACAGTTGTCATTAGAGAAATCAAGTGCTCAAAAAACAATATACGTGTGTCTCAAGCCCAACAATCATAGCCATTTTGCCTTCTATAAAAAGTATTTCATGCTGTTATGGTTTACAGGCACACACACAAATTACTTTGCAAGATATGTTTCCATACATATGTAACTATGTTGTTCCCAATGTTACCTTCTCTGGATGTTGATTCAGACAACCACTTTAAGGCTGTCATCTCTGAAATTTTCACGTCACTGAGTTTTCTTTTGATTAAAGAGTCAAACAAAAAATGCCCAATCTCTTAGAAGCAGATGCTTGCTAGCCTTCCAATAGCACAAGGAAATTAAGAGTCTCTGGAGAATACTGGATATTATATACTCTTGGCTCTCATGAGTCACTGTTCATCTGTGAGCCAGTTACCATTTGACTAGTCGTTTTCATATTGCAGAACCTAGTATACTATTACTATCGCAGGTATGACATGCAGACCACACTACAGCTGATCACTCATGCAAAGTGATCTTAAAGGTGTCAGGTGAGCCATGCCAGATGAGAAATCCTAAATACCATTGCTCTCTGTCTCAGAGGACACTGGGACTACCCTAAGCAGATGGCTTAAACAGGAAAGTTACACCAAAAGAAACAAAAATTGTACTGTATTCAAACTGAGACACTGCTAACAGAGATTCTCTGGAGGTTCCATGGAAACATCTCTGAGCAGAACAGGGTTTTTAAAGAATGCCAGACGTGAAGTTCCATTTTTCATGTTTTCACCCAATTAACTGCAAGAGGTGCTCACAAAGGAAGTAGCCATAGAATCTCTTGTCATCAGTGTCTCAGCATTAATGAGTTATAAGTTTGTTTTACAAAACTAAAGCCTGCCTTATATATTACAGTGGTACATCGGGTTAAGTACTTAATTTGTTCCAGAGGTCTGTTCTTAACCTGAAACTGTTCTTAACCTGAAGCACCACTTTGGCTAATGGGGCCTCCAGCTGCCGCTGTGTCACTGGAGCACGAGGTACTACCGTATTTCTGGGTTAGCAGAGTCTGTAACCTGAAGTGTATGTAACCCGAGGTACCACTGTATACACAAAGACACATAACAGCAGCCCAAGAACCCATTTAGTTCCAGGAAAGCTGCTTCCAATGGGAACTGGGAAGCAGTGATAGCTACGTGGGCTATCAGTCTACTATTACAGTGGTACCTCGAAAGACGAATGCCTCGCAAGACGAAAAACTCGCAAGATGAAAGAGTTTTCCGTTTTTTGAGTCGTTCCGCAAGACGAATTTCCCTATGGGCTTGCTTCGCAAGACGAAAACGTCTTGCGAGTTCTTGCGAGTTTGTTTCCTTTTTCTTAAAGCCGCTAAGCCGTTAATAGCCGCTAAGCCGTTAATAGCCGTGCTTCGCAAGACGAAAAATCCGCAAGACGAAGAAACTCACAGAACGAATTAATTTCGTCTTGCGAGGCACCACTGTATATGCATCGGCATATAGGTAAGGACTATTTTGCGTGTGTTCAAAGCACACAAGCATCACTGCAAACCAGGAAGTGTCAGTATAAGGGGGCGTAGTTATATGCACTCCACTACCACAGGGGATGACCCAGAATGCAACCCCTGCACAAATTGTGGATTGCCTGTATAATGTATAAAGGTAAAGGTAAAGGTACCCCTGCCCGTACGGGCCAGTCGTGTGCGACTCTGGGGTTGTGCGCCCATCTCGTTTAAGAGGCCGGGGGCCAGCGCTGTCTGGAGACACTTCCGGGTCACATGGCCAGCGTGACGAAGCTGCTCTGGCGAGCCTGCACCAGCACAGCACATGGAAACGCCGTTTACCTTCCCGCTATAAAGCGGTACCTATTTATCTACTTGCACTTAGGAGTGCTTTCGAACTGCTAGGTGGGAAGGAGCTGGGACCGAACGACGGGAGCTCACTCCGCCGCGGGGATTCGAACCACCGACCATGCAATCGGCAAGTCCTAGGCGCTGAGGTTTTACCCACAGCGCCACCCGCATCCCTGTATAATGTATAGCTTGGTATTAATTCTTACCCACCCAACTCCTGGTTTTCTAAGAATCAGTGCCTTTCAATTTAGAATAAAAGAATGCCAGAGGAGCAGCCCTGCCAGGCCTGCTGTGGAAAAACAAGAGGCCGGGACCCAACGGGAGGTTTAGACGTTTGTTGTAACATGTGTTTCTACACCTGCATCATTTTGTGTGTCATCATTTTGTGTGTCTACAAAAATCATGTCGCAATAAATTTGAGATGACAGAGAACTGTTCGTCATGTCAGCCTGAATGGATAGTTCAAAATCATTCAGTTCCATAGTAGTCAGGCTGCCATATCTTTCCAATGAACAATTACTGAAAAGCCCCTGCCACTTTAGAGCTCACATATCCTTGGGGCATTATTTATTTATTTGTCACAGAACAGATCCAGGCACTTTTGGAGGAAACAGATATTTGAGATCCATTTCAATCAGGGGTTAGGCCGTTTTGGCACAGAAACTGCATTGCTTGCCCCGCATGATGACCTATGTTGGAGGAGAGACAGGGGAAAAGTGTCCATGTTAATTATCATTGACCCTTAGTGGGTTTTTTATACCACTGACCATGGTATTCTTCTGGAGTGACTGTCCAAGTAGGGGCCAGTGGCACCGCTTTGCAGTGGTTCCAGTCCTACATGGATGGTTGTTTCCAGAGGGTGATGCTTGGGGAGTGCCAATAATAATAATAATAATAATAATAATAATAATAATAATAATAATAATTTATTATTTATACCCCGCCCATCTGGCTGGGTTTCCCCAGCCACTCTGGGCGGCTTCCAGCAGAATATTAAAATACAATGATACCCTTCAATACAGGGTTCCTCAGAGTTCAATTTTATTTCTGCTTCAGCACATTAGCAGTGCTGACCTACCTTAGAAGTTTGATACAAACACGCAATAATAAATGTGATTCACTTTTTTCTAAGAAATAATAATGTTATTATCAGATTCAAAACACTAGACAATGTTTACCAGGTACAGTGTTATCCATACCCCGTCGTTTACTGTTAAGCAGCCTTCACCAACCTGGTGCCCTCCAGTTGTTTTAGACTATAACTTCCATCAGCTGTTCTGGCTGGGGATTATGGGAGTTGCAGTGAAAAACACCTGCAGGTTATCCAGTTGGTGAAAGCTGCTATAAAGCAGTAATGCTTCGCCCTCAAGAAATGGGGAAGAAAACAGGGAAATAAACATTCCCCTCCAGGGAAGTAAACATTTAATCATCACAATCCACACATTCATTTCTTCTTATATACATAAAAATGTAAGACTGTCATCATACAGCCCCCATTGGATGATTTGTGGTGCCGAATCACAAACCTGGATGTGCATGAAGAAAAACCCAAAAGGTCAAGAAAAGTAAGCTGAGTGGTTGCACAGGGTGGGAAGGGGACGCTCAAGGGAATTAATGTGAGGGGATTGGCAAGTGGAGTGAGGAGGGGCACATTTCTAACCAACCTTCATTATTACCAATCCTAGGGTGAGTGACAGCATAAAAAGATCACATGAAAATACCGCTGAGCCACAGTGGATAAAACACATCACTGAAACACCATATTAAAACAATTATTACTAAATATGCTGTTGTATAGTGGAAATGCCTGGGCAAATAAGTATGTGTTAAATTGGCACTGAAGAGAAAAGACAGGTATCAATTGTACTCGAGATCATCGGTCCCCAAAGACACATAAATGTGTGTGTGAATGGATAGCACATTTTCCACATGGAACTGCTTTCCCTAATACAAAACAGAAACAAAACACGAAGTGCACATTAGCTAGCACTGGCAATGAGTGGCATGTCTATAACCCTAACAAGTGTATGTTTTAATTTTATTAATTTGGGGGGGGGGGATTACAGCAAGCCTACAGCTTCCACTCATTTAACTTGTGCCCATTCAAAAAATTAAAAAGGTTGCAGGGCTACAGGAAAAATTACTTGGGCAAATCCACTCACCATTGAGCCCACTGTGTTTTGACTATATGCAATTTTGGCTTTAGACATGATCCCTGGAATGTAACTCCTACGTATTTGCAAAACTAAGCAGTGCACAGTGTGGTTTCAAATTGGATTGGGAGCCGAGTGTTGAGATTTCTGCATTGCAGGAATGGCCCTTGGGGTCCCTTCCAACTCTATGATTCTATGAAAATCACTTTGTTAATTCTGGTCCAGTTCTCCAGTCTGTGTGTCATTATCATTAAACTTATTTACATCCTTAGCGCTATGCTATGTCTCTTACCCACTTTGGATGGTGCCATTCCTGACCTTACTTCTCAACGATTAATTCTGCACCTGCTCTCTGTATATAGATTTCTTACATTTATATACCACTTTTATGTTCCAAGGATCACTGGGTAGTGTACATGGTCTCTCGGGGTGGAAGGACGCATCTTGTTATTCTATGGATCTATTATTATTATTATTATCATTATTGTTATTACTACTATTATCAGGGCCGGATTTAGGTTTGATGAAGCCCTAAGCTCCTGAAGGTAATGGGGCCCTTTATATGTTCCACTGTCCTTTGTCAACAACAGATTGCCACTGTTTTTTGTGTTGAATACAGTGGTACCTCTGGTTGCCAACAGCCTCCGTTCCAGAGGCCCGTTCGCAACATGAAAAGAGCACAACCCGCAGCGGCGTGTCTGCATGCGGCAAAAACCGGAAGTAACCTTTTCCGGTACTTCCGGGTCGCCGTGGGATGTAACCTGAAAGAAGGTAACATGAAGTAAACGTAACATGAGGTACAGTGGTGCCCCGCAAGACGAATGCCTCGCAAGACGAAAAACTCGCTAGACAAAAGGGTTTTCCGTTTTTTAAGTCGTTCCGCAAGACTAATTTCCCTATGGGCTTGCTTCGCAAGATGAAACATCTTGCGAGTTCTTGTGAGTTTGTTTCCTTTTTCTTAAAGCCGCTAAGCCGTTAATAGCTGCTAAGCCGCTAATAGCCGTGCTTCGCAAGACGAAAAAACCGCAAGACGAAGAGACTCGCGGAACGGGTTAATTTCGTCTTGCGAGGCACCACTGTATAACTGTATATGCTATATGGTAATTTATGCATCCAATGGGTATCTAAAGCCATTTGCACAAAACAATATATATTTTATCAAAGTAATTGTTGAACTGAAATACAATTAAGAAGTATATTAATAGTGAACTTATGGGGGGGGAGTGGGGCCCTAAGCTATATCTTGTTTAGCTTATACATAAATCCAGCACTGACCATTACAGTATATCAATAAGTACCGCCTTTCACTCATAGATCTCAGGGCATAAACTCAACAATTCTGTAATACACAGTATATGATGAAGGTTCCCACACACGACTTTGCCAGTGTTGAATAAATAAATAAAAATACGAAGGGGCCAAGCTTCCCTGGCCCGTGTGAGGGGTACTTCTAGAGGGCCTTGCTGCGGGCTTCCCCAATGTTGCTGCTGCTGGGCCCTCCCCACAGCCAGGGGTCGGCGGGGGCTCACCCACTTCAGGCAACAGGGGGGCCTTTTCCCTTCCCCACACCTCCTCCGCCCCCCGGTCCCCGAGAAGGCCTGCGAGGGGGAAGGAGGGATAGAGGCAACCTCAGCGGCAAGGGCGGGGAAGGCCGCGGCGAGGACACCTGCCCTGCATGCAGAAGCACTCCGGCGTCCAAGGGCCCGGCAGCAGCCCTGCAGGCTGGGGCTTGGGGGGGGGGGGAGAGAGGCGCCCCGAAATCACCTCAGACCCCGGCCGAGGCCTCGCGGAGGCGTTTACCTTCTACCCTCAGCCCACCTTCTCGCTTCCAAAGCCCCCGGCGGCTGAGGAGAAGAACCTGAGGCGAAGGAGGAAGACGCGGAGGAGGAGGCGGGGCTTACAAAGGGGGCGGGGCCGCGCCGGCTTCCCCCCCCCGAAAGTTCGTTGGGCGCGCCTGCGCGGAAGCGGAGGGCACGCGCCGAAGTATTTGAAACGAACAACAAAAAAACCGACGAAAGGCTTCCTCGCGCCGGCTCGAGGGCGCACGCGCGGAGACCGCCGCCGCAGCCGCCGTCGCTTCTTCCTTGTGGGCTGCGTACGGCTAGCTCCGCCCACTTTCCGTGTTTTTTTTTTATGTGCGCTGTGCAGTGAGTGAATAAGGGGGCGCGCGCGCGCCGGAGCGGTTACAGCGCATGCGCTTCGCTTTGGGCGCTCCCTCTGAGGGAAGAAGCGGCGGCGGCGGCGGCGGCGGCAGCAGGAACCTCGAGCCGGCTCTGGAGGGGGGTCAGTAATGGGGACAAGGGGGGAGGAGAAGGAGGGCGAGATAGGGGAATAATAGAGGGGGGGGAGAGAAAGCGCGTCCTCTGTGTTTTGGGGGGGTAGAGAAGGTATTGGGGGAGGGGCTCAGGTTTCAAAACGGGGGGGAAGCTGTGCTAATGGGGGCAGCATAGCCCCCCCCCCCCACACGGTGGGGTTTATTTTGAGGTGGGTGAATGAAGGGGGGGGGAACAACGAGGGGGAAGGCTGTTTCCTACCTATGACAGGCCTTGAGAAATTGTGGGGGTGGCATGGCTGGAATTGGGGGAGGGAGGCGGAGGTCCTGAGGGGACCCTTTGAGGGGATCTGGGGATCTTTGAAGTCAGGGATTGGGATTTCAGGGCGGGAGGGGGGTGGGGCCGCCAATGGGTGAGATTCTGGGTTGGTTTTTGTGGGTGCTAAACTTTACCAAAAAAAAAAAAAAGGGTGGCCACTTACGTTGATCTGCGGCAGTTATTTATATCCTGCCTTTCTCAATACTGATCATTTCAAGGTGGTTTGCGAAATAATATCTCTGCCCTCTAAATAAGCACAAAAAAGGCATAATAAGCCTGCATCAGCATATAGGAAACATTATAAGGCAGGTGGTGTTACATAGCCCTGGCAGGGGAGGCAGGTTGTCTGGTTGGTTAGGTGAAACAGGCCCCTGGTGTCTTAGGTCATTTGCCTCCCTTGCATTTCTGAATCATTGTTGTGCTAAGAAACCTGTTGTGTCAAGAGTGGAGCCAGGGGCCAAATCCATGCCTTCAGGCCCTTGGGACTCTCCTTAGGCCACAACACGTGCTTTTGCATGTTTTTACCTGGCTGCAAAATACACTCGAACCCTGATGATGCTTCCAGATGGAGGATAGAGAATTGTGTGTAGAAACTAGCCTGCTGTGCAAAGGTAATGTTTACATTCAGTGCTCCACCCACTTGTCCATCTGGCCCCACCCACGGCTGGCGTGTGGCCCCCGGAAAGTTGCCCAGGGCAAACTGTGGCCCTCTGGCTGAAAAAATGGTTCTCCATCACCATCCTATTGTGCAGACCTGTTGAGATAATTGTGTCTAAACTTCATGAGGTTTTGCCTTTGGAGAAAGGTTATAAACAAGGAAAGTGCAAGGGTAGACTGGCAAGGTGTGTGTGTGTGTTGTAAAATAGTTGCAGTTATTTTCAGCCAAATCAGGTTTGCTTAGAGGTAAGTCATGCTGAGCTCAGTGGGGGTTAATCCCAAGTAATTGTGCATTTTGGTACAGTGTTATACATAATATAGGATAGTGCTTTTTGTCTCATGACCCAGTTCTGTGTATGTTTCGTAAGAAGCAAACCTCTGAGAATTGTGCATAGGGTCAGGTTTCTGGTGCATTTCACTGATTATTTGAGCAGTAACTGTAGGCCACTATTACTGTCGGCCTGCCAGAGAGATTGCTGAAGGCCACATGGTGCTGTGGCTTTGCTGAGATTTAAATCCAAGACTTCCAGCTCCTAACTCATCAGCTTAACTGCTGCGTTGCAGTTGCTGGAATTGGAAGAAAATGAAAATGTAAGGTTGTTAGAAGAGCCAGAGGATTTGGGCAGTGGGGATAGAGCAGCCAATTTGCAATCTCATTTATCCCTCCCTTATTTGCTCTTCATTTCAAAACAAGTGTACGCTGCATGGGAGTTTATAAAGCGTCGTCTCCTGTGATTGATAGTTTGAGGCCACAGTTAGCAAAGTGTGAGATATAGGCAATTGTCAAGGGACGAGTGAGTTTCTTGGCTTAGACTCAGGGACAAACCAGACAAACCATGATCTGTTGTGGTTCCCGTGATGGGTAAAAGCAGCTGGAGCTGGGAGCAGATCAGGACCATAGTACTCAGAGAGGGAAGTTCTGTTCTCTCCCCCCCCCCCATAAAAATAAAACCCTGCTACTTGCCCCGTGGGGGGGGGGGGGAGCAAACAGGTGCCATATATGTTTCTCTCATGAGCAGCACTGTGTTACTCTACTTGTGTTTTAATTAGTGCAGAACCATAAATTCTTTTGACTTTTCTGCTGCAATGAGTTGTATGGATCTCTGACTTTGCGCTATTTGGCCTAATCTCATTTATATTAATAAGAATAAAATATTAATGACTTTTGTGGGGTGTTATGTGAAGGAGGGAGCCACTTCAAAGAATCAGCAATTTGTGAGGCTTTTTTTTTAAATGAATATATTATTGTTTGCTTATAGAATTCAGGAGGAAGTTGCCCTTGATTGCTGCTCTCCATAAAATGCCAAAGAGGAGTGTGGAAGTTGTGCCAGTGCAGATGTTCCAAGGTTGAAGTGAAACTGCTCTGTTAGTTACTGCTGCTCAGTACAGCCTTTCAGGCATCCTTCTCCTAAAGAACCAAGAACATAAGGAGCCATATATGATACAAGCCAAATGGGAAGATTTTCCAGCAAGATTTGGAACTGGACTTGCTTATTCTATACCCTCCATCTTTCCTGAGTCTTCAGTGACACTTCCTTTTTTTTTAACTTACTGGTCTTCTAGCCCAGCTATTTATTTTATAATTTAATTCCGTCTGTCACCTGACAAGTTAGGTGTCAGACGCTTTCTATCGCCTGAATGGACAGGGACACTTTTGCTTACTCCACCAAGTTTTTTCGCGATTATAGCGGCCCAACTCGGGGCGCAAGCTGCCAATCCCACGAACATGTTGACTACATCGAGAAGCCAGAAATATTCACTTATGCAGACTTTTTCAAGGATTACTTGATCCCCAATGACCCCTGTGTGTTCTCTGCCAAGTTCACTGAGGGCTGGGGCAGCAGGAGGAAGTGGGTGACTCCTGATGGGAAGCCTAACTTTGAGTATCTTCTGCGGACTTTTGGTAAGCCACCTTTAAACTAAAATTGCTAGCTGTGATTTTGCTCCTCTTAGAATTTTCAGTCTGCCTTCTGACTGGCCAAAAACCTGTGGTTGCTGGTGACCTTGCCTAGCCCCTTTCATTTGCTTGTAGTAATCTTTGATTGTGCCCTTATGCTTTCTTCACTGTTAATGTGGTATGTTTGTATTCATGCCTGAGTATGGAGTAGAAAGAAAAGTGTATTGTAAGAGGTGGCTTAATTGACAACATTTAATTGCAGCTGCACCTCTCACAGGTAGAGCTGTATCAAAAATAGGGTTGTATACAAATGTGACTTTCCACTAGCGAAAGCAGTGTTTTTGGGTGAGGCACCCAATTGCAGCCTGCTATGCCTTGTCCCATTCTGTTCTCTCAACTCTGCAGAGAAATTCCTGGGTCCCACTGGATGCAACCCTTAGCATTAAGTAGTGCGTTTGTGTGCTCAAAGCACTGTAAAGACATAATTCTGTTGGAATCCTTAACGTAATCCTGTAAGATGGGACAACATTCGTTGTGGGCATTCTGCTGATTAATGCAGTGTTTTTCAACCACTGTTCCGCGGCACACTAGTGTGCCGTGAGATGTTGCCTGGTGTGCCGTGGGGAAAATGGAAAAATTCGAAAGATTTAAAAATAAAGTATTTTATAATTTTTCATATTTCTGTTTACTTATTATTTCATAATAAAGTAATTATAAAATACTTTCTTTGTGTTTATTTGATTCCTATTCAAGAGAATTACTTTATATATAGTCAATAGAGGCACAGAGTTAAATTTTTTAACATTTTCTAATGGTGGTGTGCCGCGTGATTTTTTTTCATGAAACAAGTGTGCCTTTGCCCAAAAAAGGATGAAAAACACTGGATTAATGTATCTATGATTCAGGTATTGCAGCAATTGGAGGAAGTTCCTTTTGTTTCCGTTGTCGCTCTGCATAGCACCTAACCGTGCCACATAGGTGGAATGTTCAAACTGGCAGGATCAAGGCCCTTACACTTTCTTTTTTATTGGTAACCCCAACAGGGCATCAGTTATTTTCCCATATGGGCTCAAAGGGTTTATATTGCAGGGGAAGCTGTAGTACCCGTTGCCAACTGTGATGTCAAGGAATACAATTCTAACCCAAAGGAACATCTTAAACTCAAGGAATACATAAGTTATTGGAGAGAACACATTAAAAAAAGCTACCGGTCGCCCCGGGGGTGCCTTTACCTCAAGGACTGGCACCTGCACAGGTAAGCGAAACCTTTGAACTCCTCGGCATGCTCTTACGAATCCCTGGCATGCTGCTGAATTGTACCTCTGATGTTCCCTTACCAGATGATTCAGCTTTTGGGAGCATCCTTAGATAGTAGCCGCCTGTTTCAAAGCTGCATCCTAAGAATCTACGGCTGTGACTGCATGGTAGGACACCCCAGTGATGTATAGCGTTGTTTGGCTTACCTTTCTTACGGTGCATGTACCTGGCACTGTCTGCTCTTTCCAATGTGAATGCACATTTTTTCTTTATTTTTCCTGTGTTTGCACACGTTTTGATTATGCCAAAGTTGGTCTGCATGAGAGAAGTTTCCTTCTCTGACCCTGTTCTTTATATTAATTATCATTGTATGTTTGCATAGTTGCACTGGAACCAAACAGAAGAGAAGGCAGGGGAACCTGCTGAGGAGAACACAAATGCACTGTAGGCATGACCCACGCTCAGCCGTTGCACTAATACAGTGAATTGAATTTAATACTCTTCCCACGTTTTGGTTGCACAGCAAGTTGAAGCAGGAAAATTGATCAGTCTTTAAGCAATGTTCAGCTTAATTAGTTATATACCGCCTACACCAAGTCTCAATTTAAAAGAACTTAATAGGTGCTTGAAAGCAACACTGATGTGAGGAAACACCTAATACAGGCAGGGTCATAGTTTGCCACACAAATGGGATGCCAAGGCAACTTCTTAAATGCCTTTATGTATTCTTGGCACTTTGCTTTCCTTCTGATGAATCTACTGTGATCCTTTACTTGGTGTGTATTGGCTATATTTTTATGGTTATAGGGCATTCAAAAGTTAACTTGCAAGTTCAGAAATTGAGAATGTTTGCATGTTCAGAGGTACTGTACTTCTTGGCTTGAACCTTTGCATATGCAGAGCCTAAACACTACCTCCCTGCATAAGTCTTATGTGTCCCAAGCCCTTTACCACTGGTGGAAAGGGAGGGTTGGAAAGACAGTTGGATTACAGTGATACCCCTTCATATCCATTGTTTCATGCTTAGTCCATGGACTGATTCAGATATGACTTTGGGCAGCTTCTTCCTTTTGAGATCAAATATGTTTTTGTATTTACATGAAAACCAGTAAAAATTATTGGAGGGAGTAGTCATTGCACTCTCAAAGCACTGAGTAGACTTCTAAGTGTGTAATATTTGTTATATCCCCAAGACTTGGGAAAGGTGGCTGGTGCAGAAGTGAAATGAAGTACCAATTGCCAGGCCATGACCTTTACCATGCTGTTATGCAACTTTTCAATGTGTCTTGAGTGGATTTTTCTTTCTGAGATACCATTTTCTATATTTTAAGGGCTTTCCCGGAGCAAGATGTTTACACCACTCCCATCTATTTCTCATCTGACTGGCTGAATGAATACTGGGATGCCATATCAGTGGACGACTATCGCTTTGTCTACATGGGACCTAAAGGCTCATGGTACAGCCGTTTGGATACTTTCATAGGTTCTCTTTGGAAAAGTTAGTCGTATTAGAAGTATGAGGTAGGACATGCAGCTTGATTCAGTGGGACTTCCTAGTAACTATTCATGAGAGCAGCCTGTGAGATGTCTTTTCGAGGAAGAGGAAGACAGCACACCTGCTCAGAGCTTTAAACATTGTGCACCTTTTTCACATCAAGCAATGGGATCCCTACCCCTCCCAGATTGCAGGGCCGGACAGTGTTCAGCCCTTTGGATGCATTTCATAGTCCCTGCATATGAAGATGCTTCTTTGTTTAGAGACTTTGCATCTTTTTAGCTGTCAAGATATTGGTGAAATTCTAGACTTCCCACAACACAAGCCAGTTTCAGTTTGCAGTAAGAGGTTAGCAGAAAGTTGTTAGGTATGCACACATTACTGTCTCAGGTGCAAGGGTATGCACTTGCATACTTTCAGATGACAAACCCTTGTAAATCACTGGGTGTTTCAAAGTACTTGGAGAGTGGAGAAATAGACATTGATGCACAAATAGCTTTCTGTGAAAGCCTGATTAATGTCTGTGCTGGAAAATAGATCTAGGTTTGGGTGTGTTTGCCTCATGTCTTCAGGGTGCAAAAGTAGTTTTCTGAATGACTGTGATACTAATGTTTTAGGGCTCCTGAGATGGTAGGAGAGGGGGCCCCACTCCCTTACAAATCGGCTTCTACTACATATATACTATTCCTGCAGCTATTCAGCTGCCACCTTCTAACCTCCTGGTTTTCCCCTCCTCCCTGTAGGACTCCATTTCACGCAGATGTCTTCCGCTCCTACAGCTGGTCGGCCAACATTTGCGGGAAAAAGAAATGGCTAGTCTTCCCCCCGGGGCAGGAGGAGTTCCTCCGCGATCGCCATGGTCACTTGCCATTTGACATCACTGCACCTGACCTGAAGAAGAGCAACCTTTACCCTCGCTTTGCCCAAAGCAGCCCTCCTGTTGAAATCATACAGGAAGCTGGAGAGATCGTCTTCATCCCGAGCGGATGGCACCATCAGGTTTACAATTTGGTAAGATGTTTCAGACAGCCACAGCCTTGGGGTAATGTGTCATTAAGTGGATTTGGGCGATGCTTTTGCTCATTGGGGACTGATAGGGCTTAAGGCCAGAAGCCGAACAGTAGATGGAGCCACAGCCAGTGACAGGCAGACCCAATTCTAGTGTGTCTGCATCCTCTGTTCTGCTGAGCTCTAGAACGGCAACACAGATAGAGGAGGGAGCTGACAAGCAGTGCTACCTGATGGGCTAGGTAGCAGAGGCTCTGAAGCAGGCTTCTACTGGCGACTGGATAAGCTGAGTTTGTATGCTGCATGAGGTCTTACGTTCACTATGGGAATCCAGCTGAATAGGCCAGCAGGCAAAAAACTGTGACTCCCTTCAACCCCTTGCTTAAACATGTGGAATAGCCATTTGGACTGTCCTTGTTTTTTCCAGGAGGATACCATCTCCATCAACCACAACTGGGTGAATGGATGCAATGTAGCCATCATGTGGAGCTTCCTCCAAGACGAACTAGCTGCTGTCCAGCGGGAGATCAGAGAATGGAGAGACAGCATGGAGGACTGGCACCTGCAATGCCAGGTAGAGCAGCCGTCTGAGAATGTTTGACATGGTCATAGATGACCATTAGCAATTGAGTGTCTGAAATGGTGAAACACAGGAATTAAAAGGCTATTCGTGGATGAACTGTAGTAACAGCTCAATATTGTTTTCAAGATTTGGATCCAGCTCATTGGTCTTAATTGTTCGGAAAGAAATTCCCCTGCACATCAGCTGGCTAGCTATAGCAATCACTACTGAGGACTGAGCAGGAGAAATGGAAAGGGAATGTGTAGGTACAGTGGTACCTCGGGTTACATACACTTAAGGTTACATACACTTCAGGTTACAGACTCCACTAATCTAGAAATAGTACCTCGGGTTAAGAACTTTGCTTCAGGATGAGAACAGAAATTGCGGCACGGCAGCAGCGAGAGGCCCCATTAGCTAACGTGGTGCTTCAGGTTAAGAACAGTTTCAGGTTAAGAATGGACCTTTGGAACGAATTAAGTATGTAACCAGAGGTACCACTGTACATGGGAGGCTCTTGTGAAGCTAGTTCACATCAAATAGGAGCAACTTTCCTATACGGTGTCTGGAAAGGGCCCAAAGAGAGAGTGTTATCTTCTATTGTCAGCTTTGAGAAGTATGATCTAGCACAACCTATGTCCTCACTCTCAGGGCCAGTCTCGTGCTTTGTAATGGGAAACAATTCAGACTCCCTAGTAACTCAAGAATTAAGCATTCCTATGCTTAGCTCCCTGGGTCAGCTTTGTGCCTTGTGCTTTTTCGAAAATTGACATGAAGTTCAAGCATTGCCTTTTCATTCAATGTTTTCAACTGAACACCAGTTCCCATGTAACAGTCGGTTGGCACAGCTGTGACCTTTGACTTGTTCTCTCACCTTTGCAGGTGCTGATGAAGTCTTACACAGGAATCGACTACAAGGAATTCTACAACTTCCTCAAAATCATTGCAGAAAACCGGATTTATGTCCTTGAAAACCACCATTCTGAAGAAGATGCCTCCAAGCATTCGTACAGAGCTGCCATCTCCGGCCTGGGAATGCTGCATGCGGTCTTTGACTTGAAAAGGACTGCAAAGGTCTTGACCTCTTTGAATGCCAATGAGGAATTCAAGAAACTGAACCCAGAGACCCTTTCCCCTCCTCCTCAGGCGCTGCTGCACCGCCTGAAAGCAGCGATAGATACAGCCCTCCTTTAGCTCCCCATTTGATTTTGACCACTTGCAGAAATGCTTCTTTTGCAAGCTGGGTGCATGCTGATAGGTTATGTCGATCGCCCCATTTAGAAGTCGTAAGCACAGTGGATTTTAGTGACCGAGTAGAGAATACAGAACCAGAGGCAGAATGTTAGGGAATTTAAGCATCTAGGAAACTGGCAGTAGTTGGAAAAGGAGAGCATCCCTCAGTGAGATGTTCTACTTCCTCAGTGACTAATATGACCACTTATTTGCCAGTATTTCTAAGCCCTTTGGGCTGCAACCCTATATGGCAGAGATTGGAGCACCTGCGTCTCTCCAGATAATGTTGTACTACAACTGGTCATTCCTGTTAACCTTGCTAGCTGCAGCTGATGAGACTTGGCAGTCCAGCAGCATCTCGAGGGCCACAGACTCCTCATCCTCTGCTCTACATTCTCACCTGGGAGTATGACTTACTGAATACAGTGGAACTTAACTTTTGAGTAAACGTGTAGGATTGCACTGTTGGTTTTGGGAGCTTTTGTCCCACCAAAATACATGTGAAAAGCGTTTCACACTAGACTGTACAGGTGAGTCTTCTTGTTTACCCACAGTGTTAGTGGAAGAATTTGATCCTATTTACATGGTCAATAACTGTCCCCTTTCCCTCCCACCAACTCACCTCCCTGCCCCTGAGCACTTCCCAGAGACATGTGTTTTGAGTAAAATAAATATGGGGGTGGGAGGGAAAGAAAAGTAAAAAATTTCAGCTCATATGTTGAAATGGCTTAACTCCCTGAAGTAGGTAAGTATGGGAATAAAAGGTGTGTGTACCACCTCATTAATTGGTGTGCAATACTCGCCTGTTCATAGCCCCTGCTTCCATCACTCTCTGCTGTATTTGTGTGTGAGAGAAATCAGGAATATACTCACCTCAGGATTGGCACCACACTTTCAGGGACTCTGAGCCATCAAACTCAGTGGGCCTAAACAGCCCAAGCATGGCAGCTGAACTCTGTGCCCTCCCCTCCAGTAGGATAAGCTGGGGCAATTATGTACTGCAAGCACTCTCTTCTCTCAAACCACCTTTTTGGTTATTTCCCAAATAAGGTGGTCTCAGAGCTGTAGTTGAATGGTCTTGCTTCTTTTTCGATTCCAAAATGGTGATGCCTTTTTCACTGCCTGAACAGTTGTAGCACGACCATCCCCAGAGACGTTGAGGCCAAAAAAAAAGATATATTTTTAAAAATCACCCTTCAGGGCTTGTTGCATGGCAGCCTACCCATAATCCAGTTGACTGTACAGGATTACAGTCTTAACGGTGATCCTCCTTTGTTTCTCCAGTTGCCTTGTGGGAAATGTGTCCCTCTCTGAAAAGGTATCACATGGTACACAACTAAGCAGGTACACATCTTGGCAGGGATCCCCTTGGGTGGATAAGAGGTTAAAATGGGGGCCAGCTTGCATTTTTACCTTGGGTGGCTACAGTCTTTTGGAATGGAGCGTGTCACCTTTGGGACCAGTGGTTTTTAACATACCAGCGCCAACATTTCTTGTTACTGAGCACAATTAGTCATAGCACTGTATGTGAGTAAGGGCTGGAAACGGTTTGTACAAGAAGCACTTCCCTTGCTGCTGGCAGCGGTGGCAGAACTAAAATTGCAGGGGCTTTCTTCTGAATGGGGACCGGCTGAGTTTGTTCCCGTTTGCTATCTAGCCTGTTTGTTAGACTTTCACTTGAACCCTTTGTAGGGAACGTTTAAGCACTGAGCTGAAGTTTACTCAACCCTCGACTGTTCTGCCACGTTGCCCCGAGACCTTTCTGAAACTGCACATTAAAAATATTTAAGTGTCCATGGTTTCTGTCTTCCTTGCAGATGGCCAGTTTGATGTTGAAAATATTTCAGGACAAAGAGGAGGATAGCTGTAAATGAGGTTTACTTGAATCCCTGTCCACTTGAGGGGGGGGGGGGGGTTCTTAAATCCTTTGTTCTGTTCTGTGCCGTCCTAGGCTTCCAAAGGGAACACACATTAATTCACTTTAGTTTGCCCACAGATGCAAAGTTTTTCTGGAGAATGGCAGGATTGTTGTGACTCTGCAAGTGGTGTTTGACTGCAGTGCTCAGCTAGCCTGCCCCAGTGATCAGGGATGATGAGAGTGAAGGGCGCTGCTATATGTATGTTACAAAAGGCTCCATTTGCCACAATTGTGGAGCCCCTATATGAAACCATGAGAAGTGATCTGATGCTTTGGCAGGCAAATTGCTGATTCTACTTGGTAGTAGCAGCTGCTGAGGCTCAGATGGGAGAAATAAAAAATTCTATACACTTTACAGAGCACCTTCAGGGAATTCCTTCCTACACACATGGATGTTACCCTGTGAAATTATATGACGTACTCAGATATGCAATATAGATCACACATTCTCTGGGCCTGGGGGGGGGGGCAGGTTCAATTTTTGAAGCTGCACTTTAAAACATCACAGCCACAGCTAGTCCAAATTGGGGATGGACAAATTTCCAGTTCCATCTCCCTTTCACATGTTTTTACCCATAATTCTGTTCCCACCTTAATCCAGTAAATTTTGTTTCAAAACATTAAGGCCCCAAATAATGCATTTAAATGTGTTTTCTCTCCAGCTATGCATTAAATCTGTATTTTGATACACTGCTGAAAATTGCTTCCCAACAACTGGAGAAATGTAAAATCAGTTGGGTAGGTTTGTTTCAAGTTGTAGATTAGATGTACCTGTACTCCAAAGAAAGACAATATTAGAATTGAGAGAACAGTGTTCTCACTTAGTTAAGGCAACTTCATTTATTCGTTTCATATAAATAGCTACATGTCTCCAAAACAACGCAATAAAAAAATTTCCATACAAAGTCATTTATAATGAAGTTAGCATATTAAATATTTTATCCAGTGTAATACAATGAGGCAGTAATGTAGAGTTTTATGCAGCATATTAAAGCATTAAAAAGTTGTTTAGTTAAAAATGTACACACGTTTTAGCTCTTACACCATTCAGATAAGAACAATGTTTTCACTTCCAATTAATTTCAAAGCAACAACTCTTTTATGCCTTCAGTAGTCAAAAATGAGCCAATATTGACCTAGTTTACACCCAGAAGACAGACTGAAGAATAAACCAGGCTTTTGCCAGAACTCTCATTTTGCTAAATTTGACCTAAGAAAATGGGGCTCTGCATTTTTATATTAAACTTGTCAGTTACCTTAGAAAAGGTTTGCAACACCAACCCTTTTGCAGAAAAAAGCTCTGAGGCAAGGATGCAGGGTTCGTTAATCAAAGGAAGAGCAACTATGGGATTTTCACTCTGCTCAAGCCCAATGGAACAGTTTGAAAGACCCAGACAACCGATGCTTAGAAAAACCTCCAAAATCCTGTACTATGACTGCCAACACCTTGTAGTCCCATCGAAGGATTAGGTCAAGAGTTTAACCTGCCTCTGTGGAGGACAGGGCTTGTGAACCTGCGGCCCTCCAGATCCCTCCAACAACACTGAGGGCCATAGATTTGCCAGTCCAGATGTAGATCCCAGAAGTCCTGTTCTATTTGTGTGTCTGAGCACAAAAACCCAAATAAAAGTAGCAGTGATGTCACTGGAAAAATTGGGTGGTGCATGTTCACTCTCCCTTGCATGAGAAACACAGGCAGTGTGTATGTGTGTAACTACAGCTCTCGGTTGTTGTAACTTGCAAAACGCTAGACTTTGAGCTGCATTTTCCAGTGGATATCTGGGTGCGGAAATCAATCCTTGAAATGATCTTCCCTTTACAATGGAAAAGGGGCAATCGGTTAAAAGGTAAGTTAGCAGCTTTGAATAAATGGAATGTGTGGTGGAACATTTTCTGCCCTGGTATTGGATATGCTGTTTGCTTTTGATGGGGGAAAGGCAGAGAGGAGAGTCTTTGCAAATTCAAGGGCATCATCACAGTCCAAATGGTATGGTAGGAGCTGGACTGACCAGCTGGGTTGCATTGCTCATCTGAACTCCTGGTTGAGTGAGCTTGGATTGCTATTATTGTGCTAATGGTGATCCAGAGATCACTGCCTGCTCATCAGAGCGTTTGGATTACCAGCAGACCATTGCTGAAACAAGTAAGACTTTGACCTTCAAATATTTCAATTTCAACGTGGCTGCCAAAATTTTGCAAGGCCCAAATGAAGTGATTGTACCACAAGCAATGCATTAACTAAAATAGCATCCAGTATGCATTCTCCCGGGATGTTTTCGCAGTACACAAGACTGTCTTTTGCAAGATGCTCCATGAATCATAAACAAACAAGGAAATAATAAACGGTGGTAATTTGACATGAAAGGTTAAAGCGCTTGGTTAAAAAATTGCACTGGCCCAAACAAGATTGGTTCTGGCAAATTCCTGGTTTTGGTGACCTTCAAGATAGCTTTGTTTGTGGCCCCAGCAGGACCAGAATTAACCTCTTGCCTCCAAAATGATAAGTCCTCTGGTCCAGGAATGGGAAGTTGCATTTTGCATGGGGATGAGACACAAGGAACGGGAGTATTGCACCTGGAATTAAGTTGACTTCCTTCTGCCTGCAGCCTTCTCATCAATGTCAAAGAACCATTCTTTTTCAAATGTCAATTTCAAAGAAATTGTGTCTTAAAAACCAAACATCCTTCCCATTGGAAAGACATACCAAATAATGGAAAACCCAGCAGCGACAATTTCAAGTTCCTTCTCTTTTCAGCATCCTTTCTTAGGACAATGAATGCTGCTGTGCAACTCTCAGGAGTTGTGAAGGACCTGCCAACTTGGTCGGAGTCTTATTTCCTTCTGGATGAAATTATAACACGACTGGAGATGGGAAGAAAGAAGAGAACCTTGTGATGGAGACTGGCACTCATTTGTAAGATTAAGATCATCCTAGATACACGAGAAATCTTTTGTGGAACCCATGGAAGAGACTCTTGGTGCTATGAAACCTCTCTTGGTTCTATGGTATACTTCTCTGAACCTGCCTGCTTTCTGGGGTAGCTCAGTTGGCAGAACAAGGGACTTGGGTTCGAGACCCAGAATCAGCAGAAATTGGACTAGATGACGTTTGTGCTCCCTTCCAACTATTCTATCATTCTAGCAATTATAAGAGAGGGCCATTGCATTTATGTTTCGCTAGTGAAAGCCGCTGGGTGGCCATTTTGGGAAATAATGTAATCAATTTTCCATCAATCTAATTTGACTGTTTTATCCACCGTCACAGTCTAATTTTTGCCCTTACCTCGAGTGCTGTCAGCAGGAAGTCGTACATGCCTCCTTCATTTGTCGGGTCCATCAGATCTCTGATCAGGTGGATTTCTGCTCCTAAATGTTGTATACTGGTTTGTGGAGGGGAAGGCAAGATTATTCTGTTAGAACAGTGAAGTCTTGCGGCATCTTAAAGACTTCTTAAAGCTTTCATGGGCCAGAGTCCATTTTGTCAGATTATAAAGGCATCATCCTTATTTGTACATATTGTACAGTGGTATAGATGCGGGCAGAAAGTATTAGTTAGTGAGGTCAAAGCCAACCTCGCCCCCTAAAAACAACAACAAAAAGCAGGCTGTTAATTAGTTTAATGTGCCAAGGATGAAACATCCCAGCATTGGTAACCTAATTAATACCTGCAAAAAAGGGTAAAGGGACCCCTGACCATTAGGTCCAGTCGTGACCGACTTGAGTTGCAGTGCTCATCTCGCTTTATTGGCGGAGGGAGCCGGCGTACAGCTTCCGGGTCATGTGGCCAGCATGACTAAGCCGCTTCTGGCGAACCAGAGCAGCGCACGGAAACGCCGTTTACCTTCCCGCTGGAGCGGTACCTGTTTATCTACTTGCACTTTGACGTGCTTTTGAAATGCTAGGTTGGCAGAAGCAGGGACCGAGCAATGGGAGCTCACCCCATCGCAGGGATTCAAACCGCCGACCTTCTGATCGGCAAGCCCTAGGCTCTGTGGTTTAACCCACAGCGCCATACCTGTAGTGGAGTTCAAACCCATTATCTTGGTTTAGGCCAGGGTTAAACTTCTTGACAAGTTGCTACAGTGGATGCTCGGGTTGCAAACGTGATCCATGCGGGATGCACATTCGCAATCCACGTCTGCGCACACACGGGTTGCGATTTGGCGCTTCTGCGCATGTGCGACCACCGAAACCCAGAAGTAACCCGTTCCAGTACTTCCGAGTTTCGGCAGTCCGCAACCCAAAAAAACACAACCTGAAGCGGCTGTAACCCGAGGTATGACTGTATTTGGTTAGGGTGATCAAAAGCACAAGGAATCTTGCGTCTTTAATAGTTGCACAGAAGCCATAATTTTAGCAGGTATATATAGCTTGCATTAACAGCCTCTCTTGGTTGCGTATAGTCACCATAAATTCAGCTGCATTGAAGGGATTCTTGGTAAGGGTCTTTGTGTGTGTATACAGACTCTAGTCAGCAGGCCAAATCCTGAGCAACAGCAGTACTTGTGCGCCACTTGGATAGGTGGATGGGGCCACCTTCCTGTCAATCACTTGGTGTCACCATGACATCAGGTGACCCAAGTTCAAAAGAAACTTGAGCGCAGTCTAAGTTAGCTCTGAAGTTGTTGTTTTTCCTTTCTCTCGTTCTTCCTATGAACGTGCAGCTTCAAACTGTGTCAGCACGCTTTGTAGCCTGACTTGAACTCAGTTCTCTGCGCTTTAAGCACATCTTGAAATCTGATCAACTGAAAGCCCACTTTCAGCAGGGATCGACTGCGCACTTGCAAGCTGGGAACTCGCAAGCAGATCTCAGCGGGACTTGCCGTCAGCACTGGTTAGTGCTGAGATGGCATGCCCCACTTTAAGCACGAACCAGCTCCACTTGGCAGCTCTTGTAACCAATCCCAGAAGGGCTTGCATTTGCTGCCAAATTTAAAAGGTACCACATGCAAGACCCACTTGCCAAGAAACAAATCAGGAAAATGCTTTGCGGGTACAAACCATACTTTTAAAGGACCCTGCCCCCCAAATAATAATAATAATACAGTGGTACCTCGCAAGACGAAATTAATTCGTTCCACGAGTTTTTTCTTCTTGCGAGTTTTTCGTCTTGCGAAGCACGGTTTCCCATAGGAATGCAATGAAAATCAATCAATGCGTTCCTATGGAAACCGCCTTCAGACCAGTCTGTCCCCCGACCTCTTCTGAAGGCTGGGGGGGGGGGGGACACAAGGGCTTTTCTTCCCACCGCCAGCCTTCAGAAGGCTGTTCTGAAGGCTGGCGGTGGGAAGAAAAGCCCTTCTCCCCACCTCCCGCCCCGCAAGCTCCGGGGACAGGAGGGCTTTGCTGCCGACCGCCAGCATTTTAAAAGCCCCCGGGGCAGCAGAGACTTCTCCGCTGTCCCGGGGCGATTTTAAAATGTTGGCGGGCGGCAGCAAAGCCTCCGCTGTCCCGGGGCGATTTTAAAATGCTGGCGGGTGGCAGCGAAGGCTTCGCTGCCGCCCGCCAGCATTTTAAGATCGCCCGGGACAGCGGAGAAGTCTCCGCTGTCCCGGGAAGGCAGGCGGGGGGGAGCAAAGACTTTTGCCCCCCGCTGGCCTTCAGAAGAGGTCCAGGACCTCTTCTGAAGGCCGGCGGGGGGCAAAAGTCTTTGCTCCCGACCGCCAGCATTTTAAAAGAGGTCCCCGGAGATTTCCCTATGGGCTTACTTCTTGCGAAGCAAGCCCATAGGGAAATTTGTCTGGCGAAGCACCTCGAAAAACGGAAAACTCTTTCTTCTTCCGAGTTTTCCATCTTGCGAGGCATTCGTCTTGCGAGGTACCACTGTAATAATAATAATAATAGTAATAATTATAATAATAATAATAATAATGGAAACTGTACTTTGTTAATAGTGTCGGATTAGTAGCTCTGAATGATAAGTTACAGTTCACAGAGTTCTTGAGGGGAGGGGTGTGTTTTAACCATGATTATTGATTATTGATTATTGTAGCTCGCTCTACGCAGGGCTGCCCTTGAAGCTGATCCAGGAACTCCAGCGGGTGCAGAATAATTATAATAACAACAATAATTTATTATATATACCCCGCCCATCTGGCTGGGTTTCCCCAGCCACTCTGGGTGGCTTCCAACAAAATATTAAAATACAGTAATGCATCAAACATTAAACGCTTCCCTAAACAGGGCTGCCTTCAGATGCCTTCTAAAAGTCTGGTAGTTGTTGTTCTCATTGACATCTGGTGGGAGGGCATTCCACAGTGTGGGTGCCACCACCGAGAAAGCCCTGTGCCTGGTTCCCTGTAACCTCACTTCTCGCAAGGAAGGAACCGCCAGAAGGCACTCAGCGCTGAACGATGGGGGTGGAGACGCTCCTTCAGGTATACTGGACCGAGGCCGTTTAGGGCTTTAAAGGTCAGCACCAACACTTTGAATTGTGCTCAGAAACGTACTGGGAGCCAATGCAGGTCTTTCAAGACCGGTGTTATGTGGTCTCGGCAGCTGCTCCCAGTCCCCAGTCTGGCTGCAGCATTCTGGATTAGTTGTAGTTTCCGGGTCACCTTCAAAGGTAGCCCCACATGGAGCGCATTGCAGTAGTCCAAGCGGGAAATAACTAGAGCATGCACCACTCTGGCGAGACAGTCCACAGGCAGGTGGGGTCTCATACTGCATACCACATGGAGCTGGTAAACAGCTGCCCTGGACACACAACTGACCTGCGCCTCCTGTGAATCCAACATGACTCCCAGGCTGCGCACCTGGTCCTTCAGGGGCACAGTTGCCCCATTCAGGACCAGGGAGTCCCCCACACCTTCCCCCCTCCTGTCCCCCCAAAACAGTACTTCTGTCTTGTCAGGATTCAACCTCAATCTGTTAGCTGCCATCCATCCTCTTGAGCTACAGGGGAGGCAATTTCAAAAGTCTATATAAGAGCTTGCACCCCAATGGTTCTGAGTTCCTCCCCCCTGCATTGGGGGCGGGGGGGGGGGGGTGAGCACCCTGTTGCAACAGATTAATAAATATCAGGCTTACTAGCTGCTTTGCTTCTCAGTGGTCTCTGGTTGGCCTCTGTTATTTTTCTCCTACCGATAGAGAACCTACATAAGGGCTATACAGGCTCTTGGGTACCCCATAAGGGAAAAGGAACAGCTCTTTTCTTATAACACCCCCATACCCAGCTGGGAAAAACCAGAATAAATTTATGATGCTAAGCTCCAAAACGAACCAGCAACTAATTTGAAAATGGAACAGTTCCGGAGCTATTTACACTCCAGTCTGCAGACACGGAAATGGTCCCTCCTGAGGACCTGATCCAGCCGCATTGGAAAGGATGAGCAAGGAGGAGACCGGCTTCCCTTACCTTGCCCTCGTCACAACATACATCAGCAGCGGCAAGAGGTCGTCCATTGGCAGGCTATATTCCTTCTCCAGCACCCGGTTCACTGTCTTCTCAATTTCCTCGTATGTCTTTTGGAGGATGTCCAGTTTTTCCCGCGGGTCAACAGTAGTGCTGCACAAAGGGGAAGACCTGGTGAGTATCAACGTAAGCCCTAAAACACTCGAACCAGAAAGCGTATGGAAATCCTTGGGGAGGCGGCCACAAGGATACTTCTGGCTCAGAAATGGAAATCGCAGGAGCTTCCAGCACTGGAAGAATGTCGGACTAAGATGGTGGAATATGTAGAGTTAAGCAAAGCTGACGAGGAAGATCCGGAATCAGAGTGACGAACTGTTTCAAAAGGACTGGAGCAAATTCATATTCTATATGAAAGAACATTGTAAACATCTGAGAACGTTTGTAGCTTTGAGTTGAAATGTTTTGTAATTAGAATATAAGGAACTGATTTACATTTAACAAGGGGAAATATAGGAATAAGAGAGAAGGTAAAACAGTGGTTATAGAAATGCTAAGAATAAAGCAAATATGTATGGAAGTCAGAAAGGGGGCGGGAGGTCGATGCTTGGACAGAGCGATGTTTAAGTTTATTGATTTATGTATGGAAATTGTGATAATGGCAAAACTGAAAATGTAACAAAAATTATTATTAAAAAAAGAGGAAATCCTTGGGGAGGTGAGTGTGGGCTTAGTCCTCCTCGATTTGGATAGAGCCTATGATTAGGTGCCTTGGGAATCTCTGCTTTCCTTTTGGTGAATGAGCAAGTTGCTAGTCCCTATGGAGGAATGGGGAACCTTTGTCAACCCGCAGTCATGCTGGCCAGGCTGGAGGGCAATAGGGTTGGGGGCGGCTGAGCTAAGAGAGTCAGACCAAAGTTCATGGCCCAACTCAGCTCATAGGTAAAGGTAAAGGGACCCCTGACCATTAGGTCCCGTTGTGGCCGACTCTGGGGTTGCGGCACTTGTCTTGCTTTATTGGCCAAGGGAGCCAGCCTACAGCTTCTGGGTCATGTGGCCAGCATGACTAAGCCACCTCTGGCGGACCAGAGCAGCGCACGGAAATGCCATTTACCTTTCCGCCGGAGCGGTACCTATTTATCTACTTGCACTTTGACGTGCTTTCGAACTGCTAGGTTGGCAGGAGCAGGGACCGAGCAATGGGAGCTCACCCTGTTGCGGGGATTCGAACCGCCGACCTTCCGATCGGCAAGTCCTAGGCTCTGTGGTTTAACCCACAGCGCCACCTGCATCCCAACTCAGATCATAGGAAGTTACAATTTCTCAACTGAACCCACCTCACAGAGTTGTTGTGAGAGTAAGGAGGTGCAGAACCATGCAAACTGCCTCCAACACCGTGGAAGGAGGAAAAAGAAAACAAATCGGTTAAAGCTGACCGAAAGTCCAGAGGTACCATTATTATCAATTTATGATGATGGGGTGGAAGCTTCACAGGCTATGAAGGACCTGCTCACAAATTTATTGACAGCTGCACAAATTATGATAGCTAGGAAGTGGACGCTGGTGGCGCTGTGGGTAAAAGCCTCAGCGCCTAGGGCTTGCCGATCGAAAGGTCGGGAGTTCGAATCCCCGCGGCAGGGTGCGCTCCCGTTGTTCGGTCCCAGCGCCTGCCAACCTAGCAGTTCGAAAGCACCCCCGGGTGCAAGTAGATAAATAGGGACCGCTTACTAGCAGGAAGGTAAACAGCATTTCCGTGTGCGGCTCTGGCTCGCCAGAGCAGCGATGTCACGCTGGCCACGTGACCCGGAAATGTCTCCGGACAGCGCTGGCCCCCAGCCTCTTGAGTGAGATGGGCGCACCTAGAGTCTGTCAAGACTGGCCCGTACGGGCAGGGGTACCTTTACCTTTACCTTAGGAAGTGGAAGGGGCAAGCAGAATACAAAATGGAAGAATGGCATAAAGAGGTGTGAGATATAGCTGTTAACGATAAATTAACATGTGCCATTACAGTAAGGTGGGGAATATGCAGGAGAAATGATTTTGAGGCGATACGGAGGGTGTTTGCAGAATGTGTACTGTTAAAACGGAAAGGGGTCAAACCAACGCAAGAGGTGTTGAAACTTGGGGGGGTTGGATAGTTGCAATGGAATGGTTTCGGTGGTGGGGCGCACATTTTTATTCTTATTCATTTATGATTATTACTTCGTCAGAGAAAAAGAAAATGTCAAGAAAAAGAAAGAGGAAAAAAGAAACAAATTTTTGCTGTTAAATCGGGTCCTCCCTGAAAGAGGGCACGTGTTGCGGTGAGACCTGGCAACCTAACCCTGTGTTGTGGGTGGGTACGTTTGGATAGCCACAACACCCAATTGGTAGGTCCCTTGATGCAGGGTTCAATCAGGCCAATGGGACACAGGCTAAACGGATCAAGGGACCTATATATACCTATGCATGTGACCCAGAGCTTCCTCTTTCGGCGTGTGCATTCGGAACGCCCGCCCACCTCTCCCTCTATTTAGGGCTTGCGCGCTTGACCTTGCTATGCCGTCGTGTGTCGTCTCTCGTTGGGACAGGGGCATGGCAGGAATTCCCCACTTGGCTGATTGGCGTGCCTGAGTCCAGGGGAGCATTTGGGTGGCGGAGATAGCCTGTTCCTGACTTTCCACTTATCCAGGTGTTCACCCTTGGCTGACCTATGCTGGTGTCCTGGGTCAGCGCTACCTGCCACGGTGCAGGGAGCTAGTCGAACCAGAGCCTATGCAACCAGTCACTTGCTGAAATCAATAAAGTTGTGGCCTAAATTCTGCCAAAAACCAAACCAAAATTTGAGTCTTGTCTGAATTTATTTAAGGGGAAGGTTTAAAGGTCTAAACACGCAACTGTTTCTCCACTTAAAAAATTAATGGGTGGCAACTTACATCAGCTTCTGTAGACATTCAGTAGCAGAAAGAAAGCAGCGGTCTTTGACCAGTGATCGTCTCTAAAATACACACACACATATATAGAATTATTGTTCTTCCTATTTATTTATTATCCACTTGCACCTGGAACCTTGTGCTTGAAAAGCAGATGTTCTGCTTCAGACAGAATGTCTCCCTGCCCTGCCCAGAGATGCCATTGAGGACTGAGCTTGGGAGCTTCTAGGTCAGGCATAGGCAAACTCGGTCCTCCAGATGTTTTGGGACTACAACTCCCATGATCCCTAGCTAACAGGACCAGTGGTCAGGGATTTTTTTTATTTTTTATTTTTTATTAAAGAGTTTCTTGTTTTACAGAAGTAATGTCTCTCATATTTTTTCCATGTAACATTTTTACAAATCCGTTTCATTTGTTGAGACATTAGGGGGAGAAAAAAAATGAGAAGGGGTGGAGGAAGGAAAGATGGGTGGGGGTGGGGTGGCGATGTTTCTGTTATGCTTAATGTATGTGGGGTTTGGTGTCAGCGTTGCTTATGCTGTTCACTTGTGTTCCTTTGGTGGTGAGAGAGGTTGGGGGTTGGCCTAGGGTGTGGTTGTTTGTTTGTGATTGGCTGTGGTGATCTTTGTTTTCGTGTGTGAGTGGGGTGGGTGGGTGTTTTGGATCAGGTTAGCCATATTGATTTGCTAGTGGATTATTGTCATTGTCTTGTTGGGCTGTGTATGTGATAAAGGGGAGCCATACCTGGGTAAAGGCGTCTTCTTCTGTTTGTCCCCATGTCAGTTTCAGTTTATTGGTTAATTTTTCTAGTAGGGCTGTTTCCCATACTATTTGGTACCATTGGTCCATGCTTACTCCTGACAGGTCTCTCCAGTGTCTGGCTATGGTGTTTCTGGCTGCTGAAAGTAGGTGGGTTATGAGTTCTTTGTGGTGTAAATGGGCATTGTTGTCTTGGAAGATGTTTAGTAGGGCCAAATCTGGGGTGGTGTCTAATACTTGCCTAGTTACAGTGGTGCCTCGCAAGATGAAATTAATCCGTTCCGCGAGTCTCTTCGTCTTGCGGTTTTTTCGTCTTGCGCAGCACGGCTATTAACGGCTTAGCGGCTATTAACGGCTTAGCGGCTTAGCGGCTATTAACGGCTTAGTGGCTTTAAGAAAGGGAAACAAACTCGCAAGAACTCGCAAGACGTTTCATCTTGCAAAGCAAGCCCATAGGGAAATTCGTCTTGCGGAAAGACTCAAAAAACGGAAAACCCTTTCGTCTAGCGAGTTTTTCGTCTTGCGAGGCATTCGTCTTGCTGGGCACCACTGTATTTTACATATTTCTCATATGGCTGTTGTCCAGAATAGTACCAGTGGTCAGGGATGATGGGAGTTGTAGTCTCAAAACATCTGGAGGGCTGAGTTTGTCTGTGTCTGTACTACGTGCAAAAGATGTGCATTACTAGGAAATTGGAAAGCTCCTTTGAACCACCAGACCCTCTAAGTTATCTATATTAACCAGCTGCAGCTCAAGAAACCACAGAATTAAATTCCAAATATCGCTGAATTTGTCAATAACAACAGCAGCAACCAGAGCTTGTTTCTAAAAAAATGTTTAGGGGTACTCTCATTTTCCTACTCATATTGAAAAACTGCCCCTCAATGAAGCCAAACGTAGATTCACAAAATGTATGCGCCCCCCCCTGCGTCCCCCCAGAAAAAAAGCACTGATGATGATGATGATGATAACAACAATAATAATTTATTTATTATTTGTACCCCATCCATCTGGCTGGGTTTGCTGTTTTAGGGGTTGTTTTTAAAAGTCTGGAATGGATTAATCCATTTTGCATTACTTTCAATTGGTTTGGGGACGCTTTGGTTTCAGAATGGACTTCCGGAATGGATTAAGTTTGAGAACCAAGGTACCACTGTATATGTATGTGTGTGACCACAGAATTGACCCTGGTTCCTTCTCCCTGCAAGGCAGCTCCTTCTCCATTGAGCCACGCCTGTGCTACTCAAATGAGTTTTACACGAGGGATCTGTTTCTATATTTTTTCAAGGCATCCTCTCGCTGTCACCTGCAATGGTCCAATCCCACCTTACTGCGTACGCGAACCAGAAGAGAACTGAGGGTGGACTTACCTGGTTACTTGTGAGTGTCAGATCTTTGAGGGGCCACAAATATCTGAAATGAGAAGAGGTCGGGGTCAAAGGGCGGAAAAGGGATTTCTGTTTGGAGCAGCAAGGCTTGCTTGTGGGCTAGAATCATAGAATCATAGAGTTGGAATAGACCACAAGGGCCATCGAGTCCAACCCCCTGCCAAGCAGGAAACACCATCAGAGCACTCCTGACATATGGTTGTCAAGCCTCTGCTTAAAGACCTCCAAAGAAGGAGACTCCACCACACTGCTTGGCAGCAAATTCCACTGTCGAACAGCTCTTACTGCCAGGAAGTTCTTCCTAATGTTTAGGTGGAATCTTCTTTCTTAGGTGGAATCTTCTTTCTCCAGTCTTTGGCTTCCCAAAGGCATTGTGGGAAACAGGATAAGAACAAAACACAAGCCTTTTGGTATGAGCCAATGGCCCATCTAGTTTCGCAGTGGCCAGCTAGATGCCTTATGGGTAACCCTGAGCATAAGAACTCCTCTCTCACAGTTTCCAACAACTGGGACTCAAAAGCAATGCTGCTTCCAGCCGCAAATGCGCATTCTTCAACAACAACTTTGTTGGACTGGTCATGTTGTGCAGATGCCTGATGATCGTCTTCCAAAGCAACTACTCTATTCCAAACTTAAAAAATGGAAAGCGTAATGCTGGTGGTCAACAAAAGTGGTTTAAAGACTGTCTCAAGGCAAATTTAAACACCAACACTTGGGAAACACTGGCCTGCGGGTACTCCAGTTGAATAATAACACAGTGGTACCTTGGTTCTCAAACGCCTTGGTACTCAAACAACTTGGAACCCAAACACTGCAAACCCAGAAGCATGTGTTCCGATTTGCGAACCTTTTTCGGAAGCCGAATTTGCTCCGTTTTGAGTGTTACGCTTCCGATATGAGTGTTACGCTGAGGTCTGTCTGTTTTTGCTATTTACAGTATTTTGTGTTTTCATTTGTGCGGCTCTTTTTTTAAAAAAAAATTGTGACTGTGTGGAACCCAGGTCAGCTACTGATGGATTGATTGGGTGACTGCAGCACATTGTTTATTGTTTTCATTTTATGGATCCATGGTCTCGTTAGATAATAGAATTCATGTTAAATTGCTGTTTTAGGGTTTGCTTTTAAAAGTCTGAAACGGATTAATCCCTTTTGCATTACTTTCTATGGAAAAGCGCACCTTGGTTTTGGAACGCTTTGGTTTTGGAACGGACTTCCGAAATGGATTAAGTTTGAGAACCAAAGGACCACTGTAGTGTTATCAGAAAGGAAGAAAAACAGCTGGCCACCTCAGGTTACATACATTTCAGGTTACAGACTCCGCTAACCCAGAAATAGTGCTTCAGGTTAAGAACTTTGCTTCAGGATGAGAGCAGAAACCGTGCTCCGGCAGCGCGGCGGCAGCTGGAGGCCCCATTAGCTAAAGTGGTGCTTCAGGTTAAGAACAGTTTCAGGTTAAGATTGGACCTCCGGAACGAATTAAGTACTTAACCCGAGGTACCACTGCAATAATAATTTCAATGGGTGGACAATACTGAGCTAGACTGACTGAGCAACGATATGACGGGAAAGGGCTTTAGCTCAATGGTGGAACATCTGCTTTGCATGCAGGATATAGAAAGGGAGGGAGAGGATCTCTACAGCATCCGCAACCACTCACTTTTGGACCTCCAGGAATTCAAGCAGCTTAACATCAGGAAACAGGCTGAGATCCACAATCCCTTGGCAATACAGGTCATCCTCTTTCTGGTGGTAAAGCATGTAGAGCATCGAGAGTTCTGGGTAGAAACACGGCAGGATGACGGGCAGTACGAGGGCCGAGCCGTTGAGGTCACTGAGGCGGAGGAAGCAGAAAGGGAAGTTTGAACAAAGGGGTGCAACAGAAGCATTACAACTAATCGACAACGCTTGGACTACAGCAATGTGCTCTACGTGGGGCTACCTTTGAAGGTGACCCGGAAACTGCAACTAATCCAGAATGTGGCAGCTAGACTCGTGACTGGGAGCGGCTGCCAAGACCACATAACACCGGTCTTGAAAGACCTACACTGGCTCCCAGTACGTTTCCAAGCACAATTCAAAGTGTTGGTGCTGACCTTTAAAGCCCTAAATGGCCTCAGTCCTGTATACCTGAAGGAGCGTCTCCACCCCTATCATTCTGCCTGGACGCTGAGGTCCAGTGCCGAGGGCCTTCTGGCGGTTCCCTCACTGCGAGAGGCCAAGTTACAGGGAACCAGGCAGAGGGCCTTCTCGGTGGTGGCGCCCGCCCTGTGGAACACTCTCCCACCAGATGTCAAAGAGAAAAACAACTACCAGACTTTTAGAAGACATCTGAAGGCAGCCCTGTTTAGGGAAGGTTTTAATGTTTAACAGACTACTGTATTTTAATACTCTGTTGAAAGCCGCCCAGAGTAGCTGGGGAAGCCCAGCCAGATGGGTGGGGTATAAATAAAAAAATATTATTATTGTTATTATTATTATTATTATTATTATTATTATTATTATTATTATTATTATTTGCAGAGGACCTTGTGCTTGGCGCTTGCTTTTTGCAAACCAGCCTTGGGAGACGGAGCAGCGTAAAAAGGATTTTTTTTTAAAAAATGCAGAGTGTCTATTTTGTAAAATTTAGATACCGCTTGATTGAAAACAAAACCTCAAATTGGATTAATGCATTCTAATCAAGTAGCTGGGTCAGTATGGAGCCAACCATTGAGGGTAGGTTAGTGAGAGAGGGTCTTTTCTTGTAGGATCATAGGGGCAGGGACCTGTTTTTGATCAGAACCCCCTGTTGCTAAGCACACCGTGGGCTTTGATGGAGCTCTAGAAGGAAAATAAAGTAGAATCTAAAAAGTTAAAGGACCCCTGAAAGTTAAGTCCAGTCGTGACCGACTCTGGGGTTGCGGCGCTCATCTCGCTTTATTAGCCAAGGGAGCCGGCGTACAGTTTGCGGGTCATGTGGCCAACATGACTAAGCCGCTTCTGGCGAACCAGACCAGTGCACGGAAACACCATTTACCTTCCCGCAGGAGCGGTACCTATTTATCTACTTGCACTGGCGTGCTTTCAAACTGCTAGGTTGGAAGGAGCAGGGACAGAGCAATGGGAGCTCACCCCGTCGTGGGGATTCGAACCACCGACCTTCCGATCGGCAAGTCCTAGGCTCTGTGGTTTAGACCACAGCGCCACCCGGGTCCCCAAAGTAGACTCTAATTGCAAATAAATAAATAGATTGCAATGCACTTTAAAATAGGACTAGGATGTAACCCACAATGCTGATAATTAATTGGGGGGGGCAGGGGCTATGCCCATATTATAAGGGTTGTGGGTCAATGGTAGGGCATCCTCAATGACATCTCCAAGTCAGGCTGGAGACGTCCCCCGTCTGAAAAACCTGGCGTGCTGCTGCCAGCCAGTGTTGACAATACTGAACTAGCTGGACCAAGGATCTGACTCAGTGCGAAGCAACTTCCTGCATTCAAGAAGCAACAAAACCATTCCGTGCGTGCCACTACCTCTCCTCCATGCCTCCGGCAGACGGTTGACCTTTGACCTCCAACGCAAGTCGCAGCAAGCCCCTGAATGGCAAAAGAAGCAAAAAAGGAAATTAAGGTAAAGGTAAAGGGACCCCTGACCATTAGGTCCAGTTGTGGCCGACTCCAGAGCAGCGCATGGAAATGCCGTTTACCTTCCCATCGGAGCGGTACCTATTTATCTGCTTGCACTTTGACGTGCTTTCGAACTGCTAGGTTGGCAGGAGCAGGGACCGAGCAACGGGAACTCGACCCGTTGCGGGGACTCGAACCTCCGACCTTCTGATCGGCAAGCCCTAGACTCTGTGGTTTAACCCACAGCGCCACCCGCGTCCCAAAAGGAAATTAGGGCCACTTAAAATCAGCGGGTGTCGGGACGCGGGTGGCGCTGTGGGTTAAAGCCTCAGCGCCTAGGACTTGCAGATCGAAAGGTCGGCGGTTCGAATCCCCGCAGCGGGGTGCACTCCTGTTGCTCGGTCCCAGCACCTGCCAACCTAGCAGTTCGAAAGCACCCCCGGGTGCAAGTAGATAAATAGGGACAGCTTACTAGCGGGAAGGTAAACGGCGTTCCGTGTCCTGCGCTGGCTTGCCAGATGCAGCTTGTCACGCTGGCCACATGACCCGGATGTGTCTGCGGACAGCGCTGGCCCCCGGCCTCTTGAGTGAGATGGGCACACAACCCCAGAGTCTGTCAAGACTGGCCCATATGGGCAGGGGTACCTTTACCTTTACCTTTACTAAAATCAGCGGGTGCTCAGAAGCTAGACAGGATCTAGTTCTAACAAATCTATCAACTAGCTTCTTGTTATGTACAAGGGAATGTGCTTCGCTACTAGCTCACTAGCATGAGCGAGGAAAGATAATATTTAATCAATATATCCTCTCCTACTATCCTTAACATTCCCACAATTAGCTACCCCTGATCATTGCGAAAAACTTTAAAGAGTGGTCTGGTTTGCACCCAAGAATACTGGGAATTGCAGTTCACGAGCCAGGCTCTCCCAAGGGTGCCCCATTTAATACTCTGCCACCCAAGACTCAGCACCCATTGGCTACTGAGGATGCTCATTGGATTTGCCTCCTGTGAATTATTCTATTAAAGATTTCTTGTGCTTCTGTGAAACCCCAGGATTCCAATACTTTCTGGACCCTGTTTTTCGGCTGACATTCTCCTTTCCCTTCCTCCCCCACAACAAACACTCTGTGGGGTGAGTGGGGCTGAGAGACTTCAAAGAAGTGTGACTGGCCCAAGGTCACCCAGCAGCTGCATGTGGAGGAGCGGAGACGCGAACCCGGTTCCCCAGATTACGAGACTACCGCTCTTAACCACTACACCACACTGGCTCTCTATATGCTTCTATATCTTCTGCCTGAAGGCAGGAGATCAAGAAAGTGCCGGCCAGGGTGTGAATCATTCCTGAGAATTTTCCTCACTCTTCTGAAACAACAGTCTTCCGCTATTTCATCCAGCGGATTCACGGGACAGCCCATAATATCTTGTGCTGTATTCACCACCCTCTGTAGGCACTTCCTATCAGATGATGTCAAACCAGCGTACCAGACCGTGATGCAGTATGAAAGAACACTTTCTATTGTGGACCAGTAGAAGGAGCTCATCAGATGTTAATTGACATCGTTCTTCCTCAATACTCTGAGGAGATGGAGTCTCTGTTGGGCTTTCTTAACCACCTGGGTTGTATTGATTTTCCAAGTACTGTAAGGTCTTCACTGAGATAAACTCCCAGGAACTTAAAGGAAGAGACGCTCTCCACATATACATATACAGATGTCCTGGGGGTTTGGATTTCACTAGCGCATCCTTGAAAAGAATACCCTGGCAAAATTTGCCAAAATTTGCCACAAGGTAAGCTACGCAAGAGGTCACCTGCAAGGTGGATCCTCTTTGAGTTTCTCGGAGCAAAAACGACCATCCCAGAGGGGCGCCACAGCGTGCAGATACGTACTGGTAGAATTCCCAAATCTTCTTTGCGTAATGCTTGACCTCCTCTTGCGCCATGCTGAGAAGATGCTTATTTGCTCCGATCCCAGAGTAGCTGGCCTGGAACGCCAACGTCAGAGCCTTCAGGAATTTCCCCAGGGGGTGCAGAGAAGATTGCAGAGCCTGTGAAAGCGATGGGAAAACAGAGCCTCTTCAGATTCAAGGCAAGACTCAGCTATTGGGAATTGATTTACAGCAGTACTGTTGGAGTACTGCTGGAGAAGTTACTTTCCCTTCTGTGTGAGATGCTGTTCTGTACTGGTGCTGAGAGATAACAGACATGCTAATGGATTCTTTGTATATAGACTGTAAATAAAGTAGTTTTAGAACTACGATTGTCTCTTTCTTCTGAAGTGAGTTCAATGTGGCTTGCGTGGGGTTGCGGCGCTCATCTCGCTTTATTGGCCAAGGGAGCTGGCGTACAGCTTCCGGGTCATGTGGCCAGCATGACTAAGCCGCTTCTGGCGAACCAGAGCAGCACACGGAAACACCGTTTACCTTCCCGCTGGAGCGGTACCTATTTATCTACTTGCACTTTCACATGCTTTTGAACTGCTAGGTTGGCAGGAGCTGGGACTGAACAATGGGAGCTCACTCCGTCGAAGGGATTCAAACCACGACCTTCTGATCGGCAAGTCCTAGGCTCTGTGGTTTAGCCCACAGTGCCACCCGCGTCCCTAAGGACAATAGAGACTTTTTTAAAGATTGGGAACCATTTATGTTGTTCATACAAATATATTTTAAAGAAGTGAACTCACTAGCAGGGTTTGAGCAAACACAATTAAGAAAACAAGTGTGAAAGTTAAGGAGCAATAACTGGGAAAATAACCAAGTGTAAGAGGTAATTTGGAAAGATTTGGTATAAAAATGATAAGAATGTAAGGACATTCGGTTAAAAGATTTCAAAATGAAGGTAAAATAAAATAAGCAGAAGAAGCAAATATTTAAAGAACCAGAAGAGGAATTTGAGAGAAGTCAGGGGTGGTGGTGGGTGGGTGGATATTAAGATTAATATATATCTTATTGTGTTGATGATGATTATGTTGAATATAAAATTGTACAACCAATTTTTTTTAAAAAAAAAATTCAAGGCTAGGTTGGCAGGAGCAGGGACCGAACAACGGCAGCTCATCCCGTCGCGGGGATTCGAACCGCCGACCTTCCAATCAGTTTAGACCACCGCGCCACCCGCGTCCCCAATATTGACATAAGGCATAATAAAAGTTAATTTGGGGGTGCTGGGCAGATCTTTGCACCCCGGGGGCGCATATGCTAAAGACAGCCTTGCTTGGCGTTATCAAGATCAGACTCTAAGCAACCGAGCTATTATGCAAACAGCATCGAACAAGTTACCTGGCGCAGGTAATCTTGCAGGTCATCCTTCTCCTGGTGTTCAATGAGTTCTTCAAGGTAGTCAACTTTCTTGGGAGCCTCTTCAGTTCCTCTGAGAGGACAAAGATTAACAGAGCGCAGTAGTCCATCACCACTCAAAACGTCTCCTAACATGATTTGCCTCCAATTTTTTATTCCTATTATTTATTTGGTTTTTCAGATTAAAATTTTACAGCCACATATCCAACCTAAAAAACAAGATTCCAAGCAATCTCCTGGACTTCCCTCCTCAGCAGAAGTTTTATCGTTAAGATAGCTTGCGAGTTTATCTTTAACCAATCGATTATCGGGAAGGGTTTTTTATTTTCTCATTTTTGTGCAATACACTGCTTTGCTGCTATTAACAATCAGCAGTAAATCGGCATTTGTGACTTCAGAATTGAGTAACCCAGAGTATGCAGAAATGGCAAAAGTTTCCGGAAGAATAAGAAATCAAGAAGAGAGACTTTTTAAAAATTTAGAATAGGGAAGATTTAAGGCCTGTTTGGAGAACCATTGCAAACAGCTTAAAACACCGGCAGGATGAGCCGGGAAACAATTTAAATGGAGTATGTAGGATAAACAATAAATGGATTTAAATTGCATATGCAGTGATAAAAGATATAACATAAGCAACCACAGAAAAAGGTGTGTGTGTGTGTGTGTGTGTGTGTGTGTGTGTGTGTGTCATTATTATTGTTTGGTAACTTAAATTGGATGAGTAAATTTGTACTGTTTATGAATGAGAAAATGAGAAAGAAAATAAATAAATAAATAAATAAATAAATAAATAAGAATGAATCTAACAGCTTAAGGAGGGATTTGCTGGAAAGGCATAGTAGGTATAATAATAATAATAATAATAATAATAATAATAATAATAATAATAATAATAATGTATACCCCTTTCATTTATACTGACTGCCACTCTGGGCAGCTTCCAACTGAATACAGTGGTACCTCGCAAGACGAATGCCTCGCAAGACGGAAAACCCGCTAGACGAAAGGGTTTTCCGTTTGCGATGCGCTTTGCCAGACGAATTTCCCTATGGGCTTGCTTCGCAAGAAGAAAGCCCATAGGGAAATCTCCGGGGACCTCTTTTAAAATGCTGGCGGTTGGGAGCAAAGACTTTCGCCCACCGCCGGCCTTCAGAAGAGGTCCTGGACCTCTTCTGAAGGCCGGCGGGGGGCAAAGGCCTTTGCTCCCCCCCACCTGCCTTCCCGGGACAGCGGAGACTTCTCCGCTGTCCCGGGGCGATCTTAAAATGCTGGCGGGCGGCAGCGAAGCCTTCGCTGCTGACCCCCAGCATTTTAAAAGCCCCCGGGACAGCGGAGACTTCTCCGCTGTCCCGGGCGATTTTAAAATGCTGGTGGGCGGCAGCGAAACCTTCGCTGCCGCCCGCCAGCATTTTAAAATCGCCCCGGGACAGCGGAGGCTTCGCTGCCGCCCGCCAGCATTTTAAAATCGCCCCGGGACAGCGGAGGCTTCGCTGCCGCCCGCCAGCATTTTAAAATCGCCCCGGGACAGCGGAGGCTTCGCTGCCGCCCGCCAGCATTTTAAAATCGCCCCGGGACAGCGGAGGCTTTGCTGCCGCCCGCCAGCATTTTAAAATCTCCCCGGGACAGCGGAGGCTTCGCTGCCGCCCGCCAGCATTTTAAAATCGCCCCGGGACAGCGGAGAAGTCTCCGCTGTCCCGGGAGCTTTTAAAATGCTGGCGGTCGGCAGCAAAGCCCTCCTGTCCCCGGAGCTTGCGGGGCGGGAGGTGGGGAGAAGCGCTTTTCTTCCCACCGCCAGCCTTCAGAACAACAGCCTTCTGAAGGCTGGCGGTGGGAAGAAAAGCCCTTGTCCCCCCCCCCCCAGCCTTCAGAAGAGGTCGGGGGACAGACTGTCCCCGGACCTGGTCTGAAGGCGGTTTCCATCGGAACGCATTGGTTGATTTTCAGTGCATTCCTATGGGAAACCGTGCTTCGCAAGACAAAAAACTCGCAAGAAGCAAAAACTCGCGGAACGAATTAATTTCGTCTTGCGAGGTACCACTGTATTAAAAACAATACAGCATTAGACATTAAAAACTTCCCTAAACAGGGCCGCCTTCAGTTGTTTTTTAAAAGTAAAATAGTTGTTTATTGCCTTGACATTGGTCAGAGGGCGTTCCACAAGGTGGGCGCCACCACCGAGAAGGCCCTCTGCCTGGTTCCCTGTAACTTGACTTCTAGCAGGGAGGAAACCGCCAAAGGTTCCTCGGAGTTGGACCTCCGTGTCTGGGCAGAACGATGGGGATGGAGATGCTCCTTCAGGTTCTGCCCGGACACTGAGGTCCAGTTCTGAGGGCCTTCTGGTGGTTCCCTCCCTGCGAAAAGCTAAGTTACAGGGAACCAGGCACAGGGCCTTCTTGGTAGTGGCACCTGCCCTGTGGAACACCCTCCCACCAGATGTCAAAGAGAAGAATAACTACCAGACTTTTAGAAGACATCTGATGGCAGCCCTGTTTAGGGAAGCTTTTAATGTTTAACAGACTAAAGGTAAAGGTAAAGGGACCCCTGACCATTAAGTCCAGTCGTGGCCGACTCTGGGGTTGTGGCGCTCATCTCGCTTTAGTAGCCTAGGGAGCTGGCGTACAGCTTCCGGTTCATGTGGCCAGCATGACTAAGCCGCTTCTGGTGAACCAGAGCAGCACACGGAAACGCCGTTTACCTTCCTGCTGCAGCTGTACCTATTTATCTACTTCCACTGGTGTGCTTTCGAACTGCTAGGTTGACAGGAGCAGGGACCGAGCAACGGGAGCTCACCCCATCGCGCTCTTCCGATCGGCATGTCCTAGGCTCTGTGGTTTAACCCACAGCGCCACCCGCGTCCCTGTGTTTAACAGACTACTGTATTTTAATACTTTGTTGGAAGCTACCCAGAGTGCCTGGGGAAACCCAGCCAGATGGGTGGGGTATTTTTATTATTATTATTATTATTATTATTATTATTATTATTATTATTATTATGTTGGGCTGAGGCCATTTAGGGCTTGAAAGGTCAGCACCAACACTTTGATTTGTGCTTGGAAACTAACTGGGAGCCACAGTAGGTCTGGACGGGGGTTATATGGTCTCGGTTCCCTTTTCTAACGTGACCCGAGTTCAGGTTTCGCCCCAAGCCCTTCTCCTCACCTGTGGCAGAAGAGATACTCCTGGGATTTCCTCAGCTCTTTGCTCGTCTGAACGTGGAAGCCCATGAAAGCCTCCTCTGTTTCCCCTTGACCGCCTGAGCGGATGAACTCCAGGAAGGGGCTGTAGAGGCCTTCCCATCTTTTCTCTACCGGGAATACTTCCTGACCCAGCTGGCTGAACAAGGAGAGAAAAGTTTCTCAGACGAGGTTTCCAAGAATCACAGGGTCGGAAGGGACACCGAGGGTCATCTAGTCCAACCCCCCCGTGCATAGGCGCCGACTCCATGGGGCCTGAGGGGGCCCGAGCCCCCTCAAAAATTCGTTTGGGGGGGCTCCGCCCCCCCAATAATTTGAAAAAGTTATTAGTTATATTATGCTTTGTAAAATCACAAAATTATGTTGGTATTTTTTATTTTCCTTGTTTGACGATAGTTACCTTTTAAAATACATTCAGTAATGAGTTAAAACAAATAATTATTACGGTAGTAAGCAGGTTAACTGAAAAGAGTGGTGTGAATCATGATAGTGTTACGGTGCTGCGGGCACACTTAGAATTTGTCCCGGTGCGCGAACCTTCGTGTAAAGTCTGGCGGGCCAGCGCTGCGGCCGCGGCGACATCAAAAGGACTGGAGCAGAAGCGCCTGGAATCCTCCACCTCGCGTCGCCTTGACGCTTCAAGACATTACGACGCCGCGGCTATATAAAGCCCACCCTGCTGGCGCAGTCATTCAGTGTGGATAGTTTTGTTCAGTGCATGCTGCAGACGTGTTTAGCGTTCCGACTTTAGTGTTTAGTGGACTCTTTTATATGACTATATTTTATTCGTTTACTTTAGTCTCTTAGTGTATTGTTACTGTAAATTAAATTAGCTTTTTACGAAAATACCGTGCGTGTTTATGTTTTGTTTCTTTTTTCAAAGCCAAAAAGTGTTTCAGGCTTGTCGAGTTTCCCGGAGTGTGGAGTTATAGAGAGTCGAGTTTTCGGGGTTCTAATGTTGATCATATGACTCTAAAATACTTTTAAAAAACTTTTAAACTCACTAATTTTCATCTAAAATTTAGAAAACTTCCCGGGGCAGGACCCCGGTATGGCCCCCCCCAATATTTTCTATAAGTCGGCGCCCCTGCCCCCGTGTGACCGAGTTAAAAAAAGAAGAAGAATGGAAATGGGTAAAACTGATGGTAATTGCAGCCAGATAGGTTATAGCGAGTAATGGGGAAAATACAGAAGAGCTAGGGGTGAACCAATGGAGGGGAAAACTGAATAATATTATAATTTTAGAATACCTAACTGTGAAGATACACAGAATGAAAGGGTTTAAGGTCAGTGAGAAAGAGGAGGATTGGTTTGAGAAGATATTGAATTATTTGAAGAATTTGGGGCAATTAAAATGTTAAAAGTTAAATAAACCTTGTGGAAGGAGGAGTGTAAATGTATATAGAAGCGTACATATGGTTGATTTGAATATGTTATTATTGAGTAATATTGAGTATGTATATTATTGAATATTGTATACCCAATGTATCAGCTGCCTGGGGGCGGGGTTTCATTGTGTTTTGGTGGTTGGTAAAAAATAAAATATAAACTATATATATATATTAAATCTAGTCCAACCCCCTGCTATGCATTCAAATTCACACAACCCCTGCCTTCCCATCCCTTGATGGCTGCAGAGTAACGGAGGCAGCATCCCTGTGTGAATGAGCCAAGAGAGGAAGCGTGGTGCAGTGGTTAGAGCAGCCTCTCAGATGTTCTTGAGCTACAAGACCCATCATCCCTGACCACTAGCCAAGCTGGCTGGAGGGGGGGGTGATAGGAGTTGTAGTCCAACGGCATCGTAGGTGGAGAAAGGCTGGATTAGGGACCTGGGAGACCTGGGTTCGAGTCTCCACCTTGGGCCAGTCACTGCCTTCTCCCTGCCTCCGTCTCAGGGTTGCTGTTGTCGTGGGGATTGAATGAGGAGGGAAAGGGCCGCGTGTGCCATTTTAAGCTCCTTGTTGGGGAGGAGAAAGGTGTGGTGTAAATGCAAGAAATAAATTAAGATTAAATCGCCACAAACGATCCTTCACCCCAGGCAACGCTTCTCCATTCCCACGTTTGTCGCCTTCTTTTAATTATATTTATTCCTCGCCTTTCCTCCGAAGAGCTCAAGGGGGCAGCAAAAGCACAGACTCTAAATGTGTTTGCGTCGTGGTAATACAATAACGAAATAATCGTAATAACCGCGGTTCCCACTCGCCTCCGTTTTCGCCCTCACAAAAACAACCTTGTGAGGGAGGTTAGGCTAAGAGGGAACGGCTGGTCCAAGATTCCTGTGTGGAAGGGAGTTGGACTGGATAATAATAGTAATAAAATAGTAATAATAATAATAATAATAATAATAATAATAATAATAATAATAATTTATTTATTTATATCCCGCCCTCCCCAGCCAAAGCCGGGCTCAGAACGGCTAACAACAGTAACAGGTTACCTCCTGACTCGACAAGCCTATGAAATGCAGGCAGAAAGTTGCCCCCGCTTTAGGCCAAAGCACTGGTACTTAAGAGGTTAACCAGGCTCTCTTTTTATTAATCGATCTGTCTATATAATTTTTATTAAATTTTCTGCCTGCGATTCAAAGTCTGGGGCTGCTCTAGCAAAGTAATCAAAGTATAATTTTTATTACATTTTCTGTTTTACAATTTAGAATATTCATTTATACAACCTTAAAATATCAGTGACTTCCCTTCTTCCCTTTCCGTGGTTCATTTTACATATATCATAAATCCCTGCAGATTTTACATAAACGAAACCATTCCGTATTCCATTATTACTTCCGTCAAAACTTATTTACACTGTTGAATTTATCTGAAGGCTGCCAACATTTTCAAGTGTACACAATTCCCCCCATATAGTCAATAAACATTTTCCAATCTCCTTTAAATGAATGTTCCCTCTTGTTCTCTTATTCTATAACTTAGGTCTGCAAGCTGCACATCAATTTAAGTTGCCATTCTTCTTTGGTTGGGACCTCGCTTGTTTTCCATTTTTGGCCTCGGGCCGCCGTAGCGGCATACATAAATAACCCTTTTTGACACCTGGGAATTTCCATCTGAATCCCCCCCCCCCACCTCCCAAAAAAGGACTCTGGCTTTTTGGGGAAAGGTGCTTTTAAACATTATTTTCACTTCATTATAAATTATTTTCTGGCCCACGTAGGACCAGTCTGGATAGTTAGCCTTGGTGAAGACTTGACGTTTTCATCCCCCAAAAAGTTTTTGAGTTTCTGCTGAAATGAGAATGCATTTTAATGTTGCATTTTAAGTTGTATTTCAGTCAATTTTTTTATATCTGGTGTCAGCCGCCCCGAGCCCGGTCTTGGCTGGGGAGAGCGGGGCATAAATAAAATTATTTACAGTGGTACCTCAGGTTAAGTACTTAATTCGTTCTGGAGGTCCGTACTTAACCTGAAACTGTTCTTAACCTGAAGCACCACTTTAGGTAATGGGGCCTCCTGCTGCCGCTGCGCCGCCAGAGCACTATTTCTGTTCTCATGCTGAAGCAAAGTTCTTAACCCGAGGTACTATTTCTGGGTTAGCGGAGTCTGTAACCTGAAGCATATGTAACCTGAAGCGTATGTAACCTGAGGTACCACTGTATTATTATTATTATTATTATTATTATTATTATTATTATTATTATTTCCCAATACTCCTTTCCCCTTTTACAAGTCGACCACATATGAAAGAACGTTTTTTCAGAGGTAAACCACGCTCTCGACTCCGACTTACAGTTTCTCTGCGGTGTCATCCTGTTCGCCAGACGTGTCCAGGATTCCTTGAGTTTGCAGCCCGTGGGTCGATTTGCTGCTGAACGTGCCCTCCAGGGTGAATCCGTTTGGGAAGGTCAGCTTGCCCTGAAAACCATCCCCAAAAGACAGAGTTAATTTTTCATTCATTCATTCAAAACCATTCATACCCTGGTTTGTATAGCAGCAACAGAATTCCGGGGAGCCTGGCATCATTGGCAAGGATGGCATTTCCTCTGGTAAATTGAGATTCCTGCTTTGTAGGGGGAATGGGAAAGCCTTATCTAAATCATCCCTATTGGGCCATGGTACACACAACTCCGGGACGCGGGCGGCGCTGCGGGTTAAACCACACAGCTTAGGACCTGCCGATCAAAAGGTCGGCGGTTCGAATCCCCGCGAAAGGGTGAGCTCCCGTTGCTCGGTCCCTGCTCCTGCCAACCTAGTAGTTCGAAAGGACAACTCACTTTGCCGACAAAGGTCAAGTCTCTGGTGAAGTTTCCCACAAAGATTGAGTCGTCTTCCAGGAGGAGGGTCCCAGGTCCCTGCAGATCGTAGGAGAGAAGGGGAGGTAAATTAGCAAAACATGCCTCCTAACTGTGCATATTTAAAAAAGGAAGGTGGAATTATGAAACCCATACAACATTGTGCAAACTTGACGAACTCAAATGACTTTTCCACCGGTTTTATTTTGCAGAAGTTATTCTGATGGAACTCTTGAGTCCAGACACTCCTCCGCCTCTGCAAGCGTCTATTTGCACTCATATGGGCTAGAAACTTTTCTTCCCTTTTTAAAATAAAAAGTAGGAAGAAGAGTGAGGTTCTGCTGGTTCAAATTTCTCCTAGGTCCTTCTCTCACAGCCTCCATCCTTGCAATATGATACTGGACTGCCTTGCAGGGATGTTTGTAAGACTTGCTTTGGCACAGCACTTGAGTAAATTGGCAAAGATCCAAATCAAATACAGTGGTACCTTGGGTTAAGAATCTAATTCGTTCCGGAGGTCCATTCTTAACCTGAAACTGTTCTTAACCTGAAGCACCACTTTAGCTAATGGGGCCTCCCACTGCCGCCGCGCAATTTCTGTTCTCATCCTGAAGCAAAGTTCTTAACCCGAGGTACTATTTCTGGGTTAGCGGAATCTGTAACCTGAAGCGTCTGTAACCCGAGGTACCACTGTAAGTATAGGAAATGTAAAGAAGGTTCTTTTTATCATACGTGGTGGTCTTGTAGTAAGGTTAAAGCTTGCTGGGAAATGATATATAATGAATTGGAAAATGTGTTTAAATTAACATTTGTAAAAAACAAACACCCAGAAGCTTTCCTTTTGGGAATTATAGGGACAGAACCACCCAAACTGTATAGAAATTTATTCATGTGTGAGACCACAGCGGCAATAATGCTACTCGCCCAAAAATTGAAAGAAGAAGAAGTCCCAGTGAAAGAAGAATGGATACAAAAACTTACGGAATATGCAGAAATGGCAAAACTTACCAGAAAAATAAGAAATCAAGGTAACAAACTTATTTTTATAAACGAATGGAATATTTACAAATAAACTATAAACAGATAAGAACATTGGCAGGATTATTGTTATAGCCTGCAGTTTTATAAAAGCGTATATATTTAAAGTGGATGAATATATGAGCAAATTAAGCTAATTTGGATATGCAGAAACTATGAAAAACAAATTTAAGGAACCGCAGAAACAGGGGGAAGAAAGTCGAGTTTTGAAATGTCAAAATGACTGTAAAATTATTGAAATGTATAACATTGAAAATCATAAATATATTTTTTAAAAAAAGAAAGCACTTGATGAAGGCTACCTGACAAGCCTGCATGAGAGTTCAAACATTTTATTTCCCGGTGATCCTTACCACCATTTTATCCATGTGGAAAGTTCTCTGATAGCAGACGCCCGACTGCATGAGCACAAGCCCTGCTCCATGTCTCTGGTCTTCCTGCCACATCCCAATGTACCTCTCCCCTCTGAAATAGAACGAGAGGAATCACAGAATTGTAGAGTCGGGATATGCCACTGCCATAATATCAGGATGAAAGCCAAATAAATCATTCCGACCATATTCTCTTTCTGCAAACCTCATTACAGTGGTACCTTGATTCCCAAACTTAGTCCGTTCCAAAACCAAAGCGTTCTAAAACCAAGGCACGCTTTCCCATAGAAAGTAATGCAAAAGGGATTAATCCGTTCCAGACTTTTGAAAACAACCCCTAAAACAGCAACTTAACATGAATTTTACTATCTAACGGGACCACGAAGGGGACAGCAGAGGACGAGATGGTTGGACAGTGTTCTCGAAGCTACCAGCATGAGTTTGACCAAACTGTGGGGGGCAGTGGAAGACAGGAGTGCCTGGCGTGTTCTGGTCCATGGGGTCACGAAGAGTCGGACACGACTAAACGACTAAACAACAACAACGGGACGACTGATCCATAAAATGAAAGCAATAAACAATGTACTGCAGTCACACAATCAATCCACCAATAGCTGAACTGGGTTCCACACAGTCACAAAAACAAAAAACAAAAGAGCCACAAAAACACAAAATAAATAACAAAAACAGACAGACCTCAACGTAATACTCAAAACGATGAAAGTGAAATGCAGTAATCAAGGTAAAGGTAAAGGGACCCCTGACCATTAGGTCCAGCCATGGCCGACTCTGGGGTTGGGGCGCTCATCTCACTTTATTGGCCAAGGGAGCCGGCGTACAGCTTCGGGGTCATGTGGCCAGCATGACTAAGCCGCTTCTGGTGAACCAGAGCAGCACACGGAAACGCCATTTACCTTCCCGCTGGAGTGGTACCTATTTATCTACTTGTACTTCGATGTGCTTTCGAACTGCTACGTGGGCAGGAGCTGGGACCGAACAACGGGAGCTCACCCCGTTGCGGGGATTCGAACCGCCGAATTTCTGGTCGGCAAGCCCTAGGCTCTGTGATTTAGACCACAGTGCCACCCACATCCCTAATAATCAATGTACTGTATTGTAAAATAAATAAGACAATATTGCAAATGATAATTTATTTTTTTTAAAAAAAAAATAATCTTACGTGCACTGATGATAGTCATTGTTTGGATGGGGGGCTTTTATCCATTTCTGCAGTCACACAACCAACCGATCAATCAATCAATCAATCAATCAGTAGCTGAACTGGGTTCCACACAGTCACAAAAACAAGTAACGAAAACGAAGTCACAAGCCACAGTCACAAAAACGAAGACACAAGGCACAGTGACAAGTCAGTCCCATAAAACGAAGAACAAGTCACAGTCAAAAAAAATGAAAAAGCCGCACAAACAAAAACACAAAAATAAAATAAAATGCAAAAACTAAAGCTCCAAATATCACCTCTGCGTTGTGTGGGTGCTCGGGACTCAGCAGCCGACAGCCTCAACAGGAAGCCTCTGATTCATAGCTGTCAACTTTTCCCTTTTCTTGCAAGGAATCCTATTTGGAATAAGGGAATTTGCCTTAAAAAAAGGGAAACGTTGACAGCTATGCTCTGATTAGCAGCGGGGGACTCAATTTAAAAACGGAACACACTCAACAGAAAGCGGAACATGTTCCGCTTCCAAGGCAGGCATAGGGCAAACTCCGGCCCTCCAGATGTTTCGGACTACAATTCCCATCATCCCTAGCTAACAGGACCAATGGTCAGGGATGATGGGAATTGTAGTCCCAAACATCTGGAGGGCTGGGGTTTGCCTATGCCTGTTCCAAGGCAAAGTTCACAAACCAGAACACCTACTTCCGGGTTTGCAGCGTTCTATTTCCAAGTTGTTCACAAACGTAAGCTGTTCTAAAACCAAGGTACCACTGTACAGCAGGCGGCTTAAAGAAAAACGCTCCAAATTTATGGGTGACTTACCTCTCTTTGTCGTCCCAGACGCCATAGCCGTGTTTCTTGTCATTTTCCCAGTGCCCGGAGTACTTGAACGGCTGCTCAGCATCCGAAGCGTTCTCCAAGATGCCAAACCCTTGGCGTACATTGTCCTTGAAATACCCTTTGTAGACCATCTCATCGCCATACCTGGGAAAAATGCATGCAACATCTATTTGGGATGCTATTTTGCAACTTTGGAACTCCCCGCCAATTGATTCTAGAGTTGTAACTGCTTCTGGTGCCTGCTAAAAGCTTAAGCAAGCCTACCCAGACATTTAAATGGGACATGGATTTTAATACGTAAATTTCAATTCATAGTGTGCATTTTTGAAACTGCTGGCTTTATTTTGAAAAATTGGGAGGGGGTCAACTCGTTCTTAACATTTGATTCCACTGAGAATTTGCACATATAGTTTCTATAAGATGCTTAAGGATTGTGATGATTATGCAGTATAAAATCATGGAATTGTAAAGTTGGAAACAGCCTATCCACTTGCAGGTGTGAGCATGGAGAAGGTGGAAACAACCTCTTTTGCAAGGATTAAAAAAGGCAAAGGGTAAAGTGACCCCTGACCATTAGGTCCAGTCATGGCTGACTCTGGGGTTGTGGCACTCATCTCGCTTTATTGGCTGAGGGAGCCGGCGTACAGCTTCCGGGTCATGTGGCCAGCATAACTAAGCCGCTTCTGGCGAACCAGAGCAGCGCATGGAAACGCCGTTTACCTTCCTGCCGGAGCATTACCTATTTATCTACTTGCACTTTGATGTGCTTTCGAACTGCTAGGCTGGCAGGAGCAGGGACCGAGCAACAGGAGCTCACCCTGTCACTGGGATTCGAACCGCCGACCTTCTGATCGGCAAGTCCTAGGCTCTGTGGTTTAACCCACAGTGCCACCTGTGTCCCTTTGTAAGGCTTAAGGTAAAGGTAAAGAGACCCCTGACCATTAGGTCCAGTCGTGACCGACTCCGGGGTTGCGGCACTCATCTCGCTTTATTGGCCGAGGGAGCCGGCGCACAGCTTCCGGGTCATGTGGCCAGCATGACTAAGCTGCTTCTGGCGAACCAGAGCAGCACACGGAAATGCTGTTTACCTTCCTGTCACAGTGGTACCTATTTATCTATTTGCACTTTGACGTGCTTTCGAACTGCTAGGTTGGCAGGAGCAGGGACCGAGCAACGGGAGCTCACCCCGTCAAGGGGATTCAAACCGCCAACCTTCTTATTGGCAAGTCCTAGGCTCTGTGGTTTAACCCACAGCACCACCCGTGAACCCCATAACCTTTGCAAGGCTTACTCACTCGCAAATCCCATAACCGCTCATCTTGCCTTCTCGCCAGTGACACTTGTAGCAGTCATAGCGGTCCTCGGAGGCGCGAGGGATGAGGCAGATGCCAAACCTGAAGCCAGGAACAAGATGATCACAGAACCACAGAACTGTGGGGCCGGAAGGGACCCCCAATGCTCATCTAGTCTAACCCCCCTACAATACAGGAATGACAGCTCAAGAACCCCTGAAATATTTCCATCCGACCTCTATTTGAAAACCTCGAAGGAAGGAGAGTCCACCATCTTTCAAAGGAGACCGTTCCACCACTGAACAGCTCTCACCCTCAGAAAAGTTCTTCCTGATGTTTAGTTGGAATCCGGGTGGATAAAAATCAAAGATTTTTTAAAATTTAAATTAGATTTCTTTGATTTAAATCGGATTTTTAAAACAAAATCCTTTTGGAGGAAAAATCTTTCTAAAGATAGTTTTCTATTTATGTTACATTATAGTCCAAAGGCTATTCATCAGGAAATAAGGATTTCTTTTAAGTTTTTCATGTGTGCTACAACTCAGTCTAAGTTTTGTTTTTAAATTGTTTAACCACATTGGTTAACAAACATATACATATGCTATAACGTTATTGTTTTAGTTAAATAAATTGTTTAAATTGCTATTAAGGAAGTGATTATTTTCCTCCTTCTATTAAAGCACAGCAGAAAAGTGGTCCAAATATAAACACCAATTTCACAATTATCTGTCGATGTATTTCTGATAGTATAACCAAATCAGTAATGTTTGATTAAACTGTAAAAAATACTCTGAAAATTATTCCAAAAACGAAACCTTCACCTGGTTGTAAATATTAAGAAGATGCCAGCAAGGTTGAACCTTTATGTAAAAAACAATGATTTAAATCATTAGTCTTACTGACTAGTGTTTTAAATCAATTTGATTTAAATCAAATCCACCCTGGTTGGAATCTCCTTTCATGTAACTTGAAACCACTGGTTCGAGTCCTACCCTCCGGAGAAAAGAAGCTCGCTCCATCCTCTATGTGACAGCCCTTTCGATATTTGAAGATGTCAATCCTATCTCCTCGCAGTCTCTCCTTTCCAGGGCAAGCAAACCAGATGGCCCTCAACTGTTCCGCTTAGTTTCCAGACCCTCAATAATCTTCATCTCCCTCCTCTGCACACCTTCCAGCTTGTCAACCTCTTTCTTAAATTGTGGCGCCCAGAACTGGACTCAGGACTCCGGGTGGGGTCCGACCAAGGCAGAATAGAGCAGTACCATTTACGCACCATCGAGATGTGCAATTCAGGGTGGACCAAAGCTGTTTCCCCTGCACACCTGACAGGTGAGCCCGGTAGCATCCTTACCCATGTTCCATGCCTTCCTGGAAGTCCCCGACATAATTCCGACCATCTGGCCACGTCAGAGTCCCCCTGGAAAGAAGATAAACCCATTATGGCCAGAGGAAAGCCAAGGTTTGACTCAGTCCAGGGAAGCAATATTTGTGTATTGGAGCAGGGTCAGCAACTATCGGCCTGCAGGCCCAATTCCGCCCATTTAGCTGGCTTGTCCTACTCCCCCCTTCTTTAAAAAAGTTAAAAGTGTGATGTAAAATGGAAGTGGGGATCGGAGGAAGAGAGAGAGAACACAAACAGGGCCTATGGACTTACTTGCCGTGGGGTTTACTCAGCCGCCACTCTCCCTCGTAGGTCGCGCCCTTGAACCTTCCTTCCTCCTGGAATGTGAAGCTGGAGAAGCGGCAGACTGGCGGGTCTCTCCCACGGCCAGCCTCGCCCCACAGAGGGAAGTCTCGCTTCCCGCTCAACGCCTGGCGCACGGCCTGGTTCAGCTTCCATTGCCACACGGCCTGCGGGATGGAAAGAGGAGGAGAGCAGGGAGGACGAGGGGATTAAGCAAGGAAGCAGAGATAGAGGAGGGGGTGTCAGTTGCAAAGTCTGCATCAACCCATGGCTGGGAGGTGCACAAAAGTGCCCATTCAGCTTCTCATTTTTCCAGCTTTGCATTCAGCTCCATGCCTGTTTGCCTGTTTGCCTGTCAAAAAGCACCCCGCAGTTTGCCAAGTTGCCAATGAAGACCCCTTGCTCTCATTATATACAGTGGTGTTAAGTACTTAATTCGCTCCGGAGGTCCGTTCTTAACCTGAAACTGTTCTTAACCTGAAGCACCACTTTAGCTAATGGGGCCTCCTGCTGCCGCCGCGTCGCTGGAGCACGATTTCTGTTCTCATCCTGAAGCAAAGTTCTTAACCCAAGGTACTATTTCGGAGTCTGTAACCTGAAGCATCTGTAACCTGAAGCGTATGTAACCCAAGGTACCACTGTACAGTCATACCTCGGGTTAAAGTAGCTTCAGGTTAAATCTTTTCAGGTTGCATCCCGCAGCGACCCAGAAGTAACAGAACAGGTTACTTCCAGGTTCCGCCGCTTGCACATGCGCAGACGCTCAAAATGATGTCACGTGCATGTGCAAAAGCGGCAAATTGCGACCCGCGCACGTTGCGTTCTGCTCATGATGCGAACGGGGCTCCGGAACGGATCCCGTTAAGATTCCAGAGGTACCACTGTAAAGGTAAAGAACCCCTGGACGTTGAAGTCCAGTCAAAGGCAACTATGGGGTTGCGGCGCTCATCTCGCTTTCAGGCCCAGGGAGCCGGTGTTTGTCCGCAGACAGCTTTCCGGGTCATGGGGCCAGCAGCATTAAACTGCTTCTGGACACCGTGATGGAAACCAGAGCGTATGGAAACGCTGCTTACCTTTCTGCCGCAGCGGTACCTATTTATCTACTTGCGCTGGTGTGCTTTCGAACTGCTAGGTTGGCAGGAGCTGGGACAGAGCAACGGGAGCTCACACTGTCATGGGGATTCAAACCACCTTCTGATCGGCAAGCCCAAGAGGCTCAGTGGTTTAGACCACAGCGCCACCTGTGTCCCATGCATTTGTGTATACATTCCTTGGCAGGAGAACTGCATTGCCAAATTTGGAGAAGTGTGAATCTCAAAGGACGACTGTGCTTCAGTTCATGTAAAAAGGTAAAGGGACCCCTGACCATTCGTCCAGTCGTGACCGACTCTGGGGTTGCGGCGCTCATCTCGCTTTACTGGCTGAGGGAGCTGACGTACAGCTTCCGGGTCGTGTGGCCAGCATGACTAAGCCGCTTCTGGCGAACCAGAGCAGCGCACGGAAACGCCGTTTACCTTCCCGCTGGAGCGGTACCTATTTATCTACTTGCACTTTGATGTGTTTTCGAACTGCTAGGTTGGCAGGAGCAGGGACCGAGCAACGGGAGCTCACCCCGTTGCGGGGATTCGAACCGCCAACCTTCTGATCGGCAAGTCCTAGGCTCTGTGGTTTAGACCACAGCGCCACCTGCATCCCTTCAGTTCATGTAATTAGGTGCAAATTAGGTCAGCTGTCCTTTAGAGCCAAATTTCTCCCTCCCATCCCAGACAGATCCAACTTTTAGCCACCAGCATCTACCCCTGGGCAGTGAGTCCCACACAGCTACATACCCGTGACTCTGGTTCTTTGGCCAAGAGGAAGAACATGCCTTCAGGGGTGTTGATACGGAGGGTGTGCCTTGAGAAACAGCAAGCAAAACAGAGAGCGGAAGGAAAAATCTTTCTAAAGATTTATATTTAAGTTACATTATAGTGCAAAGGCTATTCATCAGGAAATAAGGACCTGTTTTAAGTTTTTCATGTGCACTAAAACTCAGTCTAAGTTTTTTAAAAAATAATAATCTTATCAGCTAACAAACATGGATACATATGTTATAATGTTATTCTTTTAGTTAAATAAATTGTTTAAATTGTTATTGAGGAAATGATTCTTTTTCTCCTTCCAATAAAGTACAGCAGAAAAGATGCCCAAACATAAACAATAATTTCACAATCACCTGTCTATGTATTTCTAATAGTATAACCAAAACAGTAATTTTTGATACAACTGTAAAAACTACTCTGAAAATCTATTATTCCAAAAATGAAACCATCATCTGGTTGCAAAGATTAAGATTATACCAGCAAAAATGAGTCTTTCTATGAAAAAATTATTTAAATCAAGTCTTACTGACTAGTGATTGAAATCGATTGGAATTAAATCAAATCTACCCTGTTTGGAAATACAGTCATACCTCGGGTTACAGCCGCTTCAGGTTGCACATTTTCAGTTTGCGCACAGTGCTGAACCCAGATGTACCGGAACGTGTTACTTCCGGGTTTCGGCCCTCACGCATGCGAAGCACTAAATCACGCTTTGCGCATGCGCAGAAGCGCCAAATCGTGACCCGCGTGTGCACAGACGCGGCACTGAGGGTTGCGAACGTGCCTCCTGCACGGATCACGTTTGCAACCCGAGTGTCCACTGTAAACAATTTGCCACCAGCAGAACACAAGGAGAGCCTTCTGGATCAGGCCAAGGGCCCACCTAGGACAGAATCCTGATCTCACAGCGGCCAACCACATGCCTTTGGGAAGCCTGCAAGCTGGACACGAGTGCGAGAGCACTCTGTTCACCTGTGATTCCCGGCAACTGCAATTTGGAAGCATTTCTGCCTCTAAGAACGAAGGCAGAGCCATTGTGGCTTGGGGTGTTATGTACTGAAGTTCTCACCCTGGGCCAGCAGGGGGATACTGTAGTTAGTTATGCAAATAAAAGATTGAAAGCGATGTTCAGTGATTGGATAGTTACAGAAAGTTGTTACAGTTGCGTTGTACTGGAGCTCTATATAAGCAGGCTGACTGAACCCTTCAGTTCAGTTCTGTCCTGGCCTGTGAATAAACAAGAGCTGTTTGAAGAATCGCTGTGTCGTCTGATATGTTCACCCACAACTTAACACGGAGGAAGTCCACTTACTTTCCTGTTTCCTTGAAAGTCGCGTCCACCCAGGTGAGCTTCAGGTCAAAACTCTGGAAGGTGTTCCCCTAGAAAACGTTGAAATGCAGAATTAGATAAATTAACAGGAAGGGTTCGAAACCTGCGGGACCAGAGATTTTTAGAGGACTGGAGTAAATATCTGAACTATTTCAGAAAAAAAGTAAAAGTAATTGTAAAAATAATAATTGTAAAAAAAGTAATTGTAAAAAACAGATCACGCTAGAAGGATTGCAAGAAGTTCTGTAAGGAGAACTATGCGAAATATTGCAAGGAAGACTATGAAAATAATTATTAGTTAATGATAATTAAAAGTAATAGAGAAACTAAGAAAGGCAGAATAAGTGATTAAGAATAGAAAATCTTCAGAAGTTGTTGATGGAAGTCCAAAATACTGTATAAGATAATAAAGTATGTTAAATGACTGTTGGAAACGACATGTTTAAAATCAATAAAAAATTATATAAAAAAGAAAGAAAATGTTGAAATATTTTTCATTGCGGAGGTGGGGGGAAATTGATGACTTCCTCACAAATTTATTGGGGGGGGGGTAAAGGGACCCTTGACCATTAGGTCCAGTCGTGACCAATTCTGGGGTTGCGGCGCTCATCTCGCTTTACTGGCCAAGGGAGCCGGCGTACAGCTTCCGGGTCATGTGGCCAGCATGACTAAGCCGCTTCTGGCGAACCAGAGCAGCGCACGGAAACGCCGTTTACCTATTTATCTACTTTTGAACTGCTAGGTTGGCAAGAGCAGAGACCGAGCAACGGGAGCTCACCCCGTTGCGGGGATTCGAACCGCCGACCTTCTGATTGGCAAGTCCTAGGCTCTGTGGTTTAACCCACAGTGCCACCCGTGTCCCCCACAAATTTATTGACAGCTGCACAAATTATGATAGCTAGGAAGCAGAAGGGGCAAGCAGTATATAAAATGGAAGAATGGCATAAAGAGGTGTGGGATATAGCTACTAATGATAAATCAACATGTGCCATTAAGAAATGATTTTGAGGAGATGTGGAATTTGTACTGTTAAAACGGAAAGCGGTCAAACCATCGCAATAGGTGTTGAAATTTTGGGAGGTTGGATAGTTACAATGGAACGGTATCTGTGGCAGGGTGCACATTTTTATTCTTATTTATGTATGATTATTCCTTTGTCAAAAATATAAATAAAGAAATAAATAATAAGGGGGGGAACCGCAAGAGCAGAATGTTGCACAGTGTTGGTTTCGATGAGGCGAAAGGCCAAAGAGATTTAAAGCATCAGTTCTTCAACACGCCCTCAGCAACGCCAAGGGCGCTTTATAAATTTAATAAATAATAATAATGCGAGGAAAAGCTGGTGTGTGTTGAACCATGGGCGATTTGTTCCAGGAGCTCATCTGGATACTCAAGATAACCTCACAATTGGTGGAACGGTCTCCCTCGAGAGGTTCCTTGGAGGTTTTTAACCAGAAGATGGATGACTGTCATCAGGGATGCTTTTAAGCTGAGATTCCTGCATTGCAGGGAGTTGGAGCAGATGATCTTCCAATTCAATGAGAAATTGGAATTCCACCTAGATGCCCTGAAAACAGTACAGCAGAACGCGGTGAATGCAAAAGAAGAATCCCATTGTGAAGGATCTTTGGCCCTGTAGAGGTTGCTGAACTATAAAACGCAGGAAGTACCAACAGTGGAAGAATGATGGAATTCTCGGAGCTAGCCGACCTGACTGGAAGAGTCCGTGACCAGGAGTAGCAGGAAGAATGGACGAAATTCAACAACTATTTAGTTAAATATGTTAAGTTAAATTAATTGGAGGGGGACTTGCAAATACAGTGGTGCCTCGCAAGACAAAATTAATTCGTTCCGCGAGTTTTTTCGCCTTGCGATTTTTTTCCGTCTTGCGAAGCACGGTTTCGGAAAAGTTTTGGAAAAGCTTCAAAAATCACCAAAGTCTTCAAAAACCTCAAAAAAGGCTACCACACCGCATGCTATGAGTTGCTCCTCAAAGTCAAGTCGCAACTGTATTAACGGTGTTAAGAAAAAGGAAACAAACTTGCAAGACGTTTCCGTCTTGCAAAGCAAGCCCATAGGGAAAATCGTCTTGCGAAGCAACTCAAAAAACCAAAAACCCTTTCGTCTTGCAAGTTTTTTGTCTTGCGAGGCATTCGTCTTGCGAGGTACCACTGTACCGGATAGGCTTAGGATTTAAATATGCAATACGTGATGATTCAATATGTTGAATACTGAACTGGTTAGAAAGAAAGATGTTAAGCGATTAAGTAAATTTTATCAGAATACTGAATTGGAAAACCGTTAAAATCATATCCATTGAAACCCAACCATGGGGATACGAGGAAGTCACTTAACAATGTTAATTAGATTAAGGCTCAAAAAGGCTATGATTTATGTTTGATTATTTGTTTATGTGTTTATCTGTTTGTGTGCTTAAATATTTGTGAAAAAACCAATATTTTTTTTTTCAAAAAAAGAGAAGAAGTTGCTGAACTATAACTCCCATCAGCACCAACAAACATGGTCAATGGCCAGGGATGATGAGAACTGTTGTTCGGGAACATATGAAGGCCCAAAGATTCCCCACGCCTGGGTTAGGGCCATTGTTCCCTCCATTTCCAACGTTCAAGTTGTGGGTGCGAATCCTTACAGAGAGGAAACAGCGCCACATAAGCGCAGGAAGAATCTCACTCAGGTTTGTAGGAGTGTTCTCCTTAATGTTGCTTTAGGAAAAACAACGTTAAGGAGAAGGAGGGCACCAAACCACTGGCAACGACCAGTGGCTTCAGAATTCTGACCGGGAGGCAATGGAAAAACAGAGAGAGGAGAAGGTAAGGGGATGGAACGGCTTGAATCCTGAATGGGGAACTCTCCACACGGCAGCAATTTTTAGCACAGGTCAAAGTGCATCTGGACTCCTTACCTGAACCAGCACAAGGATGTCGTTGAAGAGCAGAACCCGGTCAGATCTTCCTGTGCTGGGATAGAGGGCAAGATTCCGGCTGTCTTCCAGCAGCCTCCTCTCAGGAACGCAAAGAACATCCTGGAATAACAGAGTTATTTCATCATTGCACGGTATACTTAAAGGAGTGTCTCCACCCCCATCGTCGAGCCCGGACACAGAAGTCCAGCTTCAAGGGCCTTCTGGTGGTCCTCTCATTGAGAGAAGTTTCAGGGAACCAGCCAGAGGGGCTTCTTGGTGGTGGCGCCTGCCCTGTGGAACGCCCTACCTGTTAAGTACTTAACCAGAGGTACCACTGTATTAATATACTTCTTCATTGTATTTCAGCTCAACAATTACAGTGGTACCTCGTGTTAAGTACTTAATTCGTTCCGGAGGTCCGTACTTAACCTGAAACTGTTCTTAACCTGAAGCACCACTTTAGCTAATGGGGCCTCCTGCTGCTGCCGCGCCGCTGGAGCCCGATTTCTGTTCTCATCCTGAAGCAAAGTTCTTAACCTGAAGCACTATTTCTGGGTTAGTGGAGTCTGTAACCTGAAGCGTATGTAACCTGAGGTACCTCTGTACTTTGATAAAATACATATTTTGTTATGTGCAAATGGCTTAAGATACCTATGACGTCCATAAATTACCATGCAGCATATATTCAACTCGAAAAACAGCGACAATTTGTTGTTGACAAAGGACAGCTGGACATATAAAGGGCCCCATTACCTTCAGTAGCTTAGGGCCACATCAAACCTAAATCTGGCCCTGAGTCAAGGTCTTTTGGACTGGCACCAGAATTCCCTTTTCCCCCAGCTGCAAAGTTTTTGAGCCATTGAATGTTTGAAACGCTTTGCATAGGGGAGCCCTTAAAGGTAAAGGTAAAGGGACCCCTGACCATTAGGTCCAGTCGTGGCCAACTCTGGGGCTGTGGCGCTCATCTCACTTTATTGGCCAAGGGAGCCGGCGTACAGCTTCCGGGTCATGTGGCCAGCATGACTAAGCCGCTTCTGGCGAACCAGAGCAGCGCACGGAAACGCCGTTTACCTTCCCGCCAGATAAACCTATTTATCTACTTGCACTTTGACGTGCTTTCGAACTGCTAGGTTGGCAGGAGCAGGGACCGAGCAATGGGAGCTCACCCCGTCATGGGGATTCGAACTGCCGACCTTCCGATCGGCAAGTCCTAGGCTCTGTGGTTTAACCCACAGCGCCACCCACGTCCCTCCAGGGGAGCCCTTAGACCTCTCCCAACTAATAATAATAATAATAATAATAATAATAATAATATCTTTATTGTCATTGCCCCCTCTCGGGGACAACGAAATTACTTTTTTCCCCTCTGTGACGCACCGTGAACTTGTGGCCCAGGGACTTCCAGAGGTCCCTGGTGAGATTGGCTTCATCCAAAGCTTGGCAAATGAACAAGTGAAGCTTTGCAAACCCTTCAGCAGCTTCGGTCACTTCTTTAACCATGTTCTGTGAGGTGGGGATAAAAACAACAGCAACATAGCTCTTCAGAAATCTTTCCTTTTTTAAAAAAAAACACACCCAAAAGGCAGATCTACGCCACTGGAAAAGTGGATGTTATTTATTTATTATATTGTATTATATTATTGTTGTTTTGTTTGCATAGTAGCATACAACTCCTACCACACAAAAATCTAGCTCAGGAAGGATGCTGAGAATTGTTAAGAGACCGCAACTACTGCAGTGAGAATATTAATGGCCCAAAAATGGAAGCAGGAAGAACTACCGACTCTGGAAGAATGGAGAATGAAGTTAATGGATTATGCAGAACTGGACAAACTAACTGGAAAAATAAGATATCAACGGGATCACAAGTTCATTGAGGTCTGGGGAAAATTCTCTTGAGTATTTGAAAAGTGTATGTGATGAGCAAACAACGCTAGTGGGTTTTAAAGAAGCTTTGTGAAAGAATAAGGAATATTGCAAGAATGCAAATATGTTCGTAAAGGTATTTTAAAAGGCGATACTAATTTTGGGAATGCGTAGATAATAAATTTAAATACGGATGATTGTCAGAGAAGCTGAGGGAAGTCCAAAAGAGAAAAATATGTTAATTGAGAATTGTTAATTGGATGGCGGAAATGACTGGCAGAATCCGAGACCAGGGAGAAGAGTCGGTGGAAGAAGACTGGAAGAAATTTAAAGACTATTTACAGAAATATTGTAAAATTAATGAATGTTAGAATGGTGTTGGATTGAAATTAAGTGGTTTCTAGCTGTAATGGTATAAAAGAATATGAAAAACTGGTTTTTTAAATAGGTAAAAATTTAATGTTATAATAATTTAAGATTAAAGATCAGGATAAAATAAGGAGGGAAAGGAATTGCTGAAATAATAAATTGAACTGGAATACAAAAAAGGGAGGTATGAGGAGGTCCGGGAAACAAGTAAATGAAAGATAAGTGATGAAAAGATTGAATTGTGTTTTAACTATTTTTATTTTGTATTTTTTTTCTTTTTTCTTTTTCATTTTGTAATATTGTAAAAACCTTAATAAATATTTATTTTAAAAAAAGAGAATTGTTAATTGGAGATATTTGTGTAAAACTTAATAAAAATTTATTTTAAAAAAAAGAGAGAATTGTTAAGAGACATCCTACCACCAGTCCTCCACTTTTGGCACCATGCATAAAATTGCAACCTATCTGAACACATAATGTCCATTCCACACTTACAAGGAATCAATGTTTTACCCTGTGGAACTCCCTGCCCATTGACATTCGGCACCTTCGCTATACTATTTCCCAGCACCAAACCTTTTCTGCTTTGGCAAGCTTACCCCGGATGCATAAACTAAATACAATTTAGTTTTTTCCTGCTATTTCAAACTCCTTGTATTATATATATTTTGATTTTTCTCAGGCCACATCGTTTTTAACTTCTGGTTTCTGTCCAAAAAGTGTACGTTATGTAAACCACTTGGCAGTTTCTTTACAATACAGTGGTACCTCGGGTTACGTTACCAAAATAAAATAAAATAAAATACAATATGCACAGACAAGTCTAACAGCTTATTTTTAATTATCTTTATATATCCTTTATTTATTTATTCTTGCATTTCCTCCAAGGAGCTCAAAGTGATGCGACGCGGTTCTCCCCCTCCTCAATTAATTATTGGCAAAACCTATTGGTGTTTCACAACTTTCTGACGTTACAGGACCTTAGCCAGACCTAGCAGAGGAAATGCAGAATCCAAGGAAGCAATTGGCAACTTGGCTGCAGACAGGATAGACGAAGCAGCAACCAGGAACTTGTAGTTAGGTGTTGATTATATACAGTGGACTATTTGTCACGCTGGCCACGTGACCCGGAAGTGTCTGCGGACAGCGCTGGCCCCTGGCCTCTTGAGTGAGATGGGCGCACAACCCTAGAGTCTGTCAAGACTGGCCCGTACGGGCAGGGGTACCTTTTCCTTTATTTACAGGAACAGTACACGGATCTTTTGCTAGCTCTGTCTGACATGACTCACAACTCCTACACTGACACACAGAACAATGAACCTCTGAACTCCCAGTTAGTGGCCATTAATTATCACTCCCTTGAGAGAGCTTGACCAATCAGGGAGCGGTCTCCATGTCACCGCTATCACCAGGCAGACTTACTCCTTCAGATTGCCTTCTGGCTGTCTGCCAAACCTTAATTGACTCTGTGTGAGTAGCTGCACGTACACAGTTTCCCAACATTAATCCCCCAAACCACAACGCCAACTCTGTGAGGTGGGTAAGGCTGAGAGGTAGCGACCGAGCCAAGCTCACCCAGTGAGCTTCAAGGCCAAGTTGGGCACGCAAACCCAGGTCCCCTGAATCCTAGGTCCCAGCGCTCTAACCACTATGCCACGCTGCTTAGCGGAAGGCGTACAGGAATCCTATACCTGGCCAGGAGCTTCCTTGAGTTGGGAGAAGATCAGGCTGTACTTCTGGAGGTGCTCCCAGAAAGGCTTGTGCAGCACAGTGTGGAGAGCGACAGCGATGGACGTCCCCGGGGAGAAGTCGGCGAGGAACTGCTGCAGCGACGGCTTGTGACTCTTCCAGAAATCACTGCAACGATTCAGAGTTGGCAAGACAGAAACAAGCTGTGACCGGTGTGGGATGTGAAACACAAGAGCAGTCAAGTACAACATTCCTAGAGTGAACATGTTGACGCATGGGGAGGAAGGTTTGTCCAGCCAGCAGGTAAACTTCCTGTGTCCTTCTGGGCTGGGACAGACTTCCTCTGCATGTGACTAGAGGTGGGCGTGGCCTCACCTGTGCAGGTAACGACAAAAGCACACGGCAGGGCAGCCATCTCTCTCTCTTTGACTACATGCATTGAAGACGCAACATCTACTTAGCCAAAGATGCTCTCTTGGCCTCCAGCCAAGAGAGGACAAAGGGACTGTCTCCTTATGAGATAGTTTCCAGGTGTATGTTACTTTTCTAAGCTAAGTCTGCCTTCTGGGATCCAACTGTGAACAGAATGATGTGTGAATAAACCTTTTTATACTTTTATAGAAGACTGTGTCGTGTCTTATCTTTTATGAGGGAATAAGGCGCCTGCTTCTTGGGAGAAAAGCAATGACAAACCTAGACAGCATCTTAAAAAGCAGAGACATCACCTTGCCAACAAAGGCCCGTATAGTTAAAGCTATGGTTTCCCCAGTAGTGATGTATGGAAGTGAGAGCTGGACCATAAAGAAGGCTGATCGCCAAAGAATGGATGCTTTTGGATTATGGTGCTGGAGGAGACTCTTGAGAGTCCCAAGGACTGCAAGAAGATCAAACCTCTCCATTCTGAAGGAAATCAGCCCTGAGTGCTCACTGGAAGGACAGATCCTGAAGCTGAGGCTCCAATACTGGATGCTGGACCAGATGGGCCACTGGCCTGATCCTGCAGGGTCTTCAATAATAATAATAATAATAATAATAATAATAATAATAATAATAATTTATTTATACCCCGCCCATCTGGCTGAGTTTCCGCAGCCACTCTGGGCGGCTCCCAATCAGTGTTAAAAACAGTACAGCGTTACATATTAAAAACTTCCCTGAACAGGGCTGCCTTAAGATGTCTTCTGAATATCAGGTAATTATTTATCTCTTTGACATCTAATGGGAGGGCGTTCCACAGGGCGGGCGCCACTACCGAGAAGGCCCTCTGTCTGGTTCCCTGTAGCCTCACTTCTCGCAATGAGGGAACCACCAGAAGGCCCTCGGCGCTGGATCTCAGTGTCCGGGCTGAATGATGGGGGTGGAGACGCTCCTTCAGGTATACAGGACCGAGGCCGTTTAGGGCTTTAAAGGTCAGCACCAACACTTTGAATCGTGCTCGGAAACGTACTGGGAGCCAATGCAGGCCTCTCAGAACCGGTGTTATATGGTCCCGGCGGCCACTCCCAGTCACCAGTCTGGCTGCCGCATTCTGGATTAATTGCAGTTTCTGGGTCACCTTCAAAGGTAGCCCCACGTAGAGCGCATTGCAGTAGTCCAAGCGTGAGATAACTAGAGCATTCACCACTCTGGCGAGACAGTTCGCGGGCAGGTAGGGTCTTAGCCTTAGCACGCTACAAGCCACACCCACCTTTTATTCCTGGCAGCATGGTCAAAGACTTGGGTCACGACACAACTGGTGAAAGTGGAGAAGTACCTGTTTAAAATAAATCCGGACAAGCATTAGGCTGCGTGTCTGAGCTCCCCGGGACTGAAGCAACGTTGCAGATGTTTTGCAATGCTCTTTTACAAAAGTTTGATGGGAAGGTCAGGGCAAGCTAACAGGTATCTAAACCCATTTGCACATAACAAAACATGTATTTTATCAAAGTAATTGTCGAACTGAAATGCAATGAAGAAGTATATTAATAGTGAAATACAATGAAGAAGAAGTATATTAATTCAGTGGTACCTCGAGTTACATACGCTTCAGGTTACAGACTCCGCTAACCCAGAAATAGTACCTCGGGTTAAGAGCTTTGCTTCAGAATGAAAACAGAAATCGTGCGGCGGCAGCAGCGAGAGGCCCCATTAGCTAAAGTGGTTCTTCAGGTTGAGAACTATTTCAGGTTAAGAACGGACCTCCAGAATGAATTAAGTTCTTAACCCGAGGTACCACTTTAGTGAAATAATTATTAAGCTCTTACTTAAAATGATTTTTATTCATAGCTAACTTAATAATGCAAACACATGGGCATTTGGCAATAATAAAAGTTATTTTGATAAAATATGTATTTTGTTATGTGCAAATGGCTTTAGATACCTATTAGGCCCATAAATTAGCATATAGCATATATTCAACACAAAAAACAGCGACAATTTGTTGTTGACAAAGGACAGCTGGACTTATAAAGGGCCCTATTACCTTCAGTAGCTCAGGGCCTCATCAAACCTAAATCCGCCCTGGTCTCACAGGTCCTAGTCCATCACTCTTAACCCAAAGCTTTCCAAACTCTGTGTCACAACACATTAGTGTGTCGGCTGCAGTGTGTAGTCGCACAAACGCTCCTTGTGCTCCTCCCGGGGCTGGCCAGTTTGCTAGCCAAACTGAATTACTGCGTCACAAATTGACGCACGTCTAAAAAGTGCAACGCCAACAGGAAAAGTTTGGAAAGCTGTGCTCTAACCGCTACGCCACGCTGCCTCCACGGGTTTGCGGTTGTACTCACTGGATGTAAGCGTCAAGGAACAAGTCAGCTTTCTGGGCCAGGTACAGGTCTTGGATGCTGACGGATTCTGACACGCCGAAGGTTTGCCTCAGAGTTCTGTAGCTCTCCTCCGCCAGGTCCCAGATGACTTGGAAGCGGTCGTTCAGCTCGTCCAAGATCTTCGCGTTCTCAGAAGACCCTTTGGCGCAAGCGGGGAAGGTAGGGCAAGGAGCAAACATTAAATCAGGGGTCAGCAAACTTTTCCAGCAGGGGGCTGGTCCACTGTCCCTCAGACCTTGTAGGGGGCCGGACTATATTTTTTTGGGGGGAAATGAACAAATTCTTATGCCCCACAAATAACCCAGAGATGCATTTTAAATGAAAGCACACATTCTACTCATGTAAAAACACCAGGCAAGGCCCACAAATAACCCAGAGTGGCTGGGGAAACCCAGCCAGATGGGCGGGGTATAAATGATAAATTATTATTATTCATTATTATTATTATTAGCAGTGCTGCACCTGCGCTGCCGGGCAGTTTGCTCCCTGCTGCAGCCACAAGCGGAGGACCGCGCTGCCATCCATACGGCATACATAGCAGCGCACACACATGCGCTGTACATAGTGGCGCTGTGCATGCGCTGCTGGGCGGTTTGCCCGGCCCTCGACACACCACACCGGGTGCCGGAGAGCCTGCCTTCGCCCCTGGCACAGAGTGTGAAATTTCAAGGCCAGGATGCCCACGCCACGTTCGCCCTCTGTGCTCACCTGACTGCAGGAGGGGCTGGAGGACGACGCTGTTTATCCGAGCAAGGCAGGCCGAGAAGGAATCCTCCGTCCTAAGCAGTGAGGCAGCGACGTCTGTGATGCTCATGTCCTGCCAGGGATCAGGAAATAGGGGAGAACACAAAAGACTCCAAATTAGACCGGAGCTGCACAATGAGAATAAAAACCAGCCACCCAGCTTGCTGTTTATGAAGCCCCATCCCAACCCAAGTAGCCTGAACCACGTTGAACAAATCAAATTAGCAAATCTTTATTGGCATATACAGTGGTACCTCAGGTTAAGTACTTAATTCGTTCTGGAGGTCCGTTCTTAACCTAAAACTGTTCTTAACCTGAAGCACCACTTTAGCTAATGGGGCCTCCCACTGCTGCCGTGCAATTTCTGTTCTCATCCCGAAGCATAGTTCTTAACACGAGGTACTATTTCTGGGTTAGCGGAGTCTGTAACCTGAAGCGTATGGAACCTGAAGTGTATGTAACCTGAGGTACCACTGTATTCCAGCAGGGTTCGGAGCAATAAAAGAACTCAGCATAATTTGCATCGGACACTTAAGTTAACGTTGTATAACATTCACAAATCCTCATTGCGCATTGCAGAAACCTCCATTTTTCAGAGACACGGTTGATGGAATCTTTCAAGGAGTTGGAGATGGCGTTTATAAGTGGTCCACATTTCACAAGCACACAGTAAGGTTGGTAGTACAATAGCTATGTAAACAAGCATTTTGGTTTCCCTGCGAATATCCCGGTCCTCAAACACTCTGCACTTCAATCAGGAGAAAGCTGCACTCGCAGAGCTCAGGCCAGGCATAGGCAAACTTGGCCCTCCAGATGTTTTGGGACTACAACTCCCATGATCCCTAGCTAACAGGACCAGTGGTCAGGGACGATGGGAATTGTAGTCCCAAAACATCTGGCAGGTCAAGTTTGCCTATGCCTGGCTCAGGTGATGATGGATTTCGGCATCAATGTCGGCCCTTGTGGAAAGATAACTGCCCAAGGAGTTGAGGAAGGGGGACCTACACATTTTGCATCTGGCACAGAGCCACTTCCTTTGTTACCTTAATAGCCCATCACCTCACCAGGAAGCTAGCCTGGCAATTTCAGGGATTTCCAATACCTGCTTAGATTTTAACACTTGCTGGATACAGAGATTTGAAGGGAGCCCAAGCATACAACCTAATCCCCCTTTAAAAAAAAAAAACAACAATAAGGACTGGCAACACTTTTTCCAGAAATGAATATTTTCCTATTTCAGTGTTATAAGCCTAGCTCCCCAATTTGGTGCCCTCTGGGTAATGTTGACCCTTTGACCGTGCTTGCTGACAGCTGATGGCAGTCATAGCTTGACAAAATCTGTAGGGGGGAAGGCTACTGGGGAATCCCATTGCAAAACCCAGCTGAAGAAACACCGCTGATTCAGAGCCATTTTTAGAAAGCTTTTTCACCAGAAGTGGTATGATTAATGTGGGAAACAGGAAGCCGCAGCTTATGATGGTCAGTTGATAAATTAACTTTCATTCTCCCCCACAGTTTGCCACCAAAAGGATATCGGGAAATCCTTTGCAGTGAGCGAAGGCAAATCTAACAGGATGGGGGGAGAGATATTTTTGCATATTCAGGGTACCAGTAAAGGAAATAAACTACAATGCCATGATTTCCCCCCTCCCTGCTTGCTTCTACTTAGTGGGTTCCCAAATTAGTCCTCAGTAGCTGCAGTTTCTGTGTGCAAAAGCCCTTGACTGTGTCGACCGCAGCAAACTATGGCAAGTTCTTAAAGAAGTGGGAGTGCCTGATCACCTCATCTGTCTCCTGAGAAATCTCTATGTGGGACAAGAAGCTACAGTTAGAACTGGATATGGAACAACTGATTGGTTCAAAATTGGGAAAGGAGTACGACAAGGCTGTATATTGCCTCCCTGCTTATTTAACTTATTTGCAGAATTCATCATGCGAAAGGCTGGGCTGGATGAATCCCTAGCCGGAATTAAGATCGCCGGAAGAAATATCAACAACCTCAGATATGCAGATGACACAACCTTGATGGCAGAAAGTGAGGAGGAATTAAAGAACCTCTTAATGAGGGTGAAAGAGGAGAGCGCAAAATATGGTCTGAAGCTCAACATCAAAGAAGCTAAGATCATGACCACTGGTCCCATCACCTCCTGGCAAATAGAAGGGGAAGAAATGGAGGCAGTGAGAGATTTTACTTTCTTGGGCTTCATGATCACTGCAGATGGTGACAGCAATGAAATTAAAAGACGCCTGGAAATTAAACCATGAAATTAAAAGACGCCTGCTTCTTGGGAGAAAAGCAATGACAAACCCAGACAGCATCTTAAAAAGCAGAGACATCTCATTGCCAACAAAGGCCCGTATATGCGTATAAGCTATGGTTTTCCCAATAGTGATGTATGGAAGTGAGAGCTGGACTATAAAGAAGGCTGATCGCCAAAGAATGGATGCTTTTGAATTCTGGTGCTGGAGGAGACTCTTGAGAGTCCCATGGACTGCAAGAAGATTAAACCTATCCATTCTGAAGGAAATCAGCCCTGAGTGCTCACTGGAAGGACAGATCCTGAAGCTGAGGCTCCAATACTTTGGCCACCCCACGAGAAGAGAAGACTCCCTGGAAAAGACCCTGATGTTGGGAAAGATGGAGGGCACAAGGAGAAGGGGACGACAGAGGACGAGATGGCTGGACAGTGTTCTTGAAGCTACCAGCATGAGTTTGACCAAACTGCGGGAGGCAGTGGAAGACAGGAGTGCCTGGTGTGCTCTGGTCCATGGGGTCACAAAGAGTCGGACACGACTAAACGACTGAACAACAACAGCTGCAGTTTCACCTGCCCTGCACCGAAAGGGTGTCGGAGAATTGCAACAGAAACAGGAGTGGAAATCACTTATGTTCCCCGACTCCTCCTATTTCTGGAATGCAAGTCAGTCCAACAGATCTGCTGATATCTGCTGCTTTCTTTTTCTTCCCTTCTTTTTTGGTCTTGTTGACTTGTTAACAGAAGAAGCATGCAAACGTTACAAAAAGAAACAGAAAACAAAGATTCGATCTTTTAAACCAGAAATCACCACTGCCTGGAAGCACAAATGTACAAAGCAGCAGGGATAATGAAATATTGACTCATAACCATTTTTTGTTGTTGAAAAATTCTCCAGAGAGTGGGGTATTTATAGAGGTCGTGTAAAAAGAACACTGTCAAAAGATCAATCCGTTGGCAGGTCTTGATTGAGCTGCGGTGTGTTAATAGGATAACGGTACAAAACAAAATTTATAGTAACTCAAACAATATGGAGAAAGTAAAGTTTAAGAGCGTGTTTAAGGAATTTAAATCAGGAATGCAAGGGGAATGATCAGAGGTCTTGACAAATTTCATCACAAATGGATGTACAAAGCAAGTATTAAGTTAAAGCATGGGTAGGCAAACTAAGGCCCGGGGGCCGGATCCAGACCAATTGCCTTCTAAATCCGGCCCATAGTCGGTCCAGGAATCAGCGTGTTTTTACATGAGCAGAATGTGTGCTTTTATTTAAAATGCATCTCTGGGTTATTTGTGGTGCATAGGAATTTGTTCATTATTTTTTTCAAAATATTGTCCAGCCCTTCACAAGGTCTGAGGGACAGTGGACCCTGGCCCCTTGCTGAAAAAGTTTGCTGACCCCTGAATTAAATAGTGAATAACTGTTTATTTTTATTTCTCATTTTGCCTATAATATCTATTGTAAAAGGTAAAGGGACCCCTGACCATTAGGTCCAGTCGTGGCCGGCTCTGGGGTTGTCGCGCTCATCTCGCTTTACTGGCCGAGGGAGCCGGCGTACAGCTTCCGGGTCATGTGGCCAGCATGACTAAGCCGCTTCTGGCAAACCAGAGCAGCACACGGAAACGCCATTTACCTTCCCGCCGGAGCGGTACCTATTTATCTACTTGCACTTTGAAGTGCTTTTGAACTGCTAGGTTGGCAGGAGCAGGGACCAAGCAACCTCCCGTCGCGGGGTTTCGAACCGCCGACCTTCTGATTGGCAAGTCCTAGGCTCTGTGGTTTAACCCACAGCGCCACCAGCGTCCCTTAATATCTATTGTATACTTCTGTTATAAAGTTTTCAATCAGTAAAGCACTCAAAAGACTCATAACAAAGATTCCCTTTAAAATAACCAAGATATAGAAAAAGAAAAATCTCGTCCACTTGTGAGTTCCATCATTCTTGAGAATAAAGGTTCTATATAGTCTTAAATGAGACAGACATTTGCTTATACTGGTGGCCTTGAACGGCCAGAGGGGCACCAGGTTGGTGATGCTAGGTTGGTGATTTCCCCCTTCCCTTTTCCTGCTGGGGGGGAAAAAGCATCTCTGAAATATACTCAGAGTCGCAAAGTGATTTCATGCTCTTTATTCAGCTCATAGTGGTGAGGAGGAATGAATGCAAGTCCCCTCAAAGTGTATCTGCTTTATATACATTATTTACACAATGGGCTGCACATGATTGGCTAATTCCGGAATTCTACTGTAAGCCAATCAGGTTGTGGATTCACTTCTATCTGGAGCATGATTGGGTAGTTCCTGCCAACCAATCATACTGCTGCGTTCTTCTAGGACCAATCCGACTGCTGCCTTTTGGATCCTATTGTTCTAGGACCAATCAGACTGCTGCAGTTGGGATCCTATTCACTCGGTACATAACAATCTCCCATTGTTAAGGCACAAGAGACTTCTCTTCCAGGAAAGACAAAACAAAAAACTGAACAGGTATTCAACCTTATTCAAGCCTGGTTTGAGTTTTAAACTCAGGAAACCAAACAAAGCCAGGTGTGATGCAACAGGAAAAAATGTGCATCAAGCCCATTCATAAGAAGCAGCTCAATGCGTACACCGGCCTTTCGCAAAATGGGGAACTTTCACAGCGGCCGTCATTTCATTCATTCACTTGTTCCATTCTTTCAGCCTTCCGCTAGCCGGTCCCAGTCAGATGTTGCTGGAATACAGCTCTCATCACCCCCCAACTGTTGGGTCATGCTGTCTGGGAGCTAAACAGGGTCACTGACAGTCCCTGCCGGCAGGCTCACCATCTAATAGACGCAGCACAAAAGGAAAACGGAACTGGGAGGGAAGAGGTGAGAAAGCGAATTCAGGTACGATGCCTTAAAAGCTAAAAGAAAAAAAGAAAGGGAAATGATGGAAGGATAATCTGCATCTACAGGACAGAAAGGGAGAAAGAACAAAGTCTTTTGAGGAAGAATGAGACCTTGGGATGGTGGAGCTGGAGGAGCGAATATTCTGGGCAGTGAGCTTAGCACGAAGTAAGTAAGTTTGCCTGCCGTGGCTGGTGGAGAAAGGGCCCTGAAAAATCTCTTAATGTAAGGGATCTGGCACCCTCTCAACTGTGCTGGACTACAAATCCCATTAGCCCTGACCATTGAGCATGCTGGCTGGGGGCTGGGGGGGAGTGGGGGCCAAAATCTGGAGGCCACCAGGTCAATGAAAGTTGAATATTTCAACAGTCACTGTTCAGACTTGACAGCAGAAAGTCACCCCCAGTCCAGTATGTGACATTTTTTTTTGGGGGGGGGGACACACCTCGTGAGTCAAGTTTCAGGGGAATGATCATCAATTGCCATATTTCGAAAAGTAAAATTCCTGACACCCGCAAAGTGTTGAGCTTTTTGGGGGAGACCCCCCCCAATATTACCCTTTTTACTTTTACTTTGGGAGCTGTTTTCGCTGCTTTTTCCATCGCATTGCCATACATCTGGGTTCCCCTGATGTTTTGCCAGCAGGATTCCCCCCTGACCCCATTTACACACCCGAAAACCAGAACATTTTTCTTATTCTATATTAGACCCATAACAGGAAGGAATATTAAGTTGGCTCTTGTAACAGCTGTTGGCTAAAATCAGGAAACATGCCAGATGTTAACCATGTCGCTGGAGTTGGTGAGACCTGTCTGTGGTCCAGATCTTTATTTCTTTAACATTGTTTTGTGTGGGGTTTTTTTGGGGGGGAAACCCTCAAGAAATTCACCTCTGCATCTCAACTAAAAGCAGCTTGCAATAAATGAGTTTTCAAAGCCTGCTTTAAAATGTTATTAGTGATGGAACCAAATGGGTATCGCTTGGGAATCTGGAGCCAATACCAGTGACCTTCAAATTGCAAGCTTTACAACAACCCTGCAAGGTAGATGGGCATTCTTCCTCCATCTCCAATGGTAGGCACAAGGCTGGAGGAAGCCACAACCTCACAGCCTAAGGCCAAGAAGCAAGTTCATGGCAGAAGACAGATCTGCCACTGGGTACCTCTTGAATCAGAACTAGCCTTGAACACCACTCTAGACAGCTCTGGAAGATATCTTCCTATATGCATAGAAATGTAAGGCTGTCGTCACGCAACACCCATTAGAGCATTTGGAGTGCATCTTCAGAATCCAGGATTTGTATGAAGTCAGGCAGGGGGAAGGAAAGGGGTGAAAGGCAGGTTGCAAAGTGGGTTAATGTAGGGGAAAAGATAGATGGTGAATAGAGCAGACAGGGGTGTAGCCGCGTCTTTTTTGTGTGTTTAGCTGCGGTTCTTGCATTGCAATGGGTTGGACTAGAATGGGGTCAGCAAACTTTTTCAGCAGTGGGCCGGTCCACTGTCCCTCAGACCTTGTGTGGGGCCGGACTATATTTTGGGGAAAAAATGAACAATTTCCTATGCCCCATAAATAACCCAGAGATGCATTTTAAATAAAAGGACACATTCTACTTATGTAAAAACAAGCTGATTCCCAGACCGTCCATGGGCCGGATTGAGAAGGCGATTGGGCTGGATCTGGCCCCCGGGCCTTAGCTTGCCTACCCATGGACTAGATGACTTTCAGGGTTCCTTCCAGCTCTCGTTTTTATTACACATTTTGTATTTCTGTCTTGTATTTTTATGCTGCGAACCGCCCTGAGACAGAATCCTAGAGTTGCTGAAATAAATGGACTTTCCTACGATATTCCAATTTTTCGAGTTTCACCTGTAGAAACCTTCACAAACTCCTATCATGTGGCTTGCAATCTTCAATCTAGGATCCCAGATATTATTTTTCCACTTGCAGGAAGTTTTATATAAGCATTAAGAAGTCATTCTTCCATCCCCATGCAGTCCGACTTGGTACACTCCTCTGGGAGTTTTACACACACACACACACACACACACACACACACACACACACCCTACAAGTATCGGCTGGTCCCCACTTATAACCCCAAAGTGAATCCTTGAGTTTCTGGCGAATGAGCAAGCCTTTCTCCCAGCCTTCCGGCTTAAGCCTCCCACCTGGCCCAGCCTTCCAGGGACGCCAGTCCCTCCCCATGACTAACTCTCCTGGCATCTGTTTACTCTGCAAGAGTTAAGGCTGGATTCCTTGGCCTAGCCGACATCGGTAGGAAAGCTTCCATTCAAGCCCAAGGAAAGAAACGAAAGAGGTAAAAGGGAAGAAAAAGCAAGTTTCAGCACAGACAAAAACTGCCCCTTTCCGCTGCCAGGAAAACCTGAGTTCAAGCCCAAGGAGGGCGCCCCGCTGTCTCCCGGTTCTGAATGGGAGTTTCGCCGCTCCGGCACGATTCACATCATAGGGAACAAAATGCAAGACATGAATCTTCCAGCGCTCAGCTTCCTTGTGCACAAGACCTAGCGTTATGAGAGGGAGAAAAGCGTTTCTCTATACAGTAGTACCTCGGGTTACATACGCTTCAGGTTACATATGCTTCAGGTTACAGACTCCGCTAACCCAGAAATAGTGCTTCAGGATGAGAACAGAAATTGTGCTCCGGCGGCACGGCAGCAGCAGGAGGCCCCATTAGCTAAAGTGGTGATTCAGGTTAAGAACGGTTTCAGCTTAAGTACGGACCTCCGGAACAAATTAAGTACTTAACCCGAGGTACCACTGTATCCGCTTTCTTTGTGCCATGCATAATTCTATAAACTTCTAGTACATTCCCTCTGACTCCAATCCCCCCCCCCCAAAAAAGCTGCAACTTTTTTCAAAGGGGAAACGGCTCCATCCCCATGATCGTTTGGGCTGCTCTTTTCTAAACAGAAAGTGTCGATGCCCAAAAGCTGAACCCAAACGCCACAGCACCGCACTTCCTATTTGTGATTCTCAGAAAGTGCAGCCCAGAGGAACACCGCCTCCAATTGAATGAGAGACTGCTGCAGTGTGCTCTACGTGGGGCTACCTTTGAAGGTGACCCGGAAACTACAACTAATCCAGAATGCGGCAGCCAGACTGGTGACTGGGAGCAGCCGCCGAGACCACATAACACTGGTCCTGAAAGACCTACATTGGCTCCCAGTACATTTCTGAGCACAATTCAAAGTGTTGGTGTTGACCTTGAAAGCCCTAAACAGCCTCAGCCCAGTAGACCTAAAGGAGCATCCCCATCCCCATCGTTCAGCCCGGACACTGAGGTCCAGCTCTGAGGGCCTTCTGGCGGTTCCCTCCCTGCGAGAAGTGAGGTTACAGGGAACCAGGCAGAGGGCCTTCTCGGTGGTGGCGCCCGCCCTGTGGAACGCCCTCCCACCAGATGTCAAGGAACTAAACCACTGACTTTTAGAAGACATCTGAAGGCAGCCCTGTTTAGGGAAGTTTTTAATGTTTGGTGTTCTGTCGTGTTTTTATTATTCCGTTGGGAGCCGCCCAGAGTTGCTGGGGAAACCCAGCCAGATCGGTGAGGTATAAATAATAAATTATTATTATTATTATTCCAAGGAAAAACACACAACAACAGTTCCACCCGACCTGTCAGGAATTTCTTTCTGACTTCAGGTACTGGCGACCCCACATCAGAGGAAAACCCACCCAACTGAAACATCTCAAAAACAGAACCTTCCTGATGCAATGCCACGCTGCTCAGTTCCTCCAATGCCGCCGTCCCCGATGCCTCAGAGGAAATGGGGAAAATCCATTTGGTGCTCCAGTGAGCAAGGCACAAACGACTTGTCAAAACCAGGGTGTAGGGTGGCACACACAAGGGATCCTTGCAAAAGGTTGTCAAGGCCAGCTTGTGAGGTTTTCTGCACGTATTTTGTTTTAGAATTTGTAGGTCTCACAGGCAGAAACCCAGACATACAACCAAATTCCCACGCTGCAAATACACGTCCTTTGCTTCACCAATTCTGCATTATCCCATGTGTAAAGTTAAAGGGACCCCTGATCATTAGGTCCAGTTGTGGCCGAATCTGGGGTTGCGGCGCTCATCTCGCTTTATTGGCCGAGGGAGCCGGCGTGCAGCTTCCGGGTCATGTGGCCAGCATGACTAAGCCGCTTCTGGCAAACCAGAGCAGCGCACGGAAACGGCGTTTACCTTCCCACCGGAGCGGTACCTATTTATCTACTTTCACTGGTGTGCTTTCGAACTGCTAGGTGGGCAGGAGCAGGGACTGAGCAACGGGAGCTCACCCCGTCACGGGGATTCAAACCACCAACCTTCTGATTGGCAAATCCTAGGCTCTGTGGTTTAACCCACAGCGCCACCCACTTTAGATGTCAATAAATTGTAATAATAATAAAAAATAATTACTACTACTACTTTACCACACATCAGGTGCAAATGTAGGCTGCATACATACCATATATTCAAAGCACATTTCTCACCCCCCCCCCCCAATAATCTTGGGAACTGCAGTTTATCCCCACTGAGCTACAATTCCCAGCACCCTTGATTCTTTTTTTTCGTGGGGTGGAGTTTGAAATGTATGGTGTAGATGCATCCACAGGCTTGGGGGGGGGGGAAATCTGCCAATTTCTTTTAGGTCCCCCCCCCCATTTTTCCAGTCTTAAATTCAGTATTCCACACTCCTACAGCAGCTTGCAGATTTTTAAATACGTCAGCATTTTTCAAGCACACACATTTGTGCTAGCAATTCCCCCTCGTACAATACAGTTCTGCGTATTATTTTACCGTACTCTCCCATAACATACCCATTTTGGCACACATTTCCTGGCCAAAGAGCTGCACTGCAAAATGGAGAGGGAGGGCACCTGTAGTTTCACGTTACGGTGCAAACGGAATTGAATTTCGACCCCCTATCCTCGTGCAGATGCCAGGCACAAGGTAGGGCGAAATATCACATGCTTCAAAAAGAACAAAATCCAATAGCAATAGATGGAGAGCGTGTCCTTTTCTCCCAGAATCCTAGAAACTCAACAAAGCTGATGGGCAGACAAAAGTCAAGGACTCCTCTGCGCAATGCAGAACATGCGGAACTCACTGCCACAAGGTGCCGTTGGTGACGGCTACTAGCTTGGAATGCTACAAAAGGGGATGAGACAGAAATCACAGAGGAGAGAGTATGTTCCATCTCCATGCTCAAAGTCCACTGAATTCCAGGAAGTTTGTTGCCTTCATGTCCTGCCAAGAACATCAATAAGGTCTTGGTGGTAAAAAAAAGAAGTAAAGGACCCCTGGACGGTGAAGTCCAGTCAAAGGAGACTATGGGGTTGCGGCACTCATCTCACTTTCAGGCCGAGAGAGCAGGCGTTTGTCCACAGACAGCTTTCCGGGTCATGTGGCCAGCAAGACTAAACCGCTTCGGCGCAACGGGACACCGTGACGGAAACCAGAGCACACGGAAACGCCCATTTACCTCCCCACCACAGTGGTACCTATTTATCTACTTGCACTGGTGTGCTTTCAAACTGCTAGGCTGGCAGGAACTGGGACAGAGCAATGGAAACTCGTCCCGTCGTGGGGATTTGAACCGCTGACCTTCCGATCGGCAAGCCCAAGAGGCTCAGTGGTTTGGACCACAGCACCATGGTGGATGAGGCCAATGGCTCCTCTATTTCAGCATCCTGTTATTGCGGTACCCAACGAGATGCCCATTTACAAGAAGGCAGCAAGCGACAACCAGCTCTTTCTTCTTAATGCATCGCTCCCTCTGGAATAGCCATACAGCCAGACTCTTCCTTTAACAATACAATCCTCTCTGTGAGTCTACTCAGGAGCAAGCCACCTGAATCCAATTGAGGGAGGTATACTCCCAAGTAAATATCCTTCTTCCCCTCGCAAGCACTTGTTAAACCGGGATACACATTTAAGCCAATTCGGTCAACCTAGACTGCATCATCCCGCGCTTAAAAATAACAGGAAAACCGCCTCTGATTTGAAATAGCGCATTGTAAAAGTTTTTAAGAAAAGGAACCAGCTAGGCAAACCAGCCTCCATTGCGTCCACATCCTAGGTGGCTCCTACTTCTAGCAATCTACAGGCTGCCTGTTCATCAGAAAGCAGTCTGCCCATGCTCTACAGTCCTGTTACTTCGGAAGAAGCCAGGCTTGAATCCGACTCAGGCTCCTTGCTTTCGAGAAGAGAGGGCAATCTAATTCACAGATGGCCCGATTTCACAGGCCGAGGCAGTGAGGGGTCTCAGTCGCTACTGAAAAATCCCAGCTGGTCAAAAGGGGGTTGGGCTAGATATCCCCTGGGGCCCAACTCTACGATTCGAAAAAAAGAAGACGGAAAAACAACTTGCCTTATATTGAAAGCAACATAGCTTGCGTGGTTCGTTGCCGGCGGCACCTCTGAGCAGTTCTGGGCAGCTTTTCATGCCTGTCTGTTTAAGAACCTGCGATGCCACTCCCGCCCGCCTCCCACTGCCAAATTTCCTTTTCTGTTCAGCTGCAGATCCTGCTTCCTGGATGACACACACACACAGCACACACCCGCCGCAGCCCAGAGGTACGATTACAAAACCATCCCAGGCAGAAGGTTTCAAGCCAGCCCCACAATTCGTTTCCTCCTTCGTCCCGCCTGTTTACAAACAAGCCTTACTGCCTGTAGTCTGGCGAAGGGCAAGCATTTAGTTTTAAAAGATCGGGAGCCTGGGAGGAAGATTTAGGCCAGGAGTCAGCAAACTTTTTTTTAAAGAAGAAGAAGATTGGAACATGTTTATTGAATATATGGGGGTGGGGTTGTGTATATTTGAAAACATTGACAGCATTAAGATAAATTCAGTGTAAAGAAGTTCTGATGGATGTACTGTATTTTTCACTCTATAAGACGCACCAGACCACAAGATGCACCGAGTTTTGGGAGGAGGAAAACAAGAAAAAAAATATATTCTGAATCTCAGAAGCCAGAACAGCAAGAGGGGTCGCTGCGTAGCGAAAGCAGCAATCCCTCTTGCTGTTCTGGCTTCTGGGATAGCTGCGCAGCCTGCATTCGCTCCGTAAGACGCACACAAATTTCCCCTTACTTTTTAGGAGGGAAAAAGTGAGTCTTATAGAGCAAAAAAATATGGTAATAATGGAATACTGAATGGTTTAGTTTATGTAAAATATGCAGGGATTTATGTTATGCAAAACAAACCATGGAAAGAGAAGAAGGGAGATCATTTATATTTTAAGGTTGTTTAAATGAATACTCTAAATTGTAAAACAGAAAGGGAGCCGGTCCACTGTCCCTCAGACCTTGTGGGGGGCCAGACTATATATTTTTTTGGGGGGGTGAATGAATTCCTATGCCCCCAAAATAACTCAGAGATGCATTTTAAATAAAAGCACACATTCTACTCATGTAAAAAACACCAGGCTGGCCCCACAAATAACCCAGAGGTGCATTTTAAATAAAAGGACAGATTCTACTCATGTAAAAACACGCTGATACCCGGACCGTCCGCGGGCCAGATTGAGAAGGTGATTGGGCTGGATCCGGCCCCCGGGCCTTAGTCTGCCTACCCATAATCTAGGCTGTAGCTAAACTGCCACGCCAAAGCGGCTGAGGAATTTACAGAGGGGTGCATCTTGAACAAAGGAGCTTTGAAAAGAGAGAGGCTGGCATTTTTTAAAAAGCCAGTGCGAAAAACGCTGAATTGAAACTTATGGAGAAGAGCAGTTTTGTCAACTCTGGCCAGAGAATCGGGCCAGCGGCCCATCTAGTCCGGCATCCTGTTCTCAGAAAGTCGTCCAGAGAGGGAAAGACGCAAACAGAATCCCAACACAAATGCACAGTCTCCTTCTGCAGTTTTCAGAAACAGGTACAGTGGTTCCTTGGTTCTCAAACACCTTGGTACTCAAAAAACTTGGAACCCAAACACTGGTGTTATGTACTGAGTTGAATAGGATCCAAACTGCAGCAGTCTGATTGGTCCTAGAACAATAGGATCCAAAAGGCAGCAGTCTGATTGGTCCTAGAACAATAGGGTTCAGAATGCAGCAGTCTGATTGGTCCTAGAACAATGCAGCAGTATGATTGGTTGGCAGGAGCCACCCAATCCAGCTCCAGATAGAAGTGAATCCACAACCTGATTGGCCTACAGGAGAATCCTGGAATTAGCCAATCATGTGCAGCCCATTGTGTAAATAATGTATATAAAGCAGATACTTTGAGGGGACATTCATTCATTCCTCCTCACCACTATGAGCTGAATAAAGAGCATGAAATCACTTTGCGACTCTGAGTATATTTCAACTGCAAACCCGGAAGTAAGTGTTCCAGTTTGCAAACTTTTTCCAAAGCCGAAAATGCTCCGTTTTGAGTGTTACGCTTCCGATTTGAGTGCCATACTTCTGTTTTGAGTGTTACGCTGAAGTCTGTCTTTTTTTTTGCTATTTTTTTTGCATTTTTGTTTTTGCGGCTCTTTTTTGTTTTGTTTTTGTGACTGTGTGGAACCCAGTTCAGCTACTAATTGATTGATTGTGTGGCTGCAGTACATTGTTTATTGCTTTCATTTTATGGATCAATGGCCTAGTAGTTAGACAGTAAAATTCATGTTAAATTGCTGTTTTAGGGTTTGTTTCTAAAAGTCTGGAACAGATCCCTTTTGCATTAATTTACATGGAGAGGTACGCCTTGGTTTTGGAACGGACTTCCGGAACGGATTAAGTTTGAAAACCAAGGTACCGCTGTATTCAAGAAGTATTGCAGCATCTGACCAGGGATTCATGTTTGCAGTTCTTTTGTCAACCAGGCAACCCTGCTCAGGCTTTGGGGTTCGGCAGCTGCGGAATCGAAACTTTGGAACTCCCTCCCTTAGGAACCAGCTGGTGGCAGGATGGCCACCAATCCAGATGGCATCAAAAGAGAATTACAGTGGTTCCTTGGTTTTCAAACCGCAAACATGCATTTTATATCTAACAAGACCATTGATCCATAAAATGAAAGCAGTAAGCAGTGTACTGCAGCCACACAATCAATCCATCAGTAACTGGACTAGGCTTCACACAGTCACAAGAACAAAACAAAAAGAGCCGTAAAAACAGAAACGCAAAATAAATAGCAAAAACAGACAGATTTCAGTGTAACACTCAAATCGAAAGTGTAACACTCAAATCGAAAGTGTAACACTCAAAACGGAGCACGTTCGGCTTCCAAAAAAAGTTCGCAAACCGGAACACTTCTGGGTTTGCAGTGTTTGGGTTCTAAGTTGTTTGAGTACCAAGGCGTTTGAGAACCAAGGTACAACTGTAGACAAATTCGTGGAAGAGCGGACTATCAAGACTAGGGGTCAGCAAACTTTTTCAGCAGGGGGCCAGTCCACTGTCCCTCAGACCTTGTGGAGGGCCGGACTATATATATATTTTTAGGGGGGGGGGAATAGGAACAAATTCCTATGCCCCACAAATAACCCAGAGATGCATTTTAAATAAAAGCACATACCGTATTTTTTGCTCTATAAGACTCACCTTTTCCCTCCTAAAAAGTAAGGGGAAATGTGTTTGCGTCTTATGGAGCGAATGCAGGCTTTCGCTGCGCAGCGATCCCTCTTGCTGTTCTGGCTTCTGAGGTTCAGCATATTTTTTTTCTTGTTTTCCTTCTCCAAAAACTAGGTGCGTCTTGTGGTCTGGTGCATCTTATAGGGCGAAAAATACGGTATTTATAATAATAATAATAATTTATTATTTGTACCCCGCCCATCTGGCTGGGTTTCTCATGTAAAAACATGATGATTCCCGGACCGTCCACGGGCCGGATTGAGAAGGCGATTGGGCCGGATCCGGCCCTCGGACCTTAGTTTGCCTACCCATGATCAAGAGCTACTAGCCTGGATGGACGGCTGTTCTCTGTCTCCACAGTTAGGGGCAGCAATGCTTTCAGTTGCAGGAAACTGCTGAAGGAGAGAGTGTTGAAGGAGTTCCTTTGATCTCAGATTTTGATTTCTTGCAAGCCAATTATGGCCCCACACAAATCCATTCCAGCTCCACAAACCCGCTTTGCCAGAGCACCCCTGAGGGCAAACCTTGTTCTGTAAAACTGTAGGCCAAATGTTTAAAATGACATTTGTAAAAAAAACCAGAAGCATTTTTGTTAAGGATCGTTGGACAAGACCTGCCAAGAAAAATAAAGAATTTGTTTATGTATGCAACGGCGGCGGCAAGAGTCTTGATAGCACAAGGATGGAAGAAGGAGGAAACCCCGACAAAAGAACAGCAGCAAGAGAAATTAACGAACTATGCAGAACTGGCGAAACTGACACGTAAATTGCGAGATAAAGACAGCTGTGACTTTAAAGAAGAATGGGAACTTTTTACAGCCTATTTAAAAAGACAACAAAATGAACTGGACTCCTTGGCAGGTTTTGAATAAACATACACAAATTTATTGGATTAATATGGTGGATAGATAATATAGGTATGTATGTTGTTGTTGTTTAGTCGTTTAGTCATGTCCGACTCTTCGTGACCCCCTGGACCAGAGAATGCCAGGCACTCCTGTCCTCCACTGCCTCCCACAGTTTGGTCAAACTCATGCTGGTAGCTTCGAGAACACTGTCCCACCATCTCGCCCTCTGTCGTCCCCTTCTCCTTGTGCCCTCCATCTTTCCCAACATCAGGGTCTTTTCCAGGGAGTCTTCTCTTCTCATGAAGTGGCCAAAGTATTGGAACCTCAGTTTCAGAATCTGTCCTTCCAGTGAGCACTCAGGGCTGCTTTCCTTAAGAATGGATACGTTTGATCTTCTTGCAGTCCATGGGACTCTCAAAAGTCTCCTCCAGAACCAATAAGGATGCATACAATTTTGCAATATGCAGAGAACAATATGGGAAAAGAAATCAGAGAGAGGAGCTGAGGGAAATCCGGGGGGGGGGTATGTTGGGGAGGTGGGAGGGGGAAAATGAGAGGGGGGAAATGATGATTTGTATTGTTGATTTGTTATGTTGAATTTCTTAATTATTATTTTTTTAAAGTAAAACTGTAAGCCAAACCAGTTAGCCAAAGAACGCAAAACCCTCTCCTCACGTGCTGCAGCCACCAGGCGTTTGCTCTCTGGCAAGAATGCAGCTCAGCAAAAGCATGCCACGGACTCCCTCTGCTTCAGGGAAGCGCTACAGGAGTCCTAACAAAAGCCTCTTTGTATTCTCAGGCGCTCTTTGCTCTTCGTAGGCAAGGAGATGCCAAGCCGATCCTCCTTTGCTTGAGGGACCAACCCGAGTGACCTGGGACAGAACATTCCTGGACCAGCCAGCCAGAACCGGAGCTTAGGTGGAAGACTGAGGAGGGATAAATGAAGCACACAATTTATTCTAGGGCTCGGAAACCTCCAGCGGCTCTCCAAGGACATATAAGAGCATGGCGGCTAACAGATTGAGGTTGAATCCTGACAAGACAGAAGGACTGTTTTTGGGGGACAGGAGGTGGGCGGATGTGGAGGACTCCTTAGTCCTGAATGGGGTAACTGTGCCCCTGAAGGACCAGGTGCGCAGCCTGGGAGTCATTCTGGACTCATAGCTGTCCGTGGAGGTGCAGGTCAGTTCTGTGTCCAGGGCAGCTGTCTACCAGCTCCATCTGGTACACAGGATGAGACCCTACTTGCCCGCAGATTGTTTCGCCAGAGTGGTGCATGCTCCAGTTTTCTCTTCCTTGGACTACTGCAATGCACTCTATGTGGGGCTACCTTTGAAGGTGACCTGGAAACTACAACTAATCCAAAATGTGGCAGCTAGACTGGTGACTGGGAGCGGCCACCAAGACCACATAACACCAGTCCTGAGAGATCTGCATTGACTCCCAGTACGTTTCCACATAACACCGGTCCTGAAAGATCTTCATTGGCTCCCAGTACGTTTCCGAGCACAATTCAAAGTGTTAGTGCTGATCTTTAAAGCCCTAAACGGCCTCGGCCCAGTATACCTGAAGGAGCGTCTCCACCCCCATCATTCTGCCCAGACACTGAGGTCCAGCTCTGAGGGACTTCTGGCGGTTCCCTCCCTGCGAGAAGCCAAGTTACAGGGAAGTTACAGGGCCTTCTTGGTGGTGGCGCCCGCCCTGTGGAACACCCTCCCATCAGGTGTCAAGGAAATAAACAACTACCTGACTTTTAGAAGACATCTGAAGGCAGCCCTGTTTAGGGAAGTTTTTAATGTTTGATGTTTTATTGTATTGTGGTACCTCGGGTTACAGACGCTTCAGGTTACAGACTCCGCTAACCCAGAAATAGTACCTACAATAGCACCGAGGTACCACTGTACTGGGAAAATTAATTAGATAGCACACTGTAAATTTTAAATTGCTTTTCCATAATTCCTCCCATTTTTGTAGCTCAATTGGGTATCCAAAATCCTGGTGCACATCACCACGTCTATCAGCAAACCACAGATCTCTGGCATTCTCCCCAGAGCTCCAAAGTTGCCCTGTGTGGGACACTTTGGTGAATGTGACACAGCTCAAAGCAGTCTTAAATTTTCCAGGCAGCAATGAGTGTCTTCTAACTTCCTCCTAGATGCACAGAATTGATGAGTGGCATGGGTTAGGAACTGCTGAGGTGGCCATTTTTCGGTCAGTGACCAGGAACAGCTATTTAACTCATGACAGGGAATAACCTTGAGGAGTTATGGAAACCTTAGCTGCTCGGTGTGTAACTGCCTGTTCTAATGGTAACTTCTCACGGCTGAAAATGGAGAACACCAACCGCAGGGTGTGTGGGTTAGGGGAGGGGTAGTACCTGGATAAGGGACGCGGGTGGCGCTGTGGGTTAAACCACACAGCCTAGGACTTGCTGATCAGAACGTCGGCGGTTCGAATCCCCGCAATGACGGGGTGAGCTCCCGTTGCTCGGTCCCAGCTCCTGCCAACCTAGCAGTTCGAAAGCACGTCAAAGTGCAAGTAGATAAATAGGTACCGCTCCGGCGGGAAGGTAAACGGCGTTTCCGTGCGCTGCTCTGGTTCGCCAGAAGCGGCTTAGTCATGCTGGCCACATGACCCGGAAGCTGTACACCGGCTCCCTCGGCCAGTAAAGCGAGATGAGCGCCGCAACCCCAGAGTTGTCCACGACTGGACCTAATGGATAGGGGTCCCTTTACCTTTTTACCTTCAGTAGCTCAGGGCCTCATCAAACCTAAATCCGGCCCTGGTTAAACCAGGTGAGCACAGCCAATGGGTCTCAAGCCCTCAGTGAATTAGGGGCTTCCCATGCGTGCAAAGACAGGATCAGGCAGACTGAGCAGACGAGACAAATCGTGGGTCCAACGGTCAACAAGGTGGTCTCTGCATATGCCATAGAGAGAAGTGAGGGGCAGATGGGGTTTGTCCACCTGGGAAAGGAGCTGCTCTAGAAGAAGGAAAACTCTGATCCTAAACCTCCACTGCCTTGCCGGACATCTTCAGGAGAAGAAAAGGCTCTGGAGTAAACCCTACCCAAATCCAAAATGGAGTCCCTCCTGCAGCCAAGCTGGGGCCAAACGTCTTCCTCTGCTTTCCTTTGGACCCCCCATCAGTGAGGCCGAGAGGGAGCCCCGGGACCTCCAGACACAATGCTAGCGGTTTAATTGCTGTACCACCGGCATAGCGGTTGTCGGACTACAACTCCCATCATCCCTGTCCATTGGTTAAACTGACCGTGAATGATGGGAGTTGTAGTCCAACAACACTTGGGTGTCCGAGGCTGGCGAGATCCCTGTTAAAGGCCAGCGTAGGAAACAAGAATTTGGAAAACAGAAGCAGCAGTGTGGAGGACTCCCTGGTCCTGAATGGGGCAACTGTGACTTTGAAGGACCAGGTGCGCAGCCTGGGAGTCATTTTGGACTCACAGCTGTCCATGGAGGCACAGGTCAAATCTGTGTCCAGGGCAGCTGTCTGCCAGCTCCATCTGGTACATAGGCTGAGACCCTCCCCTGCCCACAGACTGTCTCGCCAGAGTGGTGCATGCTCTAGTTATCTCCCACTTGGACTACTGCAGTGCGCTCTACATGGGGCTACCTTTGAAGGTGACCCAAAAACTGCAACTAATCCAGAATGTGGCAGCTAGACTGGTGACTGGGAGCGGTTGCCGAGACCACATAACACTGGTCCTGAAAGACCTGCATTGGCTCCCAGTCCGTTTCCAAGCACAATTCAAAGTGTTGGTGTTGACCTTTAAAGCCCTAAATGGCCCTGGCCCTGTATTCCTGAAGGAGCGCCTCCACCCCCATCGTTCTGCCCGGATGCTGAGGTCCTTCTGGCTGTTCCCTCACTGCAAGAAGCAAAGCTACAGGTTACCAGGAAGAGGGCCTTCTCGGTAGTGGCACCCGCCCTGTGGAACGCCCTCCTACCAGATGTCAAAGAGAACAACTACTACCTGACATTTAGAAGTTTATAATGTGTGATATTTTAATGTATTCTTAATCTTTGTTGGAAGCCGCCCAGAGTGGCTGGGGAAACCCAGTCAGATGGGCGGGGTACATTTTTTATTAATTATTATTATTATTATTATCAGAGGTCATCCAATCCAGCTCAATGCAGGATGCAACTGGAGTCTTCAGTGACAGGTGAGCACCCAGCTGAACATCAATGTGTCCATTCAAGGAGGGCCCACAACCTCACAAGTTCCACTTTCCTTCCCTGCTTTGGGGACAAATCATCTGTTCTTTGCAGAGAACCACATCCTTGAGAAAACCATAATGGGGACACCTAGTGGCCAAATGGCACAACTACATCAGTGCATTGGAATCAGGCTTACAGACACACTTAAAGCCCTTTCCCCAGGGGTAACTCTCATTTACCCCTTTCAGAGCTGCCGTCCCCAGCACCCTTAGCAAACTACAGTTCCCAGGATATATATATATTTGGGGGGGGGTGCTTTAAATGCAAGGTGCGTACACAGCTAGAGTCAGACTACAGTGGTGCCCCGCAAGACGAATGCCTCGCAAGACGAAAAACTCGCTAGACGAAAGGGTTTTCCGTTTTTGAGCTGCTTCGCAAGACGAATTTTCCTATGGGCTTGCTTCGCAAGACGAAAAAAATTCTGGGTTTGAATTTCTGTGTGGTGGGTGGCTGGGGGAACACTTGGGGAGGGGTTTGCAAGAATCTGGAAGCTTGTGTGCTTTTTTCCTGCATTTTTTATGATTTTCTGTGACCATTCTGCTGTTTTTTAAACAAAAATTCTGGGTTTGAATTTTGAAATGCTCTTTACAGTATGTGTGACTTTAAAGAGCACTTAATAAACTCTTGTTGTACCAAATTTGGCTTTGTTTGGACTTTTTTTGACCATAGGAACGCATTAATTGATTTTCAATGCATTCCTATGGGAAACCATGCTTCGCAAGATGAAAAATTCGCTAGACGAAAAAACTCGCGGAACGAATTAATTTCGTCTTGCGAGGCACCACTGTATCTAGCTTAGATTCACCAATAAAGTGCAAAACTTGAGGGATTCAAAGAACTCCGAAATTGGAAGGGACCCAGTGGGTCATCTAGTCTAACCCCCTGCAAGGCATGTGGGGCATTCCCAGCCCCACCTGGAGCTCCTGGGCATGGAACTTGGGTTTTTCCATGCAAAGCATTCCATGCCACCTTAGAAAATGCACATGAAATGTGTTCTCATCACCAAACATGGCAGGCAAGCTTATTGCCAAAGGATTTTGCCCTTTTTGCCCTGCTTAGACCATCCTCCTACCATTCTTAAAGTTTTAAGACTCGGCATCTGAGCTTGCTTTTTTCCTCATCCCTCCCAGTTCTGCTTTCCTTTGCTGCTGCATCTCTTAGACTGCAAGCCTGTGGGCAGGGACTGTCTCGTTTTTTACTTGTCTGCATGCAAGCCTATCTGGGAGTCTATTCAGCTAAAGAGCAGGGTGCAATTGCAAATAAATAAGTCAGCAGCAATGCCACACCTCCGACTTCTCTCAAACACCTCCTCAAAAGATCCATCTTTAACCTCAAGCCTTCCACCGGCAAGCTCTCAGTCTCCATGCCCTACTGTAACTAAATACAACAAGGCATTGCATCCCTTGCCTCCACTCTCTGCCTTTCTCTGTTGTTGTCATTCATGCAGTAATCTCCTGGGGATAAAAAAGGCTTTTAAAAATTAAATGATCAAACCCAGCAGTTATTTCTCACTTTCTTCCTATCACAACTTTCTGCCCTAACATGGCCATATCTGCACTAAACATTTAAGGCGCATTACAATCCCCAGAATTTTTTTTTTTTAGGGGAATCGCTTTACCCCCTGCAGAACTACCACTCCCAGCACCCTTAAAAAACTACAATTCCCAAGATCCTGGGTGGGATGAAGGAGCCATGCGCTTTAAAATATGTTCTAAATGTACTTGTACAGTGTGGATTTGACCACACAGGAAAACATCCAGGCCTTTGCTAACACAGTATCAAGTCGAGAAATTTCTGTACCTTTGACAAGAGTAAATCAAGAGCTCACAGCCACATCCTCCTAAAGTTGCATCTCAGCAGATTGTGCATAGCATAGAGCTGACCCCTCTCTGTCTCTTTTGCTGACACTTTTTGGACAGCGATGGGAGGGGAGAAATTTATAGAGAACATTACGATACGATAATCTTTGTTGTCATTGTCCCATACGGAACAACGAAATTGAAAAAATCTACATCAGGCATTCAAAAACCTACAAGCCTGCTAGCCCAGCTATCCCAGCCTGGTTAACCCCCTAAAAACTCTGATACCCCATAATTAAATACAGTGGTCCCTCGGGTTAAGTACTTAATTCATTCTGGAGGTCTGTTCTTAACCTGAAACTGTTCTTAACCTGAAGCAACACTTTAACTAATGGGGCCTCCCGCTGCTGCCGCGCCGCCAGAGCACGATTTCTGTTCTCATCCTGAAGCAAAGTTCTTAACCCGAGGTACTATTTCTGGGTTAGCAGAGTCTGTAACCTGAAGCGTAAGTAACCCGAGGTACCACTGTACAATATACACCCACAGAGACTACCTTACACTGCACCAAAATCGCATTTGGATAAAAACTGTTTCTCAGGCGGCTAGTTAGTCCTAGTCTTTAGAACCCTATACCTTCTTCCAGATGGACGCGGGTGGCGCTGTGGTCTAAACCACTGAGCCTAGGGCTTGATGATCAGAAGGTTGGAGGTTCAAATCCCCATGACGGGGTGAGCTCCCGTTGCTCGGTCCCTGCTCCTGCCAGCCTAGCAGTTCGAAAGCACATCAAAGTGCAAGTAGATAAATAGGTACCACTCCAGCGGGAAGGTAAACGGCGTTTCCGTGCGCTGCTCTGGTTCGCCAGAAGCGGCTAAGTCATGCTGGCCACATGACCCGGAAGCTGTACGCCGGCTCCCTCGGCCAATAAAGCGAGATGAGCACTGCAACACCAGAGTCGTCTGCGACTGGACCTAATGGTCAGGGTTACCTCTACCTTTACCTTCTTCCAGAAGACAGAAGCTGAAAGAGATCATTTCCGGGGTGCGCACTATCCTGCACTATCTCTGCAGCTTTCTTATGACACCTGGAAGCATAGAGTTGATCCAAGGTGGGAAGAGTGCACCCAATTATTCTCTCCGCAGTCTTTACAACCCTGGACAACATTGTTTTTTCCCTGACCGTGCAGCTCCCAAACCACACACACAGACCATAAATTAATACACACTCAGCAGTCCTCAGGTCCTTTGAGAGATTGTTTTTCCGGAGGATTCTCAGAAAATATAACCTCTGCTGTGCTCTCTTCACCAGGTCTTTACTGTTTTTCTCCCCAGGTTAGGTCATCTCTCAACTTCATTGCCAGAAATCGAAACACCGAGACCTGTTCCACACACTTCCTCTCAATAATGAGTTTCGGATTACGTTCAGTCGCCCACAACTCACCCGCAGGGAAGACAAAGACTCATTCTGCTAAAAGGTGGGGTCAGGCGATACCAGCAAGGCACGACCACAGGGCAAGGACCTCAGCTGAGCTGCGCATCGTTTTCCTCTGTGAAACACGGATGGCCTTTGCTCCCTTGTCCGGCCCTTCCCCAAAGTCCCAGCCCTCCAGGAGAATTCTCAGGCTCACATGCTTCCCTGTTGACGGAAGTCTCCCAGGCCAACCCTTCGGATTTGCTCTCCAAAGGAAGAAAAAAAAAATAGAGAGGCACATCTATGTCTCCCAGGATGCACTGCGAGCGCATTCCTGGTGCTCATGGAAACTGCTTGAACGGCAGCCAAGCGCTGTACGCCTTGGCAGAAGGCCACAGCGGCTGTTGTTGAACCTAAGCTGGCAAGCGTTTGAGAGAATTAAGAAGCAAGGATACATACATCACAGCTGACAGCTCTAAGCCGGAAAGCAGAAAGCAGACACTGGGTTCAGCATCCGGGACAGGAAAAACAAGACATTGTTCTGCAACAAGGACAGTAAGGGTCCTCGCCCCCAAAGAGCTTACAATCCGACTGGCAGGAGGCAGGAAGTTTGGATGGTTACACAACCGCACACTCAAACTTGACATTTTGAAACGTGGAACTTAATTGCGAGGGATCTGTTTGGCATCCACATTGTTACCTAAACTGAGTTTGTGGCTTGCCCTGCAAGAATACAAGGCAGAGGATATTACTGACGGTGCAATAGCGTTTATGGAGGAGTACATTTTGCTCTAGGGACACGGATGGCGCTGTGGGTTAAACCACAGAGCCTAGGACTTGCCAATCAGAAGATAGGCGGTTCGAATCCCCATGGCGGGGTGAGCTCCCATTGCTTGGTCCATGGTCCAGCCAACCTAGCAGTTTGAAAGCACGTCAAAGTGCAAGTAGATAAATAGGTACCGCTCCGGCGGGAAGGTCAACGGCATTTCCGTGTGCTGCTCTGGTTCGCCAGAAGCGGCTTAGTCATTGCTGGCCACATGGCCCGGAAGCTGTACGCCGGCTCCCTCGGCCAGTAAAGCAAGATGAGCGCCGCAACCCCAGAGTCGGTCACGACTGGACCTAATGGTCAGGGGTCCCTTTACCTTTACCTTTACCTTTTGATCTGCTCCTCAACGCAAATCACCCCACCACCACCCCAGAGTTCTCTTCCCTGGGGAAACCCAGCCAGATGGGCAGGGTATAAATAATAAATTATTATTATTATTATTATTATTATTATTATTATTATTATTCCCTACCCTTTTTCAAAAGAGGGAAATTGGATGGTGTTGGTGATGGGAGAGATAAGCAACCCTCTTCCAGCGTAAATCAGCTTCTGCGCCTGGTCGCCTGGAGGTCATCGCTGCTCGTCATAGGCGAGCGGCTGTTCCGCAGCTTGCACAGCCCATACAGGTGCCCTTCTCATTTACCCATCTGTGCAATCAGGGGGAGGAAACCAGGCGATTCAGACCCGGTTCCTCCGCCGGAGAGAAAACAGGCCTTGGATAAGTTAATAAGCCGGGTCTCCCAGGAGCCGGGCAAAAGCAGCCGGCAATATCATCCCACTGCCGACCTGGGAGATCGCACCCATCCACCCCGGCTGTTCCCCGGACCAAGGCTGCCGAGTGTAAACGAACCCAGCCTAATGAATTAATTAATGCCTCCCCAGGGCTGCCTTTGTGGCTGCGAGGGAAGTGGCCGCAGATTGCTGGAGGGTGCAGAGCCATCGCTGGCAGATGTTAGGGGGGTGGCTGGTGGCGAGCCGGCGATTGACAAGACAGCTAGCAGCCAGCTAGTTGGACCATCCATCAGCCGTCCTTCGCAGGCTCCGCTTTGCAGAGAGACAAGAGGAGAGAGACACAGACAGGGGAAAAGATGGCGCTGGACCACCCCATGAGACCGACGCTTTGTCCCTTCAGCGGGTCGCCCTCCTTGCTGTTATGCTACTCCCGGACCGCTCTGAGTCAGCTGATAGAGGTAAGGCGAAAGACCCCTCAGGGGGAAAAAAACCCTGCACAGAATGGAATTATTCTCCTTTAACTGCGTTCGGCACCAGGGCAACTCAGAGACCCTGTTTGGGTTTCAGGTGGTAGCAGCAAGCCAGAGGGGCTCGGCTAAGCTAGTTTTCTTCCTATGATGATGATCCGGACACTGAATTTTGCACCCCGGGAGAGACAGCTGGTTTATCTGTACTGGGGGAGAGAAATCAAGTTTCTAGCTCTCATGGCCGAGGTATAATAATAATAATAATAATAATAATAATAATAATAATAATAATAATAATAATAATAATTTATTTATACCCTGCCCATCTGGCTGGGTTTCCCCAGCTACTCAGGGCGGCTTCCAACAGAACACCAAAATACAATAACCTATGAAATGTTAAAAGCTTCCCTGAACAGGGCTGCCTTCAGATGTCTTCTAAAAGTCTGGTAGTTGTTTTTCTCTTTGACATCTGGTGGGAGGGCGTTCCACAGGGCGGGTGCCACTACCGAGAAGGCCCTCTGCCTGGTTCCCTGTAACTTGGCTTCTCGCAGCGAGGGAACCGCCAAAAGGCCCTCGGAGCTGGACCTCAGTGTCCAGGCAGAACGATGGAGGTGGAGACGCTCCTTCAGGTATACTGGACCGAGGCCGTTTAGGGCTTTCAAGGTCAGCACCAACACTTTGAATTGTGCTCGGAAACGCACTGGGAGCCAGTATAGGTCTTTCAAGACCGGTGTTATGTGGTTTGTAAGAAAGCTTGCCCAAGTCCCAGAACTATGGCGCTGGCGTTTGTTTGGGGAATGCACAGCCCGTGTAAGAGAGAACTTATTTTGAAAACGTGCAAAGACCACTGCTATCATCGCCATGTAACTACAGCCTGCCCCCCTGTATAGGGGTGAGCTGCCAAATCAGTGGGTATTTTCTTCCAGGTAGGGTTGACCCTCAGCGGTTGTGTATTTAAAGATTTGCCCTGGACACCATAGAGAGGGCAGGTGCTATCCTCCCTCTTCGCCCTGGGGCAAGTCTGTCTGTCTTGAATGGAAGGAAAAAAGGAGGGGGTGATGTTCAAAAATTATATTTTATTTCAAATTAGTGTGCTGTTCTCCAGGGATGGAGATGACCTGGTCATTAAGAAGAGGGCTATTAATGGCTACTAGTCCCAAATCAGTGTTAGAAACTGAGATATATAAGCTACTCACCAAATAACACCTTAAAGCTGGGTTATGGTTGGCACAACAGAACGTCTAGGTGCCTTTTCCCCTTCAATGAGAGTTGTTGTTGTTGTTGTTAATTTTATATACTGTTTTGTATTTTAAAGAAAAAATCTCAGTGCAGTTTACTACACATTAAAACATCAAATACAACAATCCAGAATTAAACAAATTCAAGCTTCAAGGGAAATATTTTGGATTCTTCTCTAATGGACATTTGGCTTTCCCTTTACAATGGCACCTTGGTTCTCAAACTTAATCCATTTCAGAAATCTGTTCCAAAACCAAAGCATTCCAAAACCAAGGCACGCTTTCCCATAGAAAGTAATGCAAAAAGGATTAATCCGTTCCAGACTTTTAAAAACAACTCCTAAAACAGCAATTTAACATGGATTTTACTATTGAGACCATTGATCCATAAAATGAAAGTAAGAATCATTGCACTGTAAATAAGACAGTATTGTAGATGACAGAAATTAAAACTATCCCCCCCCCCTTACCTGCACTGATGATAGTCATTGTTTGGATGGTGGGCTTTTATCCATTTCTGCAGTCACACAATCAATCAGTAGCGGAACTGGGTTCCACACAGTCACAAAAACAAATTAATTGAAAAAGCCTCAAAAACAAAAACGCAAAATAAAAAGCAAAAACAAAAGCGCCAAACTTTATCCGTTCCGGAAGTCCGTTTGACTTCCGAAATGTTTGAAAACCAAGGCGCAGTTTCTGATTGGTACAGGTGCCCCGGAAACAATAGCCGACAGCCGCATCGGACGTTTGGCTTCTGAAAAGCGTTATTTCATTCCGGATTTTCAGTGTTTGAGAACCAAAGCGTTTGCGTACCAAGGCATTTGAGAACCAAGGTACCACTGTATTTGTTTACTCGCTTAATTTTTAGAGCTGCCCCACAGCAGAAGAACTCTAGGGCGGAAGTGTGATATAGTGGTTAGAGTGTCGGATTAGGAGCTGGAAGATCAGCGTTCAAATCCCCACTCGGTCCTGAAGCTCACCTTGGAGTCAGTCGCAGTCTCTTCACCTACCTCACAGGGTCGTTGTAGGGATTAACTGAGGGGAGGGGTGAATAAGGTGGGAGATAAAGGCAAAAAATGAGCTCTTCTGCTGACCTGCTTAAGAAAGCTGGAGGGGCCAGCCAGATGGAGATGTCAGTCGCCAGGCTGGCATCGCGAGATCTCAGCTCTACTTTTGATGAACAGGTTCTCCCTCCAGCATACTGGCTTTGTTATGTACTGAGGTTCTCACCCTGGGCCAGCAGGGGGATACTGTAGATAGTTTTCACTCAGGTCCACATATGCAAATAAGGAATTGAAAGTGACATTCAGTGATTGGATAGTTACAGAAAGATTGTTACTGTTGCCTTGTAAAGGTAAAGGGACCCCTGACCATTAGGTCCAGTCGTGACCAATTCTGGGGTTGCGGCGCTCATCTCGCTTTATTGGCCAAGGGAGCCGGCGTACAGCTTCCGGGTCATGTGGCCAGCAGGACTAAGCCGCTTCTGGCGAACCAGAGCAGCGCATGGAAACGCTGTTAACCTTCCCACCAGAGCGGTACCTATTTATCTACTTGCACTTTGACGTGCTTTCGAACTGCTAGGTTGGCAGGAGCAGGGACCGAGTAACGGGAGCTCACCCCGTTGCGGGGATTCGAACCGCCGACCTTCTGATCGGCAAGCCCTAGGCTCTGTGGTTTAACCCACAGCACCACCCGGGTCCCTACTGTTGCCTTGTACTGGAGCTCTATATAAGCAGGCTGGCTGAACCCTTCAGTTCAGTTCTGTTCTGGCCTGTGAATAAACAATATGATATGTTCACCCACAACCTAACAGGATTCATGTTTTATTGTTGTTTTAGCCCACTTGTTGATTTTAAAATGAATTGATTTTAGAATGCTGTCTTACTTTTATTGTTGTTAGCTGCTCTGAGCCCACCTTCAGCTGGGGAGAGCGGGATATAAATAAATTTTTATTATTATTGTTTGCATTTTATTGTTTGCTGACTTGATTTATTCTTTCTTTTATGGGAAAGGAGGAGACAGCTGTTGAAAATAAGTAAAGGAATAACCAAACACGCATGTCAGAATTAGCTCTTGTCCAATTTTTAAACTCCCAGAACGCCAGTTCCCGAGTGCTCCCTTAGTACCAAAGGGAAAACAACCAAGGACATTTTAGCAAATTCAAAAAACCCGCCAGGACAGAAACCTTATCCCTGAAAAAGAGGGCATGTCCTGGAAAAAGAGGACATATGGCAACCCTAGGCCAACTTGCTCTTAACTCCAGGTGAGTAAAAAACTACAAATCTGCCCATGAGCTTGCCAAGTTGGGCAGGCAAAGTCCCTCAGTTATCGGTATCAAATTCAGGTCAGTTATTAATCTAAGCAGATCCCAAACTTCCAATATGCACCATCTCAGTAACAAGTCTGCAAAACCTGCTCCAAATACAGACCATCATTAACAGCAATTAGCTCCGCCCACCTGCTCACCATTGCTGAATATTTAAAGCAAGCACCAGTTGCAAACACAGAAGAGGAAATTGGAGTACAGTGGTACCTCAGGTTAAGTACTTAATTCATTCCGAAGGGCCATACTTAACCTGAAACTGTTCTTAACCTGAAGCACCACTTTAGCTAACGGGGCCTCCTGCTACCGCCACGCTGACGGTTTCTGTTCTCATCCTGAAGCAAAGTTCTTAACCTGAAGCACTATTTCTGGGTTAGCGGAGTCTGTAACCTGAAGCTTATGTAACCTGAGGTACCACTGTATTGTTCAAAATATCATTATCACCACCATTATTTCATAAAATGTATACACTTCTTGATGGTAAAAAACCAAACAGTTTACTAAAAGGAATAAAACAATATAGTTACCACTAAGTAATCATTTAAGACGTTTGAAAAATTAAAACAATAGACTAAAAATAGATGAAAACTCACATCAACTTTCTAAACATCTGGCATATTTAACAAAAATGTTTTTGGCAGGTGCTGAAAACAGTATAGTGAAGGTACTTGCCTGATATCAAGAGGGAGTTCCAAAGTGCAGAAGCTGCCACACTAAAGGATTGGATACTTACAACCCATACAGCACTTTTTAAAAAGTTGCCCTCTGAATTTGCTTACCGCAGACCTTTTGCCATGATTATTAAGACTCCCTGGTCCTGAATGGGGTGACTGTGCCCCTGAAGGACCAGGTGCGCAACCTGGGAATCATTCTGGACTCACAGCTGTCCATGGAGGCGCAGGTCAATTCTGTGTCCAGGGCAGCTGTCTGCCAGCTCCATCTGGTACGCAGGATGAGACCCTCCCTGCCCACGGACTGTCTTGCCAAAGTGGTGCATGCTCTAGTTATCTCCCGCTTGGACTACTGCAATGTGCTCTATGTAGGGCTACCTTTGAAGGTGACCCAGAAACTACAATTAATCCAGATTGCGGCAGCTAGACTGGTGACTGGGAGCGGCCACCGAGACCACATAACACCGGTCTTGAAAGACCTACACTGGCTCCCAGTACGTTTCCGAGCACAATTCAAAGTGTTGGTGCTGACCTTTAAAGCCCTAAACAACCTTGGCCCAGTATATCTGAAGGAGCGTCTCCACCCCCATCGTTCTGCCCAGACCCTGAGGTCCAGCTCCAAGGGCCTTCTGGTGGTTCCCTCCCTGCGAAAAGCCAAATTACAGGGAACCAGGCAGAGGGCCTTCTCAGTGGTGGCACCCGTCCTGTGGAACGCCCTCCCATCAGATGTCAAAGAGAAAAACAACTACCAGACTTTTAGAAGACATCTAAAGGCAGCCCTGTTTAGGGAAGTTTTTAATGTTTAATAGCTTATTGTATTTTAGTGTTTTGTTGGAAGCCGCCCAGAATGGCTGGGGGGACCCAGCCAGATGGGCGGGGTATAAATAATAAATTAGTATTATATTACTATATTATTAGAGGCAAAGCACCTCTGTCTACCAGGTCTTAAGAGGCAAACAGAGAAAGACGGGTTGCAACACACACTTCTTGTCTCAGAGAGCAAATATTGTCTTAACCCAAGTCCCAGATCTGAGTCCCAGAGGCAGTGCTTAAGTAACACACAAGCTGCCTCCAAAAGAACACATTTTAACCACAAGTTTGCATGCAAGACATCTTCACATCTTGCTATCCAAGTGTCACACATCCTACCTGGGCTTTGTCCTGGGTCCCTGGTCAAATCTTGGTAGCCTCTTCTTTTCTAGGCCACTGTGTCCTTTTGAAAAGCTTGTTTTCCCCTTTCTTCCCTTTCCCTCTTTTTCTTCTTCAAGACAGACTTTGCTTCAATTTCCTCTTTTTATAAAGCTCCCATTTGGAGAGGAGGCGGGTCTAAACAGCAGAAGCCCCGCCTCCTAGCCAAACTGACTGACCCTGGAACTTTGCAAAAGATGGAGGCCAGTGAATGGGGAGAGGAATTCTCTCGCATGAAGCGAGATGCCTAACATCTACCTGGGAGTAAGTCCCATTCAACTATCTGGGGCTGAATGCTGAGTAGAAAGTGCAATGTAAAGACTTCCTCGTGGGCTAGAGGTTCACTAGGGTTTGAGAAATGAAGAAGAAGAAAAGGAGAACTGTTTATTCCCACCCACCACCACCAAGATCTGCAGAAAAGAATGTGTGTTAAAGATTCCTGTAAAATTCCTAAGGTTGCATAACTAGCAATCGCAAATGTTGCCAGCTGCTTTTAACTGGAGAGCTCCTGTCCCTTTAATATTTGGACACTGGGAGGAAAAGCGGCTTTTCTACTCAAAGGGCTGGGAAAGGACTATTGGACGCCCAAGGAAGATGAATGTTGGAAGATTCAGGACAGAGGAAGAAATGATTTATTTGCACAGTGCTTTGTTAAATCTGCAAGTGCAGCTTTCTCCCGATTGAAACGCAGAGTGTTTGAGGACCGGGACATTTGCAGGGAAACCAAAATGCTTGTTTGCAAAGCTGTTGTACTACCAACCTTACTGTATGCTTGTGAAACATGGACCACTTGTAAATGCCATCTCCAGCTCCTCGAAAGATTCCATCTATGGTGTCTCTGGAAAATTTTACACATCACTTGGGAAGACAGGCGAACTAATGTCAGTGTACTGGTAGAAGCAAAGATCCCCAGTGTGAAAGCAATGATTCTTCAACATCAACTTCCTTGGACTGGTCATGTTGCGCAGATGCCTGATGATCGTCTTCCAAAGCAACTACTCTATTCCCAGTTTAAGAATGGGAAAGTGAAATACCAGTGGACAACAAAAGAGGTTTAAAGACGCTCTCAGGGCAAATCTTTAAAAATGTAGTATGAGCACTGATAACTGGGAAACACTGGCTTGCAAGCGCTCCAGTTGGAGAACAGCCTTTATCCTTGTCCCGTAGCTTATGTTTCAATTTTGCCAGTTCTGCATAGTCCATCAGTTTTTCTTGCCATGATTCTTGACTTGGAATTTCTTCAGTCTTCCATCCTTGTGCCATTAGGACTCTCGCAGCCGGCCGTTGTCACATACATGAAGATGTTTTTCAGCTTTTTTGGCAGGTCTTTCCCTACAATCCCTAACAAAAATGCTTAAGGTTTTTAAACAAATGTTAGATGGAACATTTTCTTCAATTCGTTATATATCATTTCCCAAAAATTTTTAATTACATTACAATCCCACCACATATGATAAAATGCCCCCTTCTTTTCCTTACACTTCCAACATATATTTGAACTAGTTTTGTACATTTTCCCTAACTGCACTGGTGTCATATACCATCTGTACATCATCTTCATATAAGGTGACGTGGGTTTTGAAGACACTCAAACTCAGGATGCAAGGGAGAAGCGTGCTAAGAGGAAGGCATGCTTGGCAAACCCTTACCAGGATCAACTCCAGCCCAGAAACCAATGTCCCCACTGTGGAAGGACGTGTGGATCCAGAACTGGCCTCCACAGTCACTTACGGACTCACTGTTAAGACCGTGTTCATGGAATACAATCTTACTCAGCTATGAGTGATCGCCAAAGCAGGAACTGTCGACTCCATCCAACAGGAGGCAGTGATGCTACCAACCTTGATGGCTTTAGAAGGATCCCACAAATTCCTGAAGGAGAGAGGGCTATCGAAGGCTGGCAACAGCTCTACCTGGAGCTACTAGGGCTTGAACCGGGGACATTCTGTGTGCAAAGCAGATGTTCTGCCACTGAGCTGTGCCCCTGGGGCAGGAGGTTAACCCAGCCTGACAACTCTCCTCTCCTTCCTTCCATTGCAGTCTTCTCTGCAGACATCAGGAAGCTTTTAGCAGTCTGCTGAGAAAACACGCCAGCTCTTAATAGCCAGAGATCGAGTTGCAGGCACCAGGCAGAAGGCACCAGGGATGGGAGCAGCCTGCGCTCTCATGGCAAAGGGGTGGATCCTGCAAGCAAGATGTGTTCAGTTCTGAGGGATATTGGCAGGCTGGAACGTGGGCAGAGCTTGTTTCCTGATGCTCCAGAGGATAGGACCTGAAAAGATGGATTCAGATTCCCAGGAGATTCCGACGAAACATTTAAAGAATTTCCTGATGGTAAGAGATGTTCGACAGGGGAACGGACTCCCTCGCAAGATGGTGGACTCTCCTTCGTTGGAGGATTTCCAACAAAGGTCAGGTGGCCGTCTTATAAAATCGCAGAGTTGCAAGGGACCTCTGAGGGTCATCCAAACCAACCCGCTGCAAAGCAATCTGTCGCGAATTTTCGAGCTGTGATTCCTGCATCGCAGGGGGTTGGACTAGATATCCGCTGGGGATATCCAAGTCTACGGTTCTGATTCTAGACGCCGGGCCGGAAGGAGCGCTTATCTATTGTAATAAACAAAAATCTGCCCTTATTCCCTTATGGGGGACACAAGAGTCCTTATAGAGTCCTTTGAAGGTTCTCCGTCGGTCGGAGAAAATAACAGAGGCCAACCAGAGACTACTGAGAAGCAAAGCAGCTAGTAAGCCTGATCTTTATTGAACTGTTGCAACAGGGTGCTCCCCTCACATGCAGGAGGAGGAGGAGGACCCAGAACAAAGGTGTGCTCGCCCTTATATAGTCCAAGACCACCCCCAGAAACATCATACCTACATCACAGAAATCTGAGTGCGTTGTTTATCTCCTGTCTGGCAGGTTACCTGTTAATGGTTACTTGATTGGATACCCTGGGGAGCCTGGCCAGTGTTTTGTATTGATAAATACTTAGTTCCTGGACCACGTCACAGGCTCACACCCTATTCAAACACAGACATACCCTTAAGACAGGATTTGTGAACGAAAAGACAATGGGGAGGCTTTTCCATTTTCCTTCCACCTTGCAGAAAAATTTTTGAGGTCAATTTGGGAGGGACAAAATGGTTTCAGGACTTTTTCTGTGGGGTTTCAGACATGTGGTTTAAATATGCAGTTATGAATATTTATTATATATATATATAAGAGCTTAATTTTTTTAAAATTTCGATATATTGATGGATATGTAAATAATGTAAAGCAATTTACCGTATTTTTCGCTCTATAAGATGCACCAGACCATAAGACACACCTAGTTTTTGGAGAAGGAAAACAGGAAGAAAAATATTCTGAATCTCAGAAGCCAGAACAACAAGAGGGATCGCTGCGCAGCGAAAGCAGCGATCCCTCTTGCTGTTCTGGCTTCTGGGATAGCTGCGCAGCCTGCATTCGCTCCGTAAGACGCACACACATTTCCCCTTACTTTTTAGGAGGGAAAAAGTGAGTCTTATAGAGCAAAAAATACGGTACATCTTTTTACGACTGGGTGTCCCATCTCTTGGGGTTTATTGAGATGCGATTCCTGCGTTCTTGCCCACCTGAAGAGTCACCTGCCACTGGGAGGACACCAGGTGAACCTGAAGGGATAACAGCCCTACAAGGATGTGATTGGCAAGGCTGTGTTTCAGCGCGCCCCCCCCCCCCCGCACAGTGGCTGCTCACACGGATTCTGTCTTTTAACAGCAGACACACTGCCTTCTGAGGGGGAGATAGAAATGCAAGCCTCCCACAATGCATTGTCAAGGGAGTTTGGTTTGGGTGGATGCAGCGAGAGGCTGGGCATGTTTGAAAGATGGGCTTCTGCTGCCCAAAGATGCCTTAGCTGTAACCTGAACCTTGCTAACCCTCTTCCCTAAGAATTAGCTGGCACCAACTGAACAGGGGATCAAATAGCAGGCATTAGAATTCCCTAGAAAGCAAGTCTGCCTGGCAGAACTGCAGCTTTTCTTCTGCCCTCTGGTGCAACGGCAAAATTCAAAGTGTTGGTGCTGACCTTTCAAGCCCTAAACGGCCTCAGCCCTATATACCTGAAGGAGCGTCTCCACCCCCATCGTTCTGCCCGGACACTGAGGTCCAGCTCTGAGGGCCTTCTGGCGTTCCCTCCCTGCAAGAAGGGAAGTTACAGGGAACCAGGCAGAGGGCCTTCTCGGTGGTGGTGCCTGCCTTGTGGAACGCCCTCCCGTCAGATGTCAAGGAAACAAACAACTATCTGACTTTTAGAAGAGACCTGAAAGCAGCCCTGTTTTAATGTTTGATGTTTTTAGCAGTCCACGGGTGGCACTGTGGGTTAAACCACAGAGCCTAGGGCTTACCGTTCAGAAGGTCGGCGGTTCGAATCCCCGCGACGGGGTGAGCTCCCATTGCTCGGTCCCAGCTCCTGCCAACCTAGCAGTTCGAAAGCACGTCAAAGTGCAAGTAGATAGATAGGTACTGCTCCAGCAGGAAGGTAAACGGCGTTTCCATGTGCTGTTCTGGTTCGCCAGAAGTGGCTTAGTCATGCTGGCCACATGACCCGGAAGCTGTACATCGGCTCCCTCGGCCAATAAAGCGAGGTGAGCGCCGCAAGCCCAGAGTTGGCCACGACTGGACCTAATGGTCAGGGGTCCCTTTACCTTTTAAAACCCAGCCAGATGGGCAGGGTATAAATAATAAATGATTACTATTATATTTATATTATTAAAAGAAACAAAGTAAGCAAGTTCCTAGCCCTCATGGGTTTGCCAAGAAAGGGTTAAAACGGGCTCCCCTGATCCCAGCAGAGGACTGGAAAAGCAGAGGGAGCTGGTCACGTTTCGGCTATTTGGTGACATTACACAAACCGGCTCCCAATTTGTGTGTACGCAAATGCACAGAGGGAGGTGCCAAACTGGGTCTTTGACCCGGGTGAAATACAGTGCTACCTTGGTTCTCAAACTTAATCCATTCTGGAACATGAATGGCCACCAATCCAGATGGCACCAAAAGAGAATTACAGTGGTACCTTGGTTTTCAAACTGCAAACATGCATTTTATTTCTAACAGGACCACTGATCCATAAAATGAAAGCAATAAACAATGTACTGCAGTCACACAATCAATCAATCAATCAATCAATCAGTAGCCGAACTGGGTTCCACACAGACACAAAAACAAATTAACTGAAAAAGCAAAATAAATAGCAAAAACAGACAGACCTCAGCTTAACACTCAAAGCGCAACACTCAATTCAGAAGCGTAACACTCAAAGCGGAGCACGAGAAAGGTTTGCAAACCGGAAAGGTTTGCAGCATTTGGGTTCCAAGTTGTTTGAGTACCAAGGCGTTTGAGAACCAAGGTACAACTGTAAAGCCTTATTTCGCCCCTGGCTTGATGCTTCATCTTTCTTTCTTTCTTTCTTTCTTTTTTTAAAAATGTTTTAATGAGCTTTTAATGGACTTTCTCCTCTATCTTGTCATTTCATATTCAGATAAGAAAGGGGAGGGAGGGAATAAAGCAATGCAATAGATGTTTTGCAAAACCCTCACGTTCCTTTTGATCCCTTCGAGGACTGCACCAAGCGATTGCAATTTGCCTGCCAGTGGGAATGGGAATTAAAATGCATTGAGGAGGGATTTCTTTTTTGGGGGGTGGGGGTTGTTTTTAGGAATACCGTTTTGCTTTTTAATTTGTCTTTGTATTTACAATTGCACCAGTCAGTTAGAAAGTAACTGTTTAAAAACAAAAGCGAAAATGCATCTTAAATTCCGATAACCTGCCCCTCCCACTTTGCGTTTCCTCAGTTGCAGTACGCATTCTGAACAGCAAGCGGCGCTGCAACACAGTTTAATTGGCACCGCAGACTGTTGCCAGCAACGTTATTTGCAAATGCAATCGCGTATTCCAGCAAGATACGGCTGAAAAAAATATTTTTATTAGCTTGCTCTGAGCTTGATTCCGTTTTGAATCCTCACTTGTGCAAAGATCTAAGGACAGCGCAAGCTTCCTTCAAAGGGTTTGTTGCCTTTGAAGTTTGCTTTTTCAAACATTAATTACGGGGCTCTCTAATCTTCCTAGAGATTGCCAACTTATTTGCTTCTCTCTCTTTTTTCTGCTCCTCTGCTCGGCTTTTCCTAGCAGCTTCCTCTACAGTCATGCTTACTTCCAGGTGGGTGAGTTGCTGCTATTTAATTTGTAACCACTGAGTGCCCAGATTAACTCGTAGGCGGCTTTGTTGTTGTTGTTGTTGTTGTTTAGTCGTTTATTCGTGTCCGACTCTTCGTGACCCCCTGGACCAGAGCACGCCAGGCACTCCTCTCTTCCACTGCCTCCCGCAGTTTGGTCAAACTCACGCTGGTAGCTTCAGAAGACTGTCCAACCATCTCATCCTCTGTCGTCCCCTTCTCCTTGTGCCCTCCATCTTTCCCAACATCAGGGTCTTTTCCAGGGAGTCTTCTCTTCTCATGAGGTGGCCAAAGTCTTGGAGCCTCAGCTTCAGGATCTGTCCTTCCAGTGAGCACTCAGGGCTGATTTCCTTCAGAATGGAGAGGTTGGATCTTCTTGCAGTCCATGGGACTCTCAAGAGTCTCGTCCAGCACCAGAATTCAAAAGCATCACTTCTTCGGTGATCAGCCTTCTTTATGGTCCAGCTCTCACTTCCATACATCACTACTGGGAAAACCATAGCTTTAACTATACGGACCTTTGTCTGCAAGGTGATGTCTCTGCTTTTTAAGATGCTGTCTAGGTTTGTCATTGCTTTTCTCCCAAGAAGCAGGCGTCTTTTAATTTCGTGGCTGCTGTCACCATCTGCAGTGATCATGGAGCCCAAGAAAGTAAAATCTCTCACTGCCTCCATTTTGTAAGCCGCTTACAAAATTTTAAAAAAGAATTGCACAGCATTGTCAAAATACAGAACCTCGTTTCCTAAAAAAGCACACACCAAAAAACCTCATAATTAAAATGCATTTAAAAAAAGATTGCAACTGAAACTTTCAGGTGAAAACAACCGCGATAAAAAGGTGCAGGGGAACAAGACTATTCAACCGTCGCAGTGACAGAAACCAGAGACTCGGGTGTTGAAAAATATATTGAATTTGCCATCAGCTCACCATCGCCATCTAGTGTCACATTTGTATAAAACTTAGGGAACAAGCTGTACTACCAAAATGATCAAGGTTTTAAATGACAGTTTTAGGTTATATTTTAGTGATCAAGATCACATATATATAGTTATGTACTGAGTTGAATAGGATCCAAACTGCAGCAGTCTGATTGGTCCTAGAACAATAGGATCCAAAAGGCAGCAGTCTGATTGGTCCTAGAATAATAGGATTCAGAATGCAGCAGTCTGATTGGTCCTAGAACAATGCAGCAGTCTGATTGGTTGGCAGGAACTACCCAATCATGCTCCAGATAGAAGTGAATCCACAACCTGATTGGCTTACAGTAGAATTCCGGAATTAGCCAATCATGTGCAGCCCATTGTGTAAATAATGTATATAAAGCAGATACAGTACTTTGAGGGGACTTTCATTCATTCCTCCTCACCACTATGAGCTGACTAAAGAGCATGAAATCACTTTGCGACTCTGAGTATATTTCATATATATATATATATATATATATATATATATATATATACACACACACACACACACACACACACACACACACACATACATGAACTGCTATATCTGTATTGTCTCTGTTATACCCAATTGCAATTCAATGTATTCCTGTTGTGTTTTATGATTTTCCTGATATTGTAAGTGAGACGGAACTGGTCTGTGACCGTGGTAATAAAAATCACTTATTCAATGTGCTTAAAACGTGGTATTTGCAGCTGTATAGCTGAGTCTTCAGGTTGAGAGATGAAAGGAACTATGTAAACAGAGGCATTTTCAGAAGCCAGAATTGGTGGAACATTTATAATATTGTCTTCACTCGGCGCCAGAAAGCCATAAGATGGCCACACACTTCATCACCTTCCCTCCCACAAACTCAAAGTGGTGTCCATAATTCTCCTCCCGATCCTTGTTTTATCCTCCCAACAGCCCTGCTAGGTAGACGATCTTCACGGCCAAGTGGAGATTTGAACCCGCGTCTCCCAGGTCCTATTCTGACCGTCAAACCGCTACATCGCACTGGCATTTAAGGACACTGCAAATCTGGCCTCTTAATATCCGACATGCAATTTATGGTTTATTTGTGCGCTAAACTGGTTTGATCTCTTTTCCTGCAGCCGAAGAAGTTTTTATGTTGCTGCTGATTGCATTTTATTCTTGTGAGCTGGAGAGAGAACGCTATCCGATAGGGCAGCCGATACAGTGGTAGTATAACACTATACTACTATGCAATGAAGCTGCAGGTTGAAAGATTCAGGGCAGAGAAAAGAAAGTTTTAGTTCCCAAAGCGCATAGTGAAACTGTGGAACTCACAGCCACAAGATGTAAGGCTGTGTGAATGTAGGAACATCCCCCCATTTTATTTCATCTCTGAATTCCTTTTGCCAGTTAGAGCTTTGCAGTCTGAAATCTGTGTACGAGCCTTACTAAACCCACCTAAGTATATAACTATTAAGTTTGCAGATGATACTACCATAATGGGTCTAATTACAGGAGGAGATGAATCAGCGTACAGCGGAGAGGTTCAAAAAGTATCTACATGGTGCTTAGAAAATAACTTGCACCTAAATATTAGCAAGACAAAGGAGATGGTGTTGGGCTTTTGGAGGAAGAGAGGGGAACTAGCCCCGTTGTATAGCGGCGGGGGGGGGGGGGTTGTGTGAAGAGACTCTCTTCCTTTAAATTCCTGGGAGTTTACCTTAGTGAAGATCTCACTTGGAAAAACAATATAACTCAGGTGGTTGTTGTTGTTTAGTCGTTTAGTCGTGTCCGAACTTCGTGACCCCCTGGACCAGAGCATGCCAGGCACTACTGTCTTCCACTGCCTCCCGCAGTTTGGACAAACTCATGCTGGTAGCTTCGAGAACACTGTCCAACCATCTCGTCCTCTGTCGTCCCCTTCTCCTTGTGCCCTTCATCTTTCCCAACATCAGGGTCTTTTCCAGGGAGTCTTCTCTTCTCATGAGGTGGCCAAAGTCTTGGAGCCTCAGCTTCAGGATCTGTCCTTCCAGTGAGCACTCAGGGCTGATTTCCTTCAGAATGGAGAGGTTTGATCTTCTTGCAGTCCATGGGACTCTCAAGAGTCTCTTCCAGGACTGTAATTCAAAAACATCCATTCTTCGGCAATCAGCCTTCTTTATGGTCCAGCTCTCACTTCCATACATCACTACTGGGAAAACCATAGCTTTAACTATACGGACCTTTGTTGGTAAGGTGATGTCTCTGCTTTTTAAGATGCTGTCTAGGTTTGCCATCGCCTTTCTCCCAAGGAGCAGGCGTCTTTTAATTTCGTGACTGCTGTCACCATCTGCAGTGATCATGGAGCCCAAGAAAGTAAAATCTCTCACTGCCTCCATTTCTTCCCCTTCTATTTGCCAGGAGGTGATGGGACCAGTGGCCATGATCTTCTTTTTTTGATGTTGAGCTTCAGCCCAACAGAGACTCCATTCCCTCAAGGTCTTGAGAAAGAACAATGTTAAAGAACAATCGATCACCTCTTTCTACCGGTCCACAATAGAAAGTGTCCTCTCATATTGTATCACAGTGTGGTATGTTGGCTTGACAGCCACGGACAGAAAGTCTTTACAGAGGGTGGTGAGCACAGCGCATGGTATCATGGGCTGTCCCCTGAGCCCGCTAGATGACATCGCAATGGATCTTTGCCTTAGGAGAGCAAGAAAAATTCTCAGGGACGATTCACACCCCCGCCAGCTCCTCTTTAATCTTCTACCCTCAGGCAGGAGATATAGAAGTATAATCAGTCGTACCTATGGGCTACAAAACAGTTTCTATCCGTGGGCTGTTAGAACAGAAAATAATATAGTGCAACTGACTTTCGGGGTTGCTGTGTCGCGCGACAAGCACACAGAGTGCAATGAGATTGAGTGTTTTTATGTGGGGGGAGACTTGGTTAATTTCATTGTACACAGGTTGTACATTGGCAATAAAGGTATTAGTTACAGGTAGGTAGCCGTGTTGGTCTGCCATAGTCGAAACAAAATAAAAAAATTCCTTCCAGTAGCACCTTAGAGACCAACTAAGTTTGTTACTGGTATGAGCTTTCGTGTGCATGGACACCTCTTCAGATAATAAAAGGTATTATTATAACATTACGCATTAGCAATTAGCTCCAGCAACGCCTCTGATGTTTGATCACACAAACATTAGCCACAAGCCACAAGTATCCTGCAGTTCCTTGAGAAACACAGCAGTTTCATCAACCAGCTTTCACCCAGTCTTAAAAAATAAGTTGCGATTAAGCTGAGGTGTGTACGCCGAGGATAGTAACTGCACATGCTCAGATGACAGGAGTTTGGTCCACCAGGCCCAGGCAGGAAGTTATGATTACATCCTTCCACAGTGGTTAGTTGAGAACAATTTTTAACTTTTCTATATGGTTTGTATTATGCTTATATTGCTGTAAACAGCTTTGGTCTATACCTTTAATGGCCACAGCGGCCTATGTATGAGACCTGCGACCTGCAAGTGTAGGGCAGTATATCTTTATATTTATATATTTTTTGTTGATTAAATTTATATACTTCCCTACACACGCAGGTCGCAGATCTCATTCACAGGCCACTTGGGCCATTAAAGGTATCGACAAAAGCTGTTTAAGTTAATGATATATTAATTCCAATGGGTCTACTCTGAGTAGGGCTTAGCTGGGTACAATCCCTTGACCCTTCCGCCCGTATGCTCTAACACTTCCTGTTCTTTTTTTAGGCCACCACCGAACCCCCGAAAAAGAAACCGGACCCCATCACATCGGAGACTGTGGTGATCTGGGGCTTGCGCCTCTGGCAAGTGGTTGGGATCTTTGCCCTATTTGTCATGAGCGTCAGTAAGTCTCACCTCTCTGCCTTCCATCCTAACCCCGAGAGCCTCATTCCAGCATTAGAAACTCAGATATACAGTGGCACCTTGTTCTCAAACTTAATGCGTTCCAGAAGTACGTTCCAAAACCAAAGCGTTCCAAAACCGAGACGTGCTTTTCCATAGAAAGTGATGCAAAATGGATTAATCTGTTGCAGACTTTTGAAAGCAACCCCTGAAACATAGCTGTCAACGTTTCCCTTTTCTTGAGAGGAATCCTATTCGGAATAAGGGAATTTCCCTTTAAAAAAGGGAAACGTTGACAGTTATGCCCTGAAACAGCAATTTGACATGAATTTTACTGCAGTCTCACAATCAATCCATCAGTAGCTGAACTGGGTTCCACACAGTCACAAAAACAAAAAGTGCTAAGCTGTGGGTGAACATATCAGACGACACAGCGATTCTTCAAACAGCTCTTGTTTATTCACAGGCCAGAACAGAATTGAACTGAAGGGTTCAGCCAGCCTGCTTACATAGAGCTCCACTACAACGCAACAGTAGCCACTTTCTATAACTATCCAATCACTGAACATCACTTTCAATCCCTTATTTGAATATCCATATCAACAGAAAGGAAAGAACTCACTCTGAAACTCACTTACAGGTGGTACCTAACACCAAGGAAACTAGCGCTAATATGCCCAGGAACCTCACCAAAATGCTGGAGAGGGTGCACCTCCACAGGTACATACCTCCACATGTGGTGGCAATGGCCCCAAGTCCAACTATTCTGGACAACAATCATACGAGAAATATGCAAAATAACTAAGCAAGTATTAGAAGTCACCCCAGACCTGGCCCTACTAAACACCTTCCAAGATAATAGAACAAGGATGGGGAATTTATGGTCCTCCAGATCAAACTGGACTCCCAGTTCCCATCAACCCTGGGCTTTAGCCATGCTGGCAGGGGCTCATGGGAACTGGAGTCCAAGGATGTCTGAAAGTCCACAGATTCCCCGCCCATGAATGTATGCAAAATTTGCACCAACAGTATTGAGCCCCACAACTTACCACTTGTCCGCGCAGAGGAGGGGACCCCATCTTCTTAGGGCTCGAAGCTCACCGTCCCCGGGAAGAAAGGTAAATAAATGGCAGGACTTTGTGGGAGAAAAAAGGTGGCTCTTTGGCTGAACGCAGAGTTCCTTCCTCCAGAATGCATAACCAGGATTTGCCCAGCATCAGATCTGGAGGGCTAAGAAATTCTTGAGACAGGCCTGTCTGGCCTGGGAGGTGCTGGTTTCAGTTGAGAGCAGAGAGATAAGTTGAGAAATTTCATGGCGACAGGATTGTCCTCTTATCTTCCTCCCTGAAATGCTTTGAAGTTTTCCTGAAGGCAGGATCCGAGAAAGGGGCTGTTCTTTGACCATTCATGGGATGACCAAGCCCTAATTCTGGTGGAGGAGATCAAAGACCTCTGGAGGCAGCAGTAGAGGTGTAGATTCACAGAAAGCCCAGCCAGGGAGAAGACCCTCTCCTGTGTTCACCACCAAGCATTCATCTGAGGGTCTCTGAAGACCTCAGGGCCTTGTTCCTTTTGCACTGTCCTTCAGGTAGTCTGTGCCTAAGCTTAAAGCAATAAAACCATGCGTAAAAAGAGTGGAAAACAGCTTTTTTAAGCATGCGAATGGTCATTTAAATCAGTGATAAGCTAAGAGCAGCTTGAAACACATGCAAATAGTCTACATATCTGGGTTGGTATGCAGGGGTTGTCCTAAGACCTTTGCTCAGATAGGAAGAGCAGGTCAAACATTGTTTAAGAGTGATTCATGCTGTTTTCTGATAGATTTCACAAAAGAGAGAATTTGATACCCGAGGGAACTTCCCGATCTCTGTAGCCTGTGATGAAAAGAAGGAGTTAATAGGATCTGGATCATTTTAGAGTCAGGGTGGGCCTGCTTTAGCCTGTAGAATCATAGAATTGTAGAGTCAGAAGGGGACCCCCCAAATCATCTAGTCCAACCCCATCGTCCACAAAGGCCGACATTGATGCTAAAATCCAGCATTGCCTGAGCTCTGTGAGTGCGGCTTTCTCCCGATCGAAGTGCAGAGTGTTTGAGGACCGGGACATTCGCAGGGAAACCAAAATGCTTGTTTGCAAAGCTATGGTACCACCAACCTTACTGTATGCTTGTGAAACATGGACCATTTATAAACGCCACCTCCAACTTCTTCGAAAGATTCCATCAACGGTGTCTCTGGAAAATTTTACACATCACTTGGGAAGACAGGCGAACTAAAGCCAGTGTACTGGAAGAAGTGAAGATTGCCAGTGTTGAAGCAATGATTCTTCAACATCAACTTCCTTGGACTGGTCAAGTTGTGCGGATGCCTGATGATCGTCTTCCAACACAACTACTCTATTCCAAACTTAAAAGTGAAAAGCGTAATGCTGGTGGTCAACAAAAGAGGTTTAAAGACTGTCTCAAGGCAAATCTTTAAAAAATGTACTATAAACACTGACAACTGGGAAACACTGGCCTGCGAGCGCTCCAGTTGGAGAACAGCCTTCACCAAAGGTTTCACAGGCTTTGAAGACACTCGAACTCAGGACGCAAGGGAGAATCATGCTAGGAGGAAGGCACGCTTGGCAAACCCTCACCGTGATCAACTCCTGCCTGGAAACCAATGTCCTCAGTGTGGAAGGACGTGTGGATCCAGAACTGGCCTCCACAGTCACTTACGGACTCACTGTTAAAACTGTGTTTATGGAAGACAATCTTACTCAGCTACGAGGGGTCGCCAAAGAAGAAGAAGAATGCAAGGCAGCCCTGTTTAGGGAAGCTTTTAATGTTTGATGTATTACTGCATTTTAATATTTTGTTGGAAGCCGCCCAGGGTGGCTGGGGAAGCCCAGCCAGATGGGAGGGGTATAAATAAATTATTATTATTATTATTATTATTATTATTATTATTATTATTATTACAGCTAAAGAAATTGATGCCATCCAACCTCTGCTTAAAAACCTCCAATGAAGCGTATTATTATTATTACCTTTGAGTATTTTCCTTGTTTTACCACTCCCTGCATGTTTAGCCTGATGGGTTTTTACATTTGTACAGGAGCAGGGGATTCGATTCCTGGGGAGAGAAATGTGCGCTGCCACGGGCACTTAAAAATGGCAAACATTCAATTGCTTGGGCCATTAAATCCCCGCTGGGATGCACCGTTCCAGCATTAGGGCTCTAATTTCACCGCTGGCATCTGAAGTAGGAAGGAACAGAGCCTGTGTTTGGTGTGGAGAGGATTGGCACTGTTAAATAAGCATCACTGTTTTGGATGGTGAAAGTGACCAGATGTTTCAAGCTTCTATATGTTTGTTTGTCTGTCTGTCTGTCCGTCTATCTATCTATCTATCTATCTATCTATCTATCTATCTATCTATCATCTATCTATATCTGTCTATCTATATCTATCATCTATCTATCTATCATCTATCTATTTATCTATCATCTATCTCTATCTATCTATCTATCTATCTATCTATCTATCTATCTATCTATCTATCTATCATCTATCTAATCTATCTATCTCTATCTCTATCTATCTATCTATCTATCTATCTATCTATCTATCTATCTATCTAATCTTTCTATTTTAAAACCATCCTCTTGCCTAGCAGCTAGAAAGGGGGAGGGCTTCAATGTACCATATTTTTTGCTCTATAAGTCTCACTTTTTCCCTCCTAAAAAGTAAGGGGAAATGTGTGTGTGTGTGTTATGGAGCGAATGCAGGCTGCGCAGCTATCCCAGAAGCCAGAACAGGAAGAGGGATTGCTGCTTTCACTGCGCAGCGATCCCTCTTGCTGTTCTGGCTTCTGAGATTCAGAATATATATTTTTTCTTGCCTTCCTCCTCCAAAAACTCTTGTGGTCTGGTGCATCTTATAGAGCGAAAAATACGGTAGTCTTTTCCGTTTCATACGGGAGACAGACTGACAATTGCAAGGGAATTATAGTGGTACCTCGGGTTAAGAACTTAAATCGTTCCAGAGGTCCGTTCTTAACCTGAAACTGTTCTTAACCTGAGGAACCTCTTTAGCTAATGCGGCCTCCCGCTGCCACCGTTCGCAAGAAACACAACAGCCATCCAGGACACAAAACCCCTTCTCTGAACGGTGATTAAGCACCCAAGCTTTCCGAGAGGTTTTCAAACCACAGTGGTACCTCGGGTTAAGTACTTAATTCGTTCCGGAGGTCCGTACTTAACCTGAAATTGTTCTTAACCTGAAGCACCACTTTAGCTAATGGGGCCTCCTGCTGCCGCCGCGCCGCCGGAGCCCGATTTCTGTTCTTATCCTGAAGCAAAGTTCTTAACCTGAAGCACTATTTCTGGCTTAGTGGAGTGTGTAACCTGAAGCGTATGTAACCTGAAGCATATGTAACCCAAGGTACCACTGTACAGTGGTACCTTGGTTCTCAAACTTAATCCGTTCCGAAACCAAAGCGTTCCAACACCGAGGTGCGCTTTCCCATAGAAAGTAATGCCAAAGGGATTAATCTGTTCCAGACTTTTAAAAACAACCCCTAAAACAGAAATTTAACATGAATTTTACTATCTAACGTAGGGGTCAGCAAACTTTTTCAGCAGGGGGCCGGTCCACTGTCCCTCAGACCTTGGGGGGGGGGCAGTCTATATTTTGAAGAGGGGGAGAATGAACAAATTCCTATGCCCCACAAATAACCCAGAGATGCATTTTAAATAAAAGCACACATTCTACTCATGTGAAAACACGCTGATTCCCAGACCATCCATGGGCCGAATTTAGAAGGTGATTGGGCCAGATCCGGCCCCTGGGCCTTAGTTTGCCTACCCATGATTGCATCCATGAAATGAAAGCAATAAACAGTGTATTGCAGGCACACAACCAATCCATCGGTAGCTGAACTGGGTTGCACACAGTCACAAAAATAAAAAAGAGCCGCAAAAATGAAAAATAAATAGCAAAAACAGACCTCAGTGTAACACTCAAACTTCGGAAAAAAGTTCGCAAACCGGAACACTTACTTCCGTGTTTGCAGCGTTCGGGTTCCAAGCTGTTTGAGTACCAAGGCGTTTGAGAACCAAGGAACCACTGTATAGCATTGGAACTGATTTGCAGAAATCACCCACATAATTAACCATGGGATGACATTTTCATTTGTTAGGACAACCGCAGCCTTCCTTAAAGGCTGATTAAATGCTTTGCTATCTTGTCTCCTCAGCAAGGCTTTTTATTTATTTTTTTAACTTCCTCTAATTTACGGTTTCCAATTCCATCATTGCTGAACGATAGCAAATGCTCCATCATTTCCTTCCTGTCCGATGCGTTCCTCATTTTTCATCCTCTCCTGCCTCCTTTTTTTTCACCTCCCAAGTTGAGGCTTCTCGTTACCCCATTACACTCATTATCTCATTATCTCATTACACTGAGATCCTCCTGAACCTGCCTGGATATGTTAATCCCAGATAGGGCAGAGCTGCTTGGGGTTTCTCAGCCGTCGGCCAAAGGCACTCTGCACGTGCTCAGGGGATCTCTTCCCTCAGTTATCACGGTGTGCAATCCGGTGAAGGGAAACCTTAACATACACAGTCTCTTAAACAAGCTTTGCCAGAGAACTAAAGCAGGCAGTGATTGCTTCCAACACACTGAAAGATCTGTGTCAGCGAAGGAGGGTTTGAAATGGATTTTCAGAAGGGAAAAATAAATCACTGGCCACTAACAGAAAGCTAGAATGGAGGGTTTTAATTTCTCTGGAGATGGTTCACGCCTCTTATCTGAGGGATGAGAGAACTGCAACGAGCCCTCATTTTCGTCTGGGTTGAAAGCTCAGCTTCATCCGGTCATAAAAGGGCAGCAGCGTATATTACTGCCAGGAGCTGTTTGATATATTTAGTTTTTTAAAAATATGCTTGAATGCTGTTCACTAGGGGCTGGGGAAGAGGTCTCTGCAGAATGAGCATTTCAGGGGAACCTGGACTCCTCTCCCTGAGGTGCTAGATTTCTACCTGCAAGGAGGCTTTAAAAAAAATCCTCAAGGTGTATTTATATAAACTGCCTTAGGAGGAGGAGCTTATCTTACATGCCTTGCCTGCTTTTTAAGTGCCTTCCTCTAAAGAATATCGGTGGGAAATGTGGGACAGTTCACGGGGTCTGAGTTACACATTCCGGTTGCTTAAAATGCCTCTAGATTGCCTGGGTGGAAAATGGGCATAAGCCTGTCGAGACACCTCTGGCTTTTGCATGGTCGGAATGTAAACCGTTTTGCAAAGGTAGAATTTGCACCCATAGCTCTGTTCCCGTTTGCCTCTGGCGCCTGAAATTTTGAATCCACCTGAAAGAGGCTTCCCCACTCTTGATTTTAGAGTCATAGAACTGTAGAATCAGAAGAGACCCCCAGCGGCCATTTAGTCCAATCCCCTGCGATGCTCAAAAATCCTTTTTGGGAATTATAGGGACAGAACTACCTAAATTGTGTAGAAATTTATTTATGTATGCTACTACAGCAGCAAGAATGTTACTCGCCCCAAAATGGAAAGGAAGTCCCAGCAAAGGAAGAATAGATACAAAAACTTATGGAACGTGTAGAAATGGCAAAACTCGCCGGAAGAATAAGAAATCAAGATAACAAACTTTTAATAAAAGAATGGAAATGATTTATTGAATATTTACAGATCAATTGTAAACAGATAAAAACATCCGCATGATTATTGTAATAACCTGCAGTTTGTATTTAAAGTAGATACTGTAATGAAATGAGCAAATTAAATGAATTTGGAGATGCAGAAGATATTAAAAAACAAATTTGAGGAACCACAGAAAGAGGGGGAAGGAAGTCAAAATTTGGAAATGTTAAAAGGATTGTAAAATTAGTGAAATGTATAAATTTGAAAAGTATAAATGACAGGCGGCCAGCCAACCTCTGTTGGAAAACCTCCAATGACTTGAATCCACTGGTATGGATCCTACCCTCTGGGTCGCCTCCAGCACTGATCCTGCTAGCTCCCATCTCCCATTTGGTCCGAAGACTGGTGGTGTTGTGCAATGGTTAAAGCAACAGTCTGGGAACTGTCTTCCATAGACATAGCCCTCCTTGTTGATAAAATCAGGAACTGGGACAGAGCAGCGGGAGCTCACTCCGTCAAGGGGATTCAAACCGCTGAAATTCCGATCGGTTCAGTGGTCTAGACCACAGTGCCACCCGTATCCTAGCTCCTGCCAACCTAGCAGTTCAAAAGCATACCAGTGCAAGTAGATAAGTAGGTACCGCTGCAGCGGGAAGGTAAACGGCATTTCCGTAGGCTCTGGTTTCTGTCACGGTGTCCTGTCGCGCCAGAAGCGGTTTAGTCCTGCTGGCCACATGACCCGGAAAGTTGTCTGCGGACAAACACCGGCTCCCTCGGCCTGAAAGCGAGATGAGCGCCACAACCCCAGAGCCGCCTTTGACTGGACTTAACTTTCCAGGGGTCCTTTAAATGTAAAGGTAAAGGACCCCTGTCCTGCCAACCTAGCAGTTCGAAAGCATGTCAAAGTGCAAGTAGATAAATAGGTACCACTCCGGCGGGAAGGTAAACGGCGTTTCCGTGTGCTGCTCTGGTTCGCCAGAAGCGGCTTAGTCATGCTAGCCACATGACCCGGAAGCTGTACGCCGGCTCCCTCAGCCAATAAAGTGAGATGAGCACCGCAAACCCAGAGTCGTCCGCGACTGGACCTAACGGTCAGGGGTCCCTTTACCTTTACTAAAGGACCCCTGACCGTTAAGTGCAGTCATGAACGACTCTGAGGTTGCGGCGCTCATCTTGCTTTACTGGCCGAAGGAGCCGGCGTTTTTCCGGGTCATGTGGCCAGCATGACTAAGCCAATTTTGGCGCGACAGAACACTGAAACCAGAGCAGCACACGAAAACGCCGTTTGCCTTCCCGCCAGAGTAGTACCTATTTATCTACTTGCACTGGTGTGCTTTCGAACTGCTAGGTTGGCAGGAGCTGGGACTGAGCAACGGGAGCTCACTCCCTCGCGGGGATTCGAACCGCCGACCTTCCGATCGGCAAGCCCAAGAGGCTCAGTGGTTTAGACCACAGCGCCACCCGCGTCCCGAGGGGTCCTTTGCCTTTACCTTTTCGATGAGACGAATTTGGCAGGTGAATCCCTTGCCCAGACTCTCTCTTGATCTCTCCAAGAAGAGGTTGGATAGTCATCTGTTGAGTATGACCTACAATCTTCCTCCCCCCATCCGCTGCTGTGTGGTTTTAACCCCTTGCAGCCCGTGCTAAACTCCATGTTGTCTTTCTCGCTGCCTGCAGTCATCACTCTGTGCTGCATCTTCAAATGCCGTATTCCTCGGACCAAGAAGGAGATTGAGGCTCGCTACGCCAAACGCCAGGCTGCCAAGACCTACGCAGACAAGCTGGATACCGTGCCTCCGCTCAATGAGCTCACTGAGATCCCAGGAGGTAGTTTATTATTATTATTGTTTGGTTTTTCAGATTAAAATTTTATAGTCATCTATCGAACAAAGGGACGCGGGTGGCGCTGTGGGTAAAACCTCAGCGCCTAGGACTTGCCGATCGTATGGTCGGCGGTTCGAATCCCCGCAATGGGGTGAGCTCCCGTCGTTCGGTCCCAGCTCCTGCCCACCTAGCAGTTCGAAAGCACCCCTAACTGCAAGTAGATAAATAGGTACCGCTTTATAGCGGGAAGGTAAACGGCGTTTCTGTGTGCTGCGCTGGTGCTGGCTCGCCAGAGCAGCTTTGTCACGCTGGCCACGTGACCCGGAAGTGTCTGCGGACAGCGCTGGCTCCCGGCCTCTTAAGCGAGATGAGCACGCAACCCCAGAGCCAGTCACGACTGGCCCCTACGAGCAGGGGTACCTTTACCTTTACTATCGAACATAGGTCATAAAGACAAGATTCCAAGGAATCTCCTCTCCTTTGTGGATCCCATTGTTAACCCTTTCCTCCTCCATCTTTAATCCAAATCTTTTACCTCTCCATTGGGTCCAAAATTCACCATTACACTACATGTGTTATTCCTACACTTTGTAGAGGTGGCGTTTATGTGTGTGATTTGGTGGGACTTGTCAGCGACACTTCCGTGCCTTTCCTTTCATAATTCAAACACTGTTGTGCGCAGGGTGTGTTGTGTTGTGTGTGTGTTCACCTGCTACATTCCCTACCCTTATTGGTTTTTGTCCTTCTTTTTGTCATGCATTTTGTGTGGTTTTTATCTTATTTTTTTGCATTGTGAGCCGTATCGCTATCTGTGGCTGGAAAGCAGTACAGTGGTACCTCAGGTTAAGTATTTAATTCGTTCCAGAGGTCAGTTCTTAACCTGAAACTGTTCTTAACCTGAAGCACCACTTTAGCTAACGGGGCCTCCCGCTGCCGCCGTGCAATTTCTGTTCTCATCCTGAAGCAAAGTTCTTAACCCGAGGTACTATTTCTGGGTTAGCGGAGTCTGTAACCTGAAGTGTATGTAACCTGAAGCATATGTAACCCGAGGTACCACTGTATACAAATAATGGTGATGATGATAATAATAATATTTCAAGTCTAAGCATGCCGCTAATCCTCAAAGGTTCTCCTTCATTTCCCTTCCCTTTGCTGTTGCACAGTTCTCTATCCCTCTCTTATTCTCTCTTATATCCTTTTCTGATTCTCTGCCCCTTTCAGGCTCCACTGAAAACCTCCCAACTCTCTCTGGGCAAGTCGACTCCCTTCCTCTAAATTCTCTGCCGGTGGTGAAAGAGGAAGACGAAATAGCACTGCCGATCCACTAGGGGGCACCCTCTGCCTACGACTTTCCTTTGGCTTGTTGTCTTTTCTTTGGAGAAGGACTCTGCTGCAGAGACTTTTGAGATTCTGTCGCCTCCCTTCGCTTTCGACCTCCTCCTTCCAGATCTTCCTTCTCTGATTCTGCCGTTTTCCTCTTACCGCTTTCTCTCTCACTCGCTACATAAAGAGGACATTCCAGCCACGGAAGCAGGCTGTGTAACGCTCAATTTATTCAGCTCTATTGAACTCAATGGTGCTCCCTTCAGATTGCAGTCAATTTAATTTGCTTTAAAACAAAAAACCTGCCCAGCTCCAACAAAAGGTCTCCAGCCATCTGGAATGCTAGCATTAGCTTTTAACCGGAAATTCACCTTGCGAAAGGAAAGCGTTCCCATTCAAATGGCTTGCATGAAGTAGGAACCTCACCAAAGAGAAGAAAAAGATGTACCTAGCCTCTTCTGGATCATTTCCCTTGTTTTCTATGCTAAGCGCTGTTGTAAACAAAAATTGCCTTTCCCTTATGGGGTATCCAAGAGCCCATAGGTTCCTTACATAGGTTCCCTATTGGTAGGAGAGAATAACAGAGGCCAACCAGAAAATATTGAGAAGCAAAGCAGCTAGTAAGCCTGATCTTTATTTTTCTGTTGCAACAGGGTGCTCCCCTCACACGAAGGAAAGGAGGAGGACCCAGAAAAATGCCTTATAAAGACTATTGAAATTGCCACCCTGTTGATCAAGACCACACCTAGAAACATCATACATACATCACAGAAGGGGTGTAACCTAAGACCACCCCCCAGATACATCACACCTACATCACAGAAAAGGCAGTCTAAAACAGTTGTTTATCTCCTGTCTGGCAGGTTACTTGATTGGATTTCCTGGGTAGCCTGGCCAGTCTTTTGTAATGATAAATACTTAGTTCCTGGGCCTGGTCACAGGTTCACACCCTATTCAAACATAGACATACCCTTAAGACAGGATTTGTGAAGGAAAAGACAATGGGGAGGCTTTTCCAGTTTGACCTTGCAGAGAAAACATTTGCTCAGTTTAGGAATCAAAATGGTTCCAGGTCGGTCTTCCTGTGCTGATCTATGTACCTGCGGTTATGAACATTGCCATATATCTAAGACCTCAAAATTCCTATCACAGCGCCCACCTCAAAGCCTCATTATCCCCTTGTTCACTTTGCCGGAGGAAGGAGTGTCCATCAGTAACTTTGACACTCTGGCAGATGAGACCAGTCCAGAACAGGGACTTCTCCAGAGGACCTCCTGTGGCTTTCTCAATGCGATGGGAAGATTCAAGGACAATCAAAGAAACAATTCAACATTTCAGTTTGGCATAGTATAGTATCAAGAGCAGAAAGAATAAGGCTTCTTTGAGCTGATGAGAAGATGAGGAGTTAGACCTTAAATAAATGAGATTACCCAGCAAAAGCATGCTCACCCCTCTCTCTTTTTAAAAAAATATATCTTTATTAATTTAAAATAAATGCATTTATGAAAAACAGACATACATACAAGTAAACAAACAAATAACAGAAAAATCAAACAAACCACCACACTATAAGATATAAGAAGATTAATATAATTATCATCATATACACTCCTGGTATTGAACACAATTATAAAATTTATAGAGAAGAAATTTAAAACTGACTTCCAATTAATCTCTCTGTACTTTGTCTATCCATTACTTTATACAGTTACATATTTCTTATATAATTTCTTTTTACCTCCCTACAAACTTGTATTTATACAATGCAGGGATCAGTCTAATTCTGCCAAGATGTTTCCTTTTATTCCTTTTAGTTTTCTAAATATTCTTTAAAGATTCTCCCATCCTTATAGACTTTTTGTTTTGGTTGGCCTCCTACTCTTCCTGTCGCTTTCGCTAGCTGCAGATATTCTACCATTAGAGCATGGCCACACCTCTCATTGAGTTTGTAGGTACAAATCCAAGAGGATTGCCTGTAATCACCGTATTTTTCGCTCTATAAGACGCACCAGACCACAAGACGCACCTAGTTTTTGGAGGAGGAAAACAAGAAAAAAAATATTCTGAATCCCAGAAGCCAGAACAGCAAGAGGGATCGCTATGCAGTGAACGCAGCACACACATTTCCCCTTACTTTTTAGGAGGGAAAAAGTGAGTCTTATAGAGCAAAAAATACGGTATATTTTGGGAATAATACGTGTTCTTACGTAGCTGCATTGCTTTATACTTTTCGGATGTCCTACAATCATATTATAAAGTACTTGAGTTCTATGATATAAATCAAGCACTGCCAGGAGTCTTCCAATGTATCTCTTATCAATAAAAATAAATAAATGGTGTGGCGTGAGATTTATTTATTTTTTAAGCATGGCCCAGGAAAAAAAAGTTTGAGACTCACTGCCCTCTTTGAAACCCATCCCTTCCTGCCTCAAGTTTTCTTCCTGGTTTTTTTCCCCATGAAACACCTCCGTCGACCTATGGAATTGGGGTTCTTTATCATACGTGTCCCCAGTGCTGGATTTACGTATAAGCTAAACAAGCTATAGCTTAGGGCCCCACTCTCTTGGGGGCCCCCAAAAAGGGGGGGGGAACCCTGGGTGCACATTTCCAAAATATAAGATTAAAAAACATTTTATTATGTGCAAATGGCTTTAGTTACCTATTAGATCCATAAATTACTATCTATCTATCTATCTATCTATCATCTATCTATCATCTCTATCATTATCTATATCATCTACCTACGTAACTACCTATCTATCTACCTACCTACCTATATCTATCTATTAATCTATCATCTATCTATCTCTATCATCTACCTACCTACCTACCTACCTATCATCTATCTTTCTATCTATCATCTATATCATCTATCTATCTTATCATCTATCTATCTATATCTATCTATCATCTATCTATCTATCTATCTATCTATCTATCTATCTATCTATCATCTATCTATCATCTATCTATCTATATCTATCTATCATCTATCTAATCTCTATCTATCATCTCTCTACCTACCTACCTACCTATCTCTATTTATCTCTATCATCCACCTACCTACCTACCTATCTATTTATCTGTCTGTTTGTCTATCTTTATCTATCATTATCTATCACTATCTATCTATTTAGCTATCATCCGTCTATCTATCTATGTATCTAAATTTGCTCATTTAATTACAGTATGTAGCTTAAATATAAACTCTTATGAAACTGCAGTTTATTACAATAATCATACCAATGTTTTTATCTGTTTACAATTGAGCTGTAAATATTCAATAAATCATATATTCAACACAAAAAACAGTGACAATTTGTTGCTGACAAAGGACAGCTGGACATATAAAGGGCCCCATTACCTTCAGTAGCTTAAAGGTAAAGGGACCCCTGACCGTTAGGTCCAGTCGTGGCCGACTCTGGGGTTGTGGCGCTCATCTCACTTTATTGGCGGAGGGAGCCGGCGTACAGCTTCCGGGTCATGTGGCCAGCATAACTAAACCACTTCTGGCAAACCAGAGCAGTACCTATTTATCTACTTGCACTTTGACGTGCTTTCGAACTGCTAGGTTGGCAGGAGCAGGGACCGAGCAACGGGAGCTCACCCCGTCGTGGGGATTTGAACCGCCGACCTTCTGATCGGCAAGCCCTAGGATCTGTTGTTTAACCCACAGCGCCACCCACGTCCCAATTTTACAATATGCAGAAATTAATATGGGTAGAGAAATCAGAGAGAGGAGCTGAAGGAAGTCTTAGAGGGAAGGGTTTGCTGGGGAGGTGGGAAAAGGGGCTAAAATAATGAAGATAATTTGTTTTGATAATTTGTTATGTTGAAATTGTTAATTAAAAAAAACAAATTTGGGATTTAGGTGGGGGTTTGTTTGTTTTTTGTGAAAGAGTTTTCATTTTTGCACTCTCTCTCTCTGTCTCTGGTCCTTCCTCGACAGCTGCGACCCCCGGGGAAAAGAAAGAGGAAGAGGAGGAGGTGCCCACGGTCTCTGGAAAGGTTGATGCGAAGAAGAAGAAGAAAGACGAGAAGAAGTCAAAGAAGAAGGAAGGAGAAGAGGGGGAGGAGTCCCAGAAGGAAGAGAAAGGGGGGAAGAAGAAGGGAGGAAACAAGAAAGACGGGGAGAAGGAAGACGAGAAGAAGAAAGGGGAAGAGGAGGGTGGGGGCAAGGACAAGCCCAAGGGGGCCGGTGCCAAGGGAGGGGCGAAAGGGGCTGGGAACCCCAAGGGAGCTGGGGCCAAGGGAGGTGGGGGGCCCAGAGCTGGTGGTGCTGCCAAGGGAGGGGGGCAAGGGCCTGGGACCCCCAAAGCTGGCGGTGCCAAGGGAGGTAGGCAAGGACCTGGGACCCCCAAAGCCGGCGGTGCCAAGGGAGGTGGGCAAGGCCCTGGGACCCCCAAACCTGGTGGTGCCAAGGGAGGGGGGCAAGGGCCTGGGACCCCCAAAGCTGGCAGTGCCAAGGGAGGGGGGCAAGGGAGCGGGACCCCCAAGCCTCCAGCCAAGAAGCCCCCACCGAAGAAGTGAGCAAGGGGGGGGGGACACAGGAGGGATTTCCCCACCACCACCCAAAGGCAGGGTCTTCAAACGCCGTTTTCGTCCTCCGCACATAGCTATGCAAACCTCATGCCTTCGCTTGACCCAGAAGAGTCAGACTCAGAAATTGAGCCAAGTGAAAGAGAGACTGACTGCAGATCAGAGCTGGCTGTTCCCACCTTATCAAGATAGACACTGTTAGCTCTCAAGAAGAGGAAGAGGTGGATGGCAGTCAGAGCGCTGCTAGGCAACCAGCAGATAGGCAAAGTTCTGAGACTGTCTCAAGTGAAAATGGAGAGGGTGAAGGCCAGCTTCTCAGTCCCCGTTCTAGGAGACTGGATAAGATCAGAGGGCAACGGAAGGCCAAGAGTGGAAAGGTGGAAGTTTGGCATCCTTCTTGCTGTGGAAGGGGTGAAGATTCAGACTGACCAACTATCGTCAATGTGAGGAGGCAGGAAGCCATGCTCTGGATGTGTTTTGTTGTAAATAAATGTACATAAAACTGCCGGAGAGTCAATACTCGCTTGCCTGCCAGAGATTATTACAGTTGTGCTCAGACGCAGCCTGAGACTGTGTAGGAAAGACCCTGCAGAGGAGGGGTCCTAGTGGACACTGGGAGAGCAGGGATATTCAGTCCTTGCAACTGTTTTATTGGGGCAAGACCTCCTAGTAAGTGTTGCTGAGACCACCAGGCCAGAGCTGTTTGTTTCCTTGAATAAAGATTTACTGTATTTTTCCCTCCATAAGGCGCACCTGACAAAAAGGCGCACCTAGTTTTTAGAGGAGAAAAACAAGAAAAAAAATATTCTGAACGAAACAGTGGATGTATGATTTTTGTGGTTCATGCTGTGGCCACAGACATGTGATCTGACGGTGAGTTTGGGGTAGCCCAATGCAAAAATCCTGAGAATCCATGTGGATCCGTGCTTTGTAACCACGTTTTAAGTGGGGAGGGAAGGAAAAACACTGAAGGGGCAAGGAGCATGTGTGGGGTGTGTGGAGAAGGATGCTGCTAACAATGCAGGAGAGGGGTTTATGGGGAGGGAAGGAAAAACACTAAAGGGACAAGGAGCATGTGTGGGGTGTGTGGAGAAGGAGCTTTTCAGCTCGCTGAGCCGGGGAGGGAGAGAGGGGCACGGTTGCTTTAAAGGAGCCAACCGGACAGGAGCCGCTTACACCCGTGTAAGTGGCTCCTCTCTTCTCCTGCTTTGCTCCTTTAAAGCAAGCGGGCTCTCCTTATCTCCCTCCTCCCCGGCTCAGCAAAAAAGCTTTGCTGCTATTCAGCCAGCTGAGCGGGGAGCGAAGGAGAGAAAGAGAGCACTCTCGCTTTAAAGCAGCCAATCGGACAGGAGCCACTTACACTCGTGTAAGCGGCTCCTCTCCCGCTTGGCTGCTTCAAAGTGAGCGACAGAGGAGGGAAGGAAGGGGAACCATGGATCCTGCAGCAGATCCCCCTGCCACCCGTAGGCATTCGCTCCATAAGACGCACAGACATTTCCCCTTACTTTTTAGGACGAAAAAAGTGTGTCCTATGGAGCGAAAAATATGGTAACTTCCTTGGCCTCAAGTGATTTATTGTTTTTGCTGCTGACCTACCCGATTCCAACTCTGACATCTGCAGAAGCCCCAATTTAAATGATGTCCTCTCCTTCTGAATATATCGCTAGCTCTTTGATTCTTTGAACTTGAGCAACTCTTTAGACAGGTGAAAATGATGCCTGACAGGCCATGGCCAGTAACTTAACAGAAAGACTGGTCCGTTCAGCCGGTTCCTTCAACCACGGATGCCCATCTTACAGATTTAAAACCACAAGCTTGAAAGGGACCCCCATATATCATTAAACCCCACCCTATCCTATAGCAATATGTATACCTTAATGCACCCATTTCATCCCCAAGTCTTCATACATTCTCAATTTTTAAAAAAATTCCATATTTCAATTTCATATTTCTTATTGCCAATACACACTTTTATCATAATTAAACTTATTCTGAATATATCTAATTTCTTATATCGACCTTGCAACTATTACTGAAGTTCCTCGAATGCTGCAACAGAATTTAAACTACGATATTTATTTTGCAGATATTCTTTGAAAACTTCCCATTTTGAAACAAATTCCTGTTTTGATTTATTTTTTATTTTTTTCTGATAGACCATGTAATTCGGCATATTCTGTCAGCTTTTGGATCCAATCTTGTATAGAGGGGATTTCATTACTCTTCATATATTCTCATCTCAGTTTCAAATGCTTTTTCTCTGTGTGCGAGATGCAAAAAAATAAAATAAAAATCCACCTTTTTTGTAGTTTAGAAAGTAATGAATATTCACATGTTTACCGCTGGTGAAAGCAGAACACCCATTCGGCGGGGGCGGGGAAGTAAGGCACCTGTTCGTGCTTTTTGGATGGAAATTGCAATTTCAAAGTTGCGCATTCTCCTTTGAGGCAATCAAGATGTTGATCTGTGTTGTAGGAAGAGTGGAGGAGAAAGAATATTGAAACCTCTCCTTCTGGGACTTGTCAATCAATGCCTGCGATTAACGAGAGAGAACGCAGGGAAATGGAGGCGTGTTGCCAGTTAAATATTCCACCGCAAGAAACTCAACATTGTTGGTGATGCCAGGGGAAACGAGTGGATTCTGATTGACTCGAACACCACTGTGATGGCCTGGGATTCGGACTCAGAGGCTGAACCGGAGGAATCCCAGCCTGCACAGGAGTCCCCGCCTCCAGAACCAGCTGAGCCAGGGCTGGGGCATGAGCCTGAAGGGTCCTCACCTGTGCTGGATCCTCAGGTGCAGGCACCAGCTGAGTCTGCTCTGGCTCCTGAGGTGATGGAGGACCCATTGCCTGCAGGTGCTCCTCTCTCAGTCCTGTCAGGGGAAGGTGAGGTTGCCTCTGGGTCCAGTAACCCTCCAGCCTCTCCTGAGCTGCAGAGGCTCAGGGCAGAGAGGCGGAGGGAACTAAGTTCCTGCAGGAGGAGTGCTCGCCCCCAGGCCAGGAGAGGCGAGGCATCTGTGGGCCGGGACTGCCCCTGGCCTCAGAGGAGATAAAGGTCAGTCAGCCCAGTCCCAGGTTGCGGGAGCAACATCATTGGTAACCTGTTTCTGCCAGCACCCTGACCTGCTCTTCTGGAGTTCCTGACCACGCCTGACTCCTCGCTTTGGACCTCGCTTCGCCCCTGACAGACAGCCTCCTTACCCTCGACCTAGGACCGGACTTAGACCACGCTGCACGGTAACCCCCCGGGAGCAGCACAGCCACCTTAACATCAACTAAAAGACTCGGTCATCAGAATGGAATTTATGTCATTTTTGGGGGGAGGGGTGTGTGTGAAACCTACTAAGCACAACCCAACCAAATAAAGACCCTCTATTACATGGAATTGGCAGAAATGACTGGCAGAATCCGAGACCTGGGAGAAGAGACAGTGGAAGAGGACTGGAAGAAATTTAAGGATTATCTGCAAAAGTACTGTAAATTGTATGAATGCTAGAATGATGCAGGATAGAAAGATAACTTGGCATTAGTAACCTAGTGGAAAGAAGTATGAAAAGAACTGAATTATAAGAACAAAGACGAAATTTGATCAATATCATGGCAAGTCTAAATATTTAAATATTTGATAATAAAGGGTAAAATTGGAGATATAATATTTGAAAGGTACAAACTAAAACAAGATTTGAGAGAAGGTTAAGTATTGCTGAACATGGTTTTGTAAATGGGAACGCAGGAAAGGGAGATGTGAGGGAGTCTGAAAGGAAGGTTATGGAAATTTGGTTTTTGAAATTTAACTATGTTGTATTTCTTTTGTTTGGTGTGTATTCTTTTATTTTGGTGATGGTGTTTTATGTGATTGGTGTTGTATTGCTTAAAACCTTTAATAAACATTTTATTAAAAAAAACAAAACAAATAAAGACCCTCTATTATTAAACAGAATCTAGTGAACTTCAAAGTTCTATCCCCATTTTCTCCCCTGTTAGAGCTCTCTGGGGACTCAGCTAAACACCTGCAAATAAAACGGTTTAAGCCTGTTGCAAAGTGCATTATACAAATGTGCCACTGGATGGCGATGGCGAGCTACGGAAAATGCAATATGTTTTTCAAAACCTTTTTTTTTTTTTTTTTAAAAAAGCATTTTCACAACGTTTTTTTATATGTGTCTAGATTCCACCTATGTCATAAAGGGTGAACAGAAGAATGTCAACAGAAATTCTCCTAGTGTTCAGCCCAACCACTACAGCTTCTTGAAAATCTGAATCTGACAGCCCTGTCTGGAGTGCTCTGTTTGTCCTGGTCCAAGTCTGGCTTAAAGATCCGTTAAAAGGGGGGGGGCGTTGAGGGGGTGCTGATTAGAAATTATCCATCAACAATGACAGGCAACCTAGTCACAGTCTTATTCCCCACTAGGGTGAACGATCTGGCATTTCTATTTAAATCATGATAATTATTTCTAAATTTGCATCTGGACGTTCAGATAAATGCATGCAAATGTTATGCAAATCCCTTTCGGAGATGCATCCTACTTCTTTGTGAGAGTTTCGCATTTCTCTCTGGAATAACAGACATGAAACTGCTATTCTAACTTTCAACCTTTCAGTTTCAGGCAAATTGAAAGTACATTTTCTTTTTAAAAGTGACACAGCCAGGGCCGGATTTACGTTTGATGAGGCCCTAAGCTAACTGAAGGTAATAGGGCCCTTTATATGTCCAGCTGTCCTTTGTCAGCAACAAATTATCACTGTTTTTTGTGTTGAATATGTGCTATGTGCTAATTTATGGACCTAATAGGGTATCTAGGGACGCGGGTGGCGCTGTGGGTTAAACCACAGAGCCTAGGGATTGCCAATCAGAAGGTTGACTGTTCGAATCCCCGCAACGGGGTGAGCTCCCGTTGCTCAGTCCCTGCTCTTGCCAACCTAGCAGTTCGAAAGCACATCAAAGTGCAAGTAGATAAATAGGTACAGCTGCGGCAGAAAGGTAAACAGCGTTTCCATGTGCTGCTCTGGTTCGCCAGAAGCAGCTTAGTCATGCTGGCCACATGACCTGGACCTAATGGTCAGGGGTCCCTTTACCTTTACCTTTACCTTTACCTTTAATAGTTATCTAAAGCCATTTGCACATAACAAAATATGTATTTTATCAAAGTAATTGCTGAACTGAAATAGTTAAAGCTATGGTTTTCCCAGTAGTGATGTATGGAAGTGAGAGCTGGACCATAAAGAAGGCTGATCGCCGAAGAATGATGGTGCTGGAAGAGACTCTTGAGAGTCCCATGGACTGCAAGAAGATCAAACCTCTCCATTCTGAAGGAAATCAGCCCTGAGGGCTCACTGGAAGGACAGATCCTGAAGCTGAGGCTCTAATACGTGAGGCCACCTCATGAGAAGAGAAGACTCCCTGGGAAAGACCCTGATGTTGGGAAAGATGGAGGACACAAGGAGAAGGGGACGACAGAGGACGAGATGGTTGGACAGTGTTCTCGAAGCCACAAACATTAGTCTGACCAAACTGCGGGAGGCAGTGGAAGGCAGGAGTGCCTGGGGGTCACGAAAAGTTGGATACGACTAAACAACTAAACAGCAACAATATTAAAAGTGAAAAATTTTTTTTGGGGGGGGTCCCCAAGAGAGTGGGGCCCTAAGCTATAGCTTGTTTAGCTTATACATAAATCCGGTACTTTTGAGTATGTCTCCAGTGCATTGGACTGGCGTGGGATTCTGAAATGTTTCCCCATTCTGCTCCAGATTTAATTCAGGGAGTGGGAGAGTTGTGTACCTCCAACTATTGGAAGTTTAGGAAACGGTGTATTCCTTGACACTACTGGGAGGTAATGATAGACCTGTCGTCATCAGGATAATCACCATCTCACCGTCATAATCTAGGGATCCTTTCGATGTAAATGTGAACCTGCCATTCTCAATCACTGGGCATTTCTTTCTTAATGAGGCTTTGTAAAAAGACTGTGACGAATTTCTCAAAAGAATAGGTTGATTGGGAGTGGGCAGAAAACCCATTTGAGTTGGTTGGAAGGTAACCTGCAAAGCTATTTGTGGTCCCATTGAGATATTGTGCTATTTTCTGAAAGACTGGAACAAATTCATGTTCTATTTGAAAGACAACTTGAAATATACTCGGAGTCCTGTTTTGATTTCATGCTCTTTCATGTGAAAGGCATTGCTGGATGAATCCCAAACCGGAATTAAGATTGCCGGAAGAAATATCAACAACCTCAGATATGCAGATGACACAACCTTGATGGCAGAAAGTGAGGAGGAATTAAAGAAGCTTTTAATGAGGGTGAAAGAGGAGAGCGCAAAATATGGTCTGAAGCTCAACATCAAAAAAACGTAGATCATGGCCACTGGGCCCATCACCTCCTGGCAAATAGAAGGGGAAGAAATGGAAGCAGTGAGAGATTTTACTTCCTTGCGCTCCATGATCACTGCAGATGGTGACAGCAGTCACGAAATTAAAAGGCGCCTGCTTCTTGGGAGAAAAGCAATGACAAACCTAGACAGCATCTTAAAAAGCAGAGACATCACCTTGCCAACAAAGGTCCATACAATTCAAGCTATGCTTTTTCTCAGTAGTGATGTATGGAAGTGAGAGCTGGACCATAAAGAAGGCTGATCGCCGAAGAATGGATGCTTTTGAATTCTGGTGCTGGAGGAGACTCTTGAGAGTCCCATGGACTGCAAGAAGATCAAACCTCTCCATTCTGAAGGAAATAAGCCCTGAGTGCTAACTGGAAGGACAGATCCTGAAGCTGAGGCTCCAAGACTTTGGCCACCTCATGAGAAGAGAAGACTCCCTGGAAAAGACCCTGATGTTGGGAAAGATGGAGGGCACAAGGGGCAGGCGATGACAGAGGACGAGATGGTTGGACAGAATTGGGAAAGATGGAGGGCACAAGGAGAAGGGGATGACAGAGGACGAGATGGTGGGACAGTATTGGGAAAGATGGAGGGCACAAGGAGAAGGGGACGACAGAGGACGAGATGGTTGGACAGTGTTCCTGAAGCTACCAGCATGAGTTTGACCAAGCTGCGAGAGGCAGTGGAAGACAGGAGTGTTTGGCGTGCTCTGGTCCATGGGGTCACAAAGAGTCGGACACGACTAAACGACTCAACAACAACAACAACAACATTGCAGCTTGTAAATCAGTGATTAAATTGCCCCCCAAACACACTGTGGGCTCATGTTCAGCTTGTGGTCCACCGAGGCTCCTGGATCCTTTTCACATGTACTGCTGGCAAGCCACTTGTCAGCTCCTGCCCAAATAAAATAGCGCTTGAAGCATCAGGGCTGATTATTCCCTTACATTTCAGAATCCCACGCCAGTTCAACATTTCAGAATTCCCTTCCGATTGTCCATCTCCCACAAAGTAGCTCCACCGAAAAGACAACTTTGAAGCTACATTCTCCCATGTCACAGCCCTTGAGATATTTGAAGATGGTTCTCAAATCTCCTCTCAGCCTCCTCTTTTCCAGGCTAACCATACCCAACTCCAAACCAAAAAAATTCCTTCCAGTAGCACCTTAAAGACCAACTAAGTTAGTTCTTGGTATGAGCTTTCGTGTGCATGCACACTTCTTCAGATACACTGAAACAGAAGTTGCCAGATCCTTCTATATAGTGAGAAGGTGGGGAGGGGTATTACTCAGAGGGGTGGTGGGAATGGGTGATTGGCAGATAGCTGTGATGAGCCTGTTGACGACTCTTAACAACTGCAGTAGGTCTTACAGGAAAAAGCAAGGGGTGAGAAGGTGAAAAATGGCTTTGTTATGTATAATGAGATAAGAATCCAAGTTGTCCAATACAAGGAGTTCCTCCTTAGCTTCTGTTTAGAGTAGAGAACGCTGATCAGATGTTTGAGCAGCTTCTTAGAGAAAGTGTTGCATAGTTTTCTTGCATATTCAGTGGGATATGTGGATTGTAGAGGGTTCTTAATTCTAAGACCCTTGGGTATAATGTCCAGGTTCTTGCATTTAGTAAGAAAGAAGATGTCAGTCTGTACCTGTGCAAGTTATTAAAGGTTATTAATAAAAATTTTAAAGTGAAGCTTTCAATAGACTTTGATTTCATGACAATGGGCATACAGTGGTACCTCAGGTTACATACGCTTCAGGTTACAGGCTCTGCTAACCCAGAAATAGTGCTTCAGGTTAAGAACTTTGCTTCAGGATTACAGGTTACAGATTCCGCTAACCCAGAAATAGTGCTTCAGGTTAAGAACTTTGCTTCAGGATGCTTGGCAGGGGGTTGGACTCGATGGCCCTTGTGGTCTCTTCCAACTCTATGATTCTATGATTCTATGAGAACAGAAATTGCGCTCCGGCGGTGTGGCGGCAGCAGGAGGCCCCATTAGCTAAAGTGGTGCTTCAGGTTAAGTACGGACCTCTGGAACGAATTAAGTACTTAACCTGAGGTACCACTGTACTTGGAAACACAGCTATAGAGAAAGGTGACCAGTTTACCTTCAAAGCTATGACATTAGCAGGAAAGACAACAATAGCTTTAGGTTGGAAAGAGAGAAAAATGGTCAGTAGAGGCATGGACTAGTTATGTGTTTGAACTTATTCAGTCGGACATTGTCATAGTCATGTCACAGGAAACAACGTGGAAGGTCAAGTCCACCAGGATAAGGAGCAGATGGAACCCCTATCTTCAATGGATAAAAACTACAGTGGTACCTCGGGTTACATGCGCTTCAGGTTACAGACTCCGCTAACCCAGAAATAGTGCTTCAGGTTAAGAACTTTGCTTCAGGATAAGAACAGAAATCATGCTCTGGCGGCACGGCAGCAGCAGGAGGCCCCATTAGCTAAAGTGGTGCTTCAGGTTAAGAACAGTTTCAGGTTAAGAACAGACCTCCGGAACGAATTAAGTACTTAACCCGAGGTACCACTGTACTGGAACAAAAGACATTCGGTGGAAACTAAAGATGCTTTGCCCGTGGCTGAGGATAATAGTTTGAACCCTTAATATAATGTATGTAAAAATCCTGAACTCGAATAAAACTTTTTTTTTAAGGACACTTCCGTCTATGTGCTTTGCTCAACCCCCCCCCCCCCCGATTTTCCTGTGTGGGTCCAACCTCCCAAACCCACAGCCCATAACACAGATCATAGTAGAAAGGAAATGATTAGCCAAACATCCCATTCACAAGCAACATTCAGCCAGAGCTCTGTTTCATAGGACTGGGTGTTTGTTTCATTCATAAAGTCAGCCTGTATGTGCATTTGAAAATGCCATCCTCATTCATTCATTCATTCATTCATCCTGGTTCCTTCCTTCCAGATCCTTTACTTTAGCCACCCTGTCTGCAGTATTAACCTCCAGGGATGTTTAAAATATGGGGAGGAGGCGAGTCGGTGTAAGAAGCTGGAGATGGGGTGATATAACAGGGAACTGATTAATTAGGCTTCCCTGCAAGACAAATTCATTAAATCCATATCGTGAACACACTGTCTGCGATTCAAAGTCTGAGGCTGCTGTAGCAAAATAATCATAATATAATCTTTATTACATTTTCTGTTTTACAATTTAGAATATTCACTTATACAACCTTAAAATATCAATGACTCCCCTTCTTCCCTTTCCGTGGTTCATTTTAAATATCATAAATCCCTGCATATTTTAGGTAAACCAAACCATTCAGTATTCCATTCTTACTTCCATCAAAACTTATTTACACTGTTGAATTTCTCTTAAGGCTGCCAACGTTTTCAAGTGTACACAATTTCCCCTCATATAATTCAATAAACATTTTCCAATCTTCTTTAAACAAATGTTCCCTCTTGTTCTTTTATTCTGTAAGTTAGGTCTGCAAGCTGCGCATATTCCATCAGTTTAAGTTGCCATTCTTCTTTGGTTGGGACCTCGCTCGTTTTCCATTTGGGAGCTAACGAAACAGGGGCCGCCGTAGTGGCATACATAACTAACCTTTTTTGACACCTGGGAATTTCCATCTGAATTATCCCCGACAAAAAGGACTGGTCTTTTTGGAAAGGTGAGTTTAAACAGTTTTTTCAATTCATTATAAATCATTTCCCAATACTCTCTTACCCTTTTGCAGGTCCACCACATATGAAAAAACGTACCCTCGACTTCATTGCATCTCTAGCACTTATTTGATTCAGTCTTATACATCTTAGCAAGTCTAAAAGGTGAAGGTAAAGGACCCCTGACATTTACCGTATTTTTCACCCTAGGGCGCACCTAGTTTTTTTTGGGGGGGGGGAATAAAGAAAAAAATCCCCCCCCAGGTGCAGAGCTTCCCCGACCCCAGCCCCCAGAACAGGCTGCTATCCACAAGCCTTGGGAGCCCGCGGGAACTCCTGCTGGGCTCCCCAGGCTTGTGGATATCTGCCCGAAGACCGGGGCACGCTCCGCTGCGCTCCTTGGGTTTTGGGCTGCAGGCTGCTGTCCACAAGCCTTGGGAGCCCAGCAGGAACTCCCACGGGCTCCCAAGGCTTGTGGATAGCTTCCTGAAGCCTGGAGAGCAAGAGGGGTCGGTGTGCACCGACCCCTCTCGGTCTCCAGGCTTCAGCGAAAGCCTGCATTCGCCCCATAGGACGCACATACATTTCCCCTTCATCTTTGGAGGGGAAAAAGTGAGTCCTATAGGGCGAAAAATACGGTATGTGTAGTCACGAACAACTCTGGGGTTGCGGCGCTCATCTCGCTTTACTGGCTGAGGGAGCCGATGTTTGTCCGCAGGCAGTTTTTCCGGGTCATGTTGCCAGCATGACTAAGCCACTTCTGGTGAACCAGAGCAGCGCATGGAAACGCTGTTTACCTTCCTGCTGGAGCGGTATCTATTTATCTACTTGCACTTTGACATGCTTTCGAACTGCTAGGTGGGCAGGAGCTGGGACCGAGCAACGGGCGCTCACTTCCTCGCGGGGATTCGAACTGCCGACCTTCTGATTGGCAAGCCCTAGGCTCAGAGGTTTAGACCACAGCACCACCCGCGTCCCCTTAGCAAGTCTAAAGTAAACGTAAAGGGACCCCTGACCATTAGGTCCAGTTGTGACCAACTCTGGGGTTGCGGCGCTCATCTCGCTTTATTGGACGAGGGAGCCGGCGTACAGCTTCCGGGTCATGTGTCCAGCATGACTAAACCGCTTCTGGCGAACCAGAGCAGCGCACAGAAACGCCATTTCCTTTCCCGCTGGAGCAGTACTTATTTATCTACTTGCACTTTGACGTGCTTTTGAACTGCTAGGTTGGCAGGAGCAGGGACCGAGCAACGGGAGCTCACCCCGTCGCGGGGATTCGAACCACCGACTTTCTGATTGGCAAGTCCTAGGCTCTGTGCTTTAACCCACAGCGCCACCCATGTCCCTCTTGTCTACTTGGTATTGAATGCCATTTGTGAATCATTTTCAAGTAGTTCTCCTTCAGGGAATAACATGCTGTGAACTTCAGATCGCTCTTCCAGAGTTTCCCCCAGAGATTAAAATCTATATTATGCCCTATAAAGCAATTTTTAAAGGCCTGCCGTGTTTCGGTTCTCAGGTTCTTCAGAACGTGTGAATGAGGTACATTTCCCTTTCAATGTGAACCTCCCTGCCCATACCTGTGACCGCCAGTTCCTTCTAAGTGGAGCTGCTGATGGAACGCAATACATTCTACATGCAAGGCACGTGCTCTGTCGCCCCTGAGGTGCAGTTCAGCTTGTGAGGTCAGAAGATCCTCTTGTCCAAGCGCCCCTTTGAGCTATCTGCACATCAAAGGGAGTGCTCCTTCTGCAAATCCACCGTCAATAGCCTTTTGCTTTAAGAATATTTAAGCCTGCCAAAAGAGAGGGGGGCGGACCTCCAAATTCCAGTTATCCCGGTGGAACGGGCTAACCATATTCTAATTCCATTTTGCCGCACATTTAACAAGCTCTCCCCCTCTCTCTCAGGTGATCTCCTGCATCCTCGTTATGAATGTTTACCTGTTTAATTCCAGGAAATTCCGCCAGCATCGCAGACCAATAAAACTGGGAAAGCAGGCAATCATTATGCAAAGATTTAACGAGGACTCCGACTCAAACCGGGCTCCAGCTGGAGACGCCGCCGTCCGCAAGGCAAAGGCTGTGCTGGGAAGCAGGCAGAGTTCCCTAAGCATATTAGGATTCAGGAGGAAAGATTTGGGTGGAGGAAACGTTAAAATTTGAGTGGTCCAAGAGAAATGTTGCATGCCTGATGGGGGGAAATGGCAGTGTTCATCGGGGTAGAGAATTGCATGGAAATTCCCTAATCAAGGCCCAGGAAGCAATAGCACATGACTTGCAAAAGGGTAAAAGAGTATTGCGAACAGCTCTTACTGCCAGAAAGTTTTTTTCTGTATGCTTAGTCGGAATCTCCTTTCTTATAACTTGGAGCAAGATATGCTCAGGTCCTTCGACTGTTCCTCATAAGGCTTAGCTTCCAAACCCTTGATCTTCTTGGTCGCCCTCCTCTGCACACCTTCCAGAATTTTTTTCCGTGTGCTTAGTCAGAATCTCCTTTCTTGTAACTTGAAGTCATGGGTTCGAGTCCTGCCCTCCAGAGCAGGAGAAAACAAGCTTGTTCCCTCTTCCATGTGACAGCCCTTGAGGCATTCCAAGGTAGGGTTACCAGACGTCCCTGGTTCCCGGGGACAGTTCCCAGGGCAAATTCCGTCCCCAGGATGTCCCCAGATCTGCAAATATGTCCCCAGGAAACGTGGGATTGGAAGCCTCAGCAGCCCGGAGCCAGCACTGTATTGCCAGAGTGGTGCATGCTCCCACTTGGACTACTGCCATGCACTCTACGTGGGGCTACCTTTGTAGGTGACCCAGAAACTGCAATTAATCCACAATGCGGCAGCTAGACTGGTGACTGGGAGCGGCCGCCGGGACCACATAACACCGGTCCTGAAAGATCTTCATTGGCTCCCAGTACGTTTCCGAGCACAATTCAAAGTGTTGGTGCTGACCTTTAAAGCCCTAAATGGCCTTGGTCCTGTATACCTGAAGGAGTGTCTCCACCCCCATCGTTCTGCCTGGACACTGAGGTCCTGCTCCGAGGGCTTTCTGGCGGTTCCCTCCCTGTGAGAAGTGAGGTTACGGGGAACCAGACAGAGGGCCTTCTCGGTAGTGGCGCCCGCCCTGTGGAACACCCTCCCTTCAGATATGAAGGAAATAAGCAACTATCCTATCTTTAAAAGACATCTGAAGGTAGCCCTGTTTAGGGAAGTTTTTAATATTTAATGCTGTATTGTTTTTAACACTCTGGTCCATGGGGTCACGAAGAGTCGGACACGACTAAACGACTAAACAACAACAACAACAACCATGATAAATACTTAGTTCCTGAGTCAGGTCACAGGCTCACCCTATTCAAACACAGACATACCCTTAAGACAGGATTTGTGAAGGAAAAGACAATGGGGAGTCTTTTCCATTTTCCTTTGACCTTGCAGAGGAAACATTTGGTCAGTTTGGGACAGTTTGGGAATAAAAAATGGTTCCAGGTCGGTCTTCCTGTGCTGATCTATGTACGTGCTTGGTTGGTACACTTATGAACATTTAACATATATCTAAGACCTCAAATCTTAGATACCGTATATCTAAGACCTGATCGCCGAAGAATTGATGCTTTGGAATTATGGTGCTGGAGGAGACTCTTGAGAGTCCCATGGACTGCAAGAAGATCAAACCTATCCATTCTTAAGGAAATCAGCCCTGAGTGCTCACTGGAAAGACAGAGCGTGAAGCTGAGGCTCCAAGACTTTGGCCACCTCATGGGAAGAGAAGACTCCCTGGAAAAGACCCTGATGTTGGGGAAGATGGAGGGCACAAGGAGAAGGGGACGACAGAGGACGAGATGGTGGGACAGTGTTCTCGAAGCTACCAGCATGAGTTTGACCAAACTGCGGGAGGCAGTGGAAGACAGGAGTGCCTGGCGTGCTCTGGTCCATGGGGTCACGAAGAGTCAGACACGACTAAATGACTAAACAACAACAAGACCTCAAAATTCCTATCACAGCCTCCAGGTATCCCACCTGAGCAAGGCGAAGCCAAGCCAGTGCTAATGGTGCCGCATAGGGTCCAGGGGACTGTGCGCGACCACGCAAAGGGTCCCCCCATTTAATGTGGGGAGCGGTCATGGTTACGCCAATGCTTTCAAAGTTGATTTTTGCCTGCCTGTCTGCATGTCTGGAAGGAGGTCGGAGAGGGATGTGTGTCCGGCTACGCTTGCTTTCGCCAGGGATCCAGGTTGGGTCAGCCCTAGGAAATGGTTTCCCCCAGTCTAGTCTATGGATGCACACAGAAGAACAAGCAGTTAAAACCGCTGGAAGATCACGGCAGGCCTCCACTTGCAACGTGAAATTAATTAAACGCTTTCCTTTCGTGGCCTCGTGGATCCACACCAATATTTGAGTTCGGTGGGTGACTCATTTGTTCTTTTTGGAGAGCAGCAGGGCTGAGGCTGAGGCTCCGCTTTCTGGAGAGAAAGCAAGGAGAAACATGCTGCTGGCATCAGAAATTAGCCCTGCAACAGAGCAGCAGGAGAAGACATGTGTAGCTATTTCGATGCTGGTTGCCACATCTGCAGCGCTTGGAAGCAGGAGGATAAATTGCCTGTGATGCTGCCTTTGCAAATTCCTTGCTAGAGGAGGAAGGGATGGAAGTGTCGAATCCAGGAACGCAGGCTGCAGCCTGTACGGTGTGGAAGCGATGCAAAGGTTTACTCTCGAGGAGCACGAAGGAAGAGGCTGTTGGCAAGAAACACGTGGTGTCGGATTTACATATAAGCTAAACAAGCTAAACAAACCTCAGATATGCAGATGACACAACCTTGATGGCAGAAAGTGAGGAGGAATTAAAGAAGCTTTTAATGAGGGTGAAAGAGGAGAGCGCAAAATATGGTCTGAAGCTCAACATCAAAAAAACGAAGATCATGGCCACTGGGCCCATCACTTCCTGGCAAATAGAAGGGGAAGAAATGGAGGCAGTGAGAGATTTTACTTTCTTGGGCTCCATGATCACTGCAGATGGTGACAGCAGCCACGAAATTAAAAGACGCCTGCTTCTTGGGAGAAGGGCAATGACAGGCCTAGACAGCATCTTGAGAAGTAGAGACGTCACCTTGCCAACAAAGGTCCGTATAGTTAAAGCCATGGCTTTCCCGGTAGTGATGTATGGAAGTGAGAGCTGGACCATAAAGAAGACTGATCACCGAAGAATTTATGCTTTTGAATTATGGTGCTGGAGGAGACTCTTGAGAGTCCCATGGACTGCAAGAAGATCAAATTTATCCATTTTTAAGAAAATTAGCACTGAGTGCTCACTGGAAGGACAGATCCTGAAGCTGAGACTCCAATACTTTGGCCACCTCATGAGAAGAGAAGACTCCCTGGAAAAGACCCTGATGTTGGGAAAGATGGAGGGCACAAGGAGAAGGGGACGACAGAGGACAAGATGGTGGGATAGTGTTCTGGAAGCTACCAGCATGAATCTGACCAAACTGCGGGAGGCAGTGGAAGACAGGAGTGCCTGGCGTGCTCTGGTCCTGGGGGTCACAAAGAGTCGGACAGGACTAAATGACTAAACAACAACAACAACATTGTTTTCTGCTTTGAAATGTGAAAATAGGTAGCGCTGTAATAATATCCGAGATCCCCTTTTATTTTACTAAATACAGTGGTACTTCAGGTTACATACGCTTCAGGTTACCAACACTTCAGGTTACAGACTCTGCTAACCCAGAAATAGTGCTTCAGGTTAAGAACTTTGCTTCAGGATGAGAACAGAAATCGTGCTCCGGCGGCGCGGCAGCAGCAGGAGGCCCCATTAGCTAAAGTGGTGTTTCAGGTTAAGAACAGTTTCAGGTTAAGAACAGACCTCTGGAACGAATTAAGTACTTAACCCGAGGTACCACTGTACCAAATTAGCTGCCACTCTTGCTATCAACAGCGGAGCTGACAAAGCATTTTAACAAGCCTTCTCGTGGACCAGCGGCAAAACGAGCCTCCGCTACAAATCATCTTTATTATCCTTTTTTCCCAGATTTAATTAGAAAACAAACTGTGCTTTTAGTGGAGGCAACAGCAGGGGCGCAGATCTTTATTTACACATCAGCAGATTTGGCGTCCTGTCACTCGGAATGGGAGCTTTACGAGATTGCACAAATCCCAAGTTTCCACCCTGATGCAAATCCTGCAAGGCATAAAAGTCTTTCCAGATTGATCGCAGCCAGTCAGTTTTTGTGGACTGGGAAGCTTTCTCTGGGCAAAAAGCAATAAATTGGTGAGTCTTTAAGGTGCCAGGCTAGTCTGTTAGGGAACCAGCAAGGTTGTTGCTGTGGGATTTGAATTTCTTTGGGGACTTCAGAAAATCCATATCATTGTTTATACACTGAAAATCAATAAAACTTATTTAGAAAAAAGGAAAGGAAATTCACATCACTGACCACTCCTAGCCAGGGTCAGATTTAGAATAATACAATTGTAGAGTTGGAAGGGACCCCAACGTTCATCTAGTCCACGTCTCTGCAATGCAGGAATTTAATAATAATAATAATAATAATAATAATAATAATAATAATAATAATAATAATGTTGTTTAGTTGTTTAGTCATGTCCGACTCTTCGTGACCCCATGGACCACAGCACGCCAGGCACTCCTGTCTTCCGTAATAATAATAATAATAATAATAATAATAATAATAATAATAATAATTTATTTATACCCCACCTATCTGGCTGGGCTTCCCCAGCCACTCAGGGCGGCTTCCAACAAAATGTTAAAATGCAATAATGCATCAAACATTAAAAGCTTCCCTAAACAGGGCTGCCTTCAGATGTCTTCTAAATGTCAGGTAGTTGTTGTTCTCTTTGACATCTGGTGGGAGGGCATTCCAGAGGGCGAGTGCCACTACCAAGAAGGCCCTCTCACAGGTAGGGAACCGCCAGAAGGCCCTTGGAGTTGGACCTCAGTGTCCGGGCAGCACGGTGGAGGTGGAGACGTTCCTTCAGGTATACTGGACCGAGGCCGTTGAGGGCTTTAAAGGTCAGCACCAACACTTTGAATTATGCTCAGAAACGTACTGGGAGCCAATGAAGATCTTTCAGGACCGGTGTTATGTGGTCTTGGCGACAGCCCCCAATCTAGCTGCCGCATTCTGGATAAGTTGTAGTTTCCGGGTCACCTTCAAAGGTAGCCCCATGTAGAGCGCATTGCAGTAGTCCAAGCGGGACATAACCAAGACAGTCTGCGGGCAGGGAGGGTCTCATCCTGCGTACCAGATGGAGCTGGTAGACAGCTGCCCTGGACACAGAATTGACCTGCGCCTCCATGGACAGCTGCGAGTCCAAAATGACTCCCAGGCTGCGCACCTGGTCCTTCAGGGGCACAGTTACCCCATTCAGGACCAGGGAGTCCTCCACACCCGCCTGCCTCCTGCCCCCCCAAAACAGTACTTCTGTCTTGTCAGGATTCAACCTCAATCTAGGAGTCCATAACCAAGAGAGTGGGCCCCTAAGCTATAGCTTGTTTAGCTTATATGTAAATCTTGCACTGTTGCCCTCCGAGGCCAGGTGGGGAAAAGCCTGCAAGACAGGGAGCAGGTCTTTAAGGACTCACAAACAAGGTTGACTTGTAATTGTAGCAGATAGAAAATCACTTCCCCACTAACCTTTGTCCACAACAAGGACTTTCAGTCCTTAGCACCCAGGAAAGGAGAGAAACATTTCTACGGCAATTGACCCCAATACTGATGTCAGTAAGTGGTTTTGTATTTACAGCCCTGCAATTTTTATTTATCATGAGAAGAGAAGACTCCCTGGAGAAGACCCTGATGTTGGGAAAGATGGAGGGCACAAGGAGAAGGGGACGACAGAGGGCGAGATGGTGGGACAGTGTTCTCAAAGCTACCAGCATGAGTTTGACCAAACTGCGGGAGGCAGTGGAAGACAGGCGTGCCTGGCGTGCTCTGGTCCAGGGGGTCACGAAGAGTCGGACACGACTAAACAACAACAACAATTTTTATTTTTATTTTTGTGTGGGGGGGGGGGAGGCAATCTATTTGCAGCAGGGAAGGAAATGCAGAAAGCAAATCTTAGGAAATGATTGGAAATTAGTGTTCCTCTCGATTTTTCCTCCCTGCCTTCTTCTAAAAATAAAATAAAATCAATCTGAATATGTGACGAGGAAGCAAAATGTAATTTTGAGGTTGCAGCAACGTTTACCAAATGCTGCCCTGACTGCTTGCAAATGTTAACCTTTCTCAGAGGTAAGTAAATGGAGCGAAATGAATCTGCAAAGGGTCCGTCTTTCCTCTAATCAAAATCCGGCAGAAACACATTCATGTCAACCTGTCATGCAACTTCACTTCACAGAAGAGGAAACATCTGTTCAGCGAAGAGGAGAGCAACCTGTGGTCAATTTGTACATTTATGTGTCGTTAGCGTAATGTGCCCAATAACTTACAGGTCAGGTGTGAGAGGGAACAGCGAAATGTAATAGAAAAACAGGAACTAAGGGCGTTTTCAGAATGTCAATATTTTGCGGGAGGCATTCAAGAATATTTAGAAATTTAGATTTATGCATGCTGATTCGTTCACCCTAGGGCAACAAACCCACTTAAAAACAAACACACAAAACCCTTTTGTGATTAGAAAAATGGCAAGGAAATGTGCGGGAAAGTGTGGGGTGAAGTCGGGGTTAATGGGAAAACATATAAACACAGTAGGATGTTCATTGTGATATAACTTGCCCCACAAAAATATCAGAACCAATGCTCGATAAAGATAGTCTAACCTCTGCAAAAGCTTTGTGCACGCTAATTGAGATGAATGCTCCATAAACAGATCATCTTGAGGAGCCCAAAGGCCAGAGATCCCCCAAATGCCTGCAAAATTTGGAACAGACGGGGAAAATGTGAGAAAGCAACCGCTGTCTGAGCTGGAGAAAGTCAAAATTGAGATAAAATGTGGCGGCCGTCAAACTGGGAAAGAGGATAACAAGATCTTGACTTGAGCCTAGTAGATCCTTTCAGTTGGGCTGAGAACATCAGGAGAGTCTTCTAAATCAGGCCAAAGGCAGTCAAAACTCCCAGTATTTGATTGATTGAAATTGTCTGCAAAGCCTTTAGCCTTTCAAAGACGGATTTCAAACACGGCCAATTTAGCGGCAGAAAAGCTTAGCGGGTTTCATGTTTTAGACTTGCCGTCGACAATTTGCTGAAACTGTTGCAAAGCGTGAAATAATATTCCAGAGACCCAGTGGTGTGCCTCTGGTGTCAAATTCCCTGCCGAGAGCAAGATTTCTTCCCACTGGTTACAGGTAGGTAGCCGTGTTGGTCTCTTAGTGGGTCTCTAAGGTGCTAATGGAAGGAATTTTTTTATTTTATTTCTTCCCACTGTTATAAAGCTCTCTGTTATAAAGCTCTCCTACTTCTCAGCAAAGCGACAGTCAAAAGCAATCTCGCATCTTAGAAGTTTCATGCGGAAACGTTTCAAAGGCATGTAAAGGACATCTCTTTGCGGCCGTTCTCTCTCAAAACATCAGCCGAAACCGAGAAGCCCTTTCACCCTAGTGGGAGTGTGACTTGCTTGGCATTCATTAAAATGGGCTTTATTGACAGATGTGTGTTCTTAAAAAGATCTCGCTAGATTTCACTGTAAGGATATAAAGCTTGAATCAAACAGCGGAAATAGCATTAAGAGACATCTGAGAGGGCGGGTTTCTTTTTTTCAAGCCGGGAGGAAGGGAGAAACAGGCTGACTTTTTTGTACAACATCAACACAGCATCTTTAAATTCACTTCCCCTCTTGAAGTTTAGCAGCTGAAGTTTAGACTGAACTTCATAATCTCGTGCCCCTTTTGCTCTGAATGAATGAATCTTTATTTGCACCAGCCACCAGTCACAGCAATAAAACAATCAAAACGCGGTAAAGGTAAAAAGTCAATTATATAAAATGCATTTTGGGAGTTTGGGTCAATAGTCAAATAATGGATCTTATTCCAATTTCCCCAGCTAAGAACCTTGCAACCTTTGCTTTCAGCTGCTCATCTTGATCTGCCAAGAGAAAGGACACTGGGTGACCCAGAATGGACAATAATAGAGAGGTGATAACTTCATTCCTCAAATCTTTATAAAGAGTGAAAGCCAGAAGGACATGAGCCGCCGATTCAGTACAGCCAACTCCACAGGGACATAACAGTTTTTCGAGTGGACTTTTTTTGGAATCGTCCCTTGAGTACAGTCAAAGGCAGTACAGTGGTACCCTGGTTCTCAAACACCTTGGTACTCAAACAACTTGGAACCCAAACGCTGCAAACCATGAAGTAAGTGTTCTGGTTTGTGAACTTTTTCTGGAAGCCAAACGTGCTCCGTTTTGAGTGTTACGCTGAGCTATTTATTTTGCATTTTTGTGACTCTTTTGGTTTTGTTTTTGTGACCGTGTGGAACCCAGTTCAGCTACTGATTGATGGTGTGACTGCAGTACATTGTTTATTGCTTTCATTTTATGGATCAATGGTCTCGTTAGATAGTAGAATTCATGTTCAATTGCTTTTTTAGGGGTTGTTTTTAAAAGTCTGGAACGGATTAATCCCTTTTGCATTACTTTCTATGGGAAAGCGCGCCTTGATTTTGGAACGCTTTGGCTTTGGAATGGACTTCCAGAACGGTTTAAGTTTGAGAACCAAGGTGCCACTGTATATTCAATCTTGCGAGAATAAAAGGGCGTCTATATTTTGGAATTATTAAGTTCTGTTCTGTTCATTCTAAGTGAGGGCCTGGACTTCTGTCCCAAGGGCATGTCCTAATGCCACCTCTGCCAGCTGCCTGCCAGCTGCCAGGAGTCTGCACAAACCTTGTAATTCACTTTCCAATGCACTTTTTGAATCTCTCCATCTTGCCACAGCCTGGCAGGATGTTGAACCTTTGTAAAGAGAAACCCTTGCAAGGCCCCTCCCCTTCCGTGACCTTGGAGAGAAGCCCTTGCAGAGTCTTATGGCCCCCACCCCACCCCATTGTCAGGGTGGCAAGTGATGTTTTGCCTCAGGTCCTGAAACGTCCCGGGCAAACCAGGGTGCTCGTTTTTTGGTTCCAAGATCTCACGGGAGCAAGCTGATTCACGTGAGAGTGCAAAACCAAAAAAAGAAAGCATCTTTTAAGGGGAGGGTACCTTCATGTAGCGGGACGCGGGTGGCGCTGTGGGTTAAAGCCTCAGCGCCTAGGGCTTGCCGATCGAAAGGTCGGCGGTTCGAATCCCCGCGGCGGGGTGCGCTCCCGTTGTTCGGTCCCAGCGCCTGCCAACCTAGCAGTTCGAAAGCACCACCAGGTGCAAGTAGATAAATAAGGACCGCTTACTGGCGGGAAGGTAAACGGCGTTTCCGTGTGCTGCGCTGGCTCGCCAGATGCAGCTTTGTCACGCTGGCCACGTGACCTGGAAGTGTCTCCGGACAGCGCTGGCCCCTGGCCTCTTAAGTGAGATGGGCGCACAACCCTAGAGTCTGTCAAGACTGGCCGTACGGGCAGGGGTACCTTTACCTTTTACCTTCATGCAGATGGCGCTTATAAACACCATCTCCAAGTCCTCATAGAATCATAGAATCATAGAGTTGGAATAGACCACAAGGGCCATCGAGTCCAACCCCCTGCCAAGCAGGAAACACCATCAGAGCACTCCTGACATATGGTTGTCAAGCCTCTGCTTAAAGACCTCCAAAGAAGGAGACTCCACCACACTCCTTGGCAGCAAATTCCACTGTCGAACAGCTCTTACTGTCAGGAAGTTCTTCCTAATGTTTAGGTGGAATGTTTCCTCGAAAGATTCCATCTTTGATTTTACACATCACTTGGGAAGACAGGCGAACTAATATCAGTGGAAGAAGCAAAGATCACCAGTGTTGAAGCATTGATTCTTCAACATCAACTTCGTTGGGCTGGTCATGTTGTGCGGATGCCTGATGATCGTCTTCCAAAGCAACTACTCTATTCCGAACTTGAAAATGGAAAGCGTAGTGCTGGTGGTCAACAAAAGAGGTTTAAAGACTGTCTCAAGGCAAATCTAAGAAAATGTAGTATAAACACTGACAACTGGGAAACACTGGCCTGCGAGCGCTCCAGTTGGAGAACAGCCTTTCCCAAAGGTGTCATGGGCTTTGAAGACACTTGAACTCAGAACGCAAGGGAGAAACGTGCTAAGAGGAAGGCATGCTTGACAAATCCACACCGTGATCAGCTCCTGCCCAGAAACCAGTGTCCCCACTGTGGAAGGATGTGTGGATCCAGAATTGGCCTCCACAGTCACTTATGGACTCACTGTTAAAAACCGTGTTTATGGAAGACAATCTTACTCAGCTATGAGGGATCGCCAAAGAAGAAGAAGAAGAAGACCTTCATGCACATGTGGTGGGACTATGTGAGCATACAAGAATTTGGGGATATAATATATAACAAACTCAAAAAGATATTTAAATTCTCCTTCCAAAAAAATCCAGAAGTCTTTTTGTTAGGCATTATGTCCACTGAAAATAGGGACGCGGGTGGCGCTGTGGGTAAAACCCCAGTGCCTAGGACCTGCCGATCGCATGGTCGACAGTTCGAATCCCCGCGGCGGGGTGCACTCCCGTCGTTCTGTCCCAGTGCCTGCCAACCTAGCAGTTCGAAAGCACCCCCGGCTGCAAGTAGATAAATAGGGACCGCTTACCAGCGGGAAGGTAAACGGCGTTCCGTGTGCTGCGCTGGCTCGCCAGATGCAGCTTGTCACGCTGGCCACGTGACCCGGAAGTGTCTGCGGACAGCGCTGGCTCCTGGCCTATAGAGTGAGATGAGCGCACAACCCTAGAGTCTGTCAAGACTGGCCCATATGGGCAGGGGTACCTTTACCTTTACCTTTATGGTGGCTAGAATTTTAGTAGCAAAAAACTGGAAATGTGACTTAATTCCTACAAAGCTTGACTGGCAGGTGAAGATGATACAATACTTAGAACTTTCAAAACTGGCTGGGGGAATAAGAGGAAACTCAAACCAGAAAGTAGATAGATAGGTACTGCTGTGGCAGGAAGGTAAACAGCGTTTCCGTGCGCTCTGGTTTCCATCACGGTGTCCCATTCTGCCAGAAGCGGTTTAGTCATGCTGGTCACAGGACCTGGAAAGCTGTCTGTGGACAAATGGCCTGAAAGCGAGATGAGTGCCGCAACCCCATAGTCACCTTTGACTGGACTTAACCATTCAGGGGTCCTTTCATTTTTTTACCTTTACAGTGGTACCTTGAGTTACAAACGCTTCAGGTTACAAACTCCGCTAACCTGGAAGAGTTACCTTGAGTTGAGAACTTTGCCCCAGGATGAGAACAGAAATCGTGTGCCGGCGGTGCAGCAGCAGCAAGAGGCCCCATTAGCGAAAGCATGCCTCTAGTTAAGAACAGTTTCAGGTTAAGAATGGACTCCGGAACGAATTAAATTTGTAACTAGAGGTACCACTGTACACTGAAAGCAGTATGATACCCCACTATACAGCCATGGCTTCCTTGCAAAGCATCTGGGAAGTGTAGTTTGCAAAGGGTGTGGAGAGGTGTTACGGGAGCCCTATTCCCCTCACAGATATACTGGTACTTAAAAATGCATCTATTAGGAACTTTACAAAACAGATGATGGCAACATTATTAACCAGCTAACACAGGATTTATCTGACAATTTGAAGCCGAAGCATGCTTTATTCAGCAACTGAACAACAGAAAAAAAAGCAGTGTGCAGGCATCAAAGAAGATGACTAATGAATTTATGAACCATCGCCCAGATCCAAATATTTGGAAAGCCTTCAGCAGGATTTGGCATATTCTTAGTAACCGTGGTAATTAAACTGACTATCAGTGTCTCTCTCTGTGTGTGTATAGAGAAGAGATCATTTTCGACAATGCCAGGCAAACTTCCAGGTGCAGAATAACTGAACAACAAAATAGGCAAGATTTTATGCAATCATCTCCTGAAGTGGCTGGCAACCTGATATCATAAGCTCAGGAATAAAGCTGTAATGGGAGAGGGTTTTTCCATTTTCTGTGGGTCTGTGGGATGACTATATTCTGTGGGATGATACGAGAACCAAAAACACAGTTATCCTTTGAAATTCACATTTTTCCTAATTTTGCAATGCAGATCTCCAGGTGGAATGCGTATAAAAAATGCATAAACTGGGATAAAGGGTCCGTAAAAATTAATACAGTTGTGAAAATAACATGCTAGAATGCACTAAATAACAGCCAGAATGTGGGGAATTGCCTTGCAAAAATATCTATCTGTATTAGGCAAAACCGCTTATTTTGATATACAGTGGTACCTCGGGTTAAGTACTTAATTCGTTCCGGAGGTCTGTACTTAACCTGAAACTGTTCTTAACCTGAAGCACCACTTTAGCTAATGGGGCCTCCTGCTGCTGCTGCGCCGCCGGAGCATGATTTCTGTTCTTATCCTGAAGCAAATTTCTTAACCTGCACTAGTTCTGGGTTAGCAGAGTGTGTAACCTGAAGCGTATGTAACCTGAAGCATATGTAACCCGAGGTACCACTGTATATTAGGGGCAATTCACACTAAAATGCTGAACAATGTTCATGGGGATTTTTTTTTTTTTAAAAATTGCAGATGGTAGCAGACACATGGAGATGTGAATTTAATACTGGAAAATCGAGAAACAGGGAGAACAATTTGCCCATCGCTGGATGACGGTCAAGATCAGATAGTCAACAGATAGCACATATCTGATAGATTGCTCCAAGGAAGAATGGATCCTAGTGTGATCACTATGGTTACTTCCGGGTTTTGGTGCTCGCGCATGCGCAGAAGCGAAAAATGGCATCACGCGCATGCGCAGAAGCGCTGAATCGTGTCACGCGCGTGCGCAGTCGCATTGCTTCAGAGCTGCGAATGCTGCGGGTTGTGAACGTGCCTCCCATACAGATCACGTTCGCAACCAGAGGTATGACTGTATATTGTTTGTTAATATGCTTCCTAACTTGCGGTAGCAAGTTCTAGAACTTAGCAGAGTTTTAAACATTCCCCTTTAAAGGCACAGCAAGTTGCAAGCTTGTTTAAGCTTCTCAGTATAGATTCCTGGTAAGATCCCTTATTTTCCCTCTTAAAAGAATAAACACGCCACAATCTTATTTAAGATATATAAAAGTAGTTTACTCACAGCATCATCAGTTCACAATTGGATCCCTGAAGGCAGTTACAGATATATACATGTGAGTCTACCCCATATGGAGATAGTCTCTTTGTCCTCTGTTGGCTGAAAGCCAACAGGGTATCTCTAGCTAAAAAGCTGCTCCAAGGAAGAGAGGAAGTCAAAGAAGAAGAGAGGTGTTGCATGCCTTGTGCTTTTGTGTCACCTGCACAGGTAAGGTCACGCCCATCTCTAGTCATGCAAGAGGAAGGATGCTCCAGGGCAGGAGGAGACAGGATGTTATCTTTTATGTACTGAAGTTCTCACCCTGGGCCAGCAAGGGGATACTGTAGATAGTTATGCAAATGAAGGATCGAAAGTGACATTCAGTGATTGGATAGTTTGTATGCAAATGAAGGATCGAAAGTGACGTTCAGTGATTGGATAGTTTTAGGAAGTTGCTACAGTTACGTTGTTCTGGAGCTCTATATAAGCAGGCTGACTGAGCCCTTCAGTTCAGTTCGGTTCTGGCCTCTGAATAAACAAGAGCTGTTTGAAGAATCGCTGTGTCGTCTGATATGTTCGCCCACAGCTTAACATTTTCTTTCTTTCTTTCTTTTTTAATTTTTAAAAAGTTTTTATTTCGTTTTAATACACCACATAATATACCACAGAAAATATGAAGATACGCAAATATCCATTGCCTCCTAACAACTAAATAAGAAGAAAATAAAAACAAACAACACATTAAATATTACTCACAGTACGTTTAACATAAAAATGACTTTACCCTATATAGCTGTCTTCCCTTCACTTCTATTTCTCATCCATTATTCACCGCCATATTATAGCATATTTTGGCTTTAATGTTATTTATTCTAGCCTAGGTTTTCCATCAGATTTAAAACTCCTCCTGAAGTTGTTCAAATGCTGCTACAGACTTCAAACTGTCATTGCTATTTTTCAAATAAATTTAAAAAACTTCCCATTTTGTGGTAAATACTTCCTTTGATTTACTTTTTAAAAAATAAAGAATAAAAACAGGAAACAGGAAGTTTTCGACTGGCTGGAACAAACATCCCCTTTGCATGTCCACTCTAGGCAAACAAGGAATGTTGTACTTGTCTGCTATTTGTGTATCACATCCCACAGGGAGGTCAAGAGGCAGAGATAAGTCCAGAATCAGAGGCAGAACCTGAAGCAGGAGAGGAGGGAGGTCAAGAGGCAGAGATGGTCAGGCTGGTGTGTCTCCGCCTGCTGCTGCAATGAGCTTCCCTCCCTCTTTGTTTCCCAGAACCAGGAGAGGCATGAATGTGGGATGTAACATAAGCAGTCAAGTACAACATTTCCTCTTTGCCCAGAGTGGACACGCAGAGTGAAATATACTCAGAGTTGAGAGTGGATTTCATGCTCTTTATTCAGCTCATAGTGGGAGGAAGAATGAAAGTCCCTCCAAAGTATCTGCTTTATATACATTATTTACACAATGGGCTGCACGTGATTGGCTAATTCCGGAATTCTCCTGTAGGCCAATCAGGTTGTGGATTCACTTCCATCTGGAGCTAGATTGGGTGGCTCCTGCAGACCAATCAGACTGCTGCATTCTGGATCCTATTGTTCTAGGACCAATCAGACTGCTGCATTCTGGATCCTATTGTTCTAGGACCAATCAGACTGCTGCATTCTGGATCCTATTGTTCTAGGACCAATCAGACTGCTGCATTCTGAATCATATTGTTCTAGGACCAATCAGACTGCTGCATTCTGGATCCTATTCAACTCAGTACATAACACAGAGGAATGTTACTCCAGCCAGGAGGATCTCCTGTCACACCTGGTCTGAGGCATCCTCCCCCTGCGTGTGACCAGGTAGATGGGCGTGACCCTGGCAGACCCCATAAAAAGGTTGGTCACAGAGCCATCTTCCTCTTCTTGCTCTTCAACTCTTGCTGCTCTTTGGCTGTCGGCTGGCTCTCAGCCAGCAGCACAAGGGCTCAGTCCCCATATAGGATGAACTCAAACTCCCTTCTGTAACTACAAGCTAAAGCCTGCCTTCAGGGAACCTACTGTGAACTGAATGTAAGTAAACTTCTTGTCACTTTTAAGAGAAGACGGTTGTGTCTTTATTCTTTTTAAGAGGGAATAAGAGGGGAATTTAAGGCACACGGGTGGCGCTGTGGTCTAAACCACTGAGCCTAGGGCTTGCCAACGGGAAGGTCGGAGGTTTGAATCCCCGCGACGGGGTGAGCTCCCATTGCTTGGTCCCAGCTCCTGTCAACCTAGCAGTTCAAAAGCAGGAAGGTAAACGGTGTTTCTGTGCGCTGCCCTGAGAGCCAGTGTGGTGTAGTGGTTAAGAGTGGTAGATTCGTAATCTGGTGAACCAGGTTCGCGTCTCCGCTCCTCCACATGCAGCTGCTGGGTGACCTTGGGCCAGTCAGACTTCTCTGAAGTCTCTCAGCCCCACTCACCTCACAGAGTGTTTGTTGTGGGGGAGGAAGGGAAAGGAGAATGTTAGCCGCTTTGAGACTCCTTAGGGTAGTGATAAAGCGGGATATCAAATCCAAAATCTTCTTCTTCTCTTCTCTGGTTTCGCCAGAAGCGGCTTAATCATGCTGGCCACATGACCTGGAAAAACTGTCTGCAGACAAACGCCGTCTCCCTTGGCCTGTAAAGTGAGATGAGCGCCACAACCCCAGAGTCGTCTGCGACTGGACTTAACTGTCAGGGGTACTTTACCTTTTTTTTTTAAGAGGTGGGCATGACCTTACCTGTCCAGGTAACGAAAGGACCAGTCACACAGCACCCTCTCTCTCTTTTTCACATCCTTCTTCATTGGACCAGCTTTTAGCTAGGACTGCTCAGGTAGCAGAAGCACTGGGATTATTCCCCCATATGGGGTAGATCCACATGTACGTATTTGTAACTAAAATTGCCTTCAGGAATCTAATAGTGAATTGATGTGAGTAAACTTCTTTTATGGACTTTAAATAAGATTGTCGTGTCTTTATCCTTTTGAGAGAGATAAAAGGGAACTTACCAGGAACATACAATTCAATACTGAATTGTATAATAGTGAGAGGCTTACACGAGCCTGCAACCTGTGCATGTATGAAAGGGGAATGTAAACTGCTAAGCAAAGAAACTTGCCAGCACAAGTAAGGAAGGCTATTAATAAACAATATATCCTCTCCTAGGGACACGGGTGGCGCTGTGGGTAAAAGCCTCAGCGCCTAGAGCTTGCCGATCGAAAGGTCGGCGGTTCGAATCCCCGCGGCGGGGTGCGCTCCCGTTGCTCGGTCCCAGCACCTGCCAACCTAGCAGTTCGAAAGCACCCCCGGGTGCAAGTAGATAAATAGGTACCGCTTTATAGCGGGAAGGTAAACAGCATTTCCATGTGCTGCGCTGGTGCAGGCTCGCCAGAGCAGCTTCGTCACGCTGGCCACATGACCCGGAAGTGTCTCCGGACAGCGCTGGCCCACGGCCTCTTGAGTGAGATGGGCACACAACCCTAGAGTCTGTCAAGACTGGCCCGTACGGGCAGGGGTACCTTTACCTTTATATCCTCCCTGCCACCCTGAACATTTCCCACAGAAACATCCCCACTCAATTTCAACGCTCTCTCTTGGGGTCACTCAGCCGGGAGCAGACAGACCCACAGCCCTCAAAAAAAGATCATCATATTTTGAACGTTAATAAATGTCAACGGTGGGTTTTGTTTGCTTTCGCTGGTTAGTCATTTCGAGCACTCCGTTCTCGTCCTTCTCTCTTTTTCTGGGAAATATATTACATCCCACATTAACCCCACAATTAAATTCCAGACAGGCGGTGGGTCCACCCTCCTGGCAGGCAGAAGGACTGTTAGCAAAATGATTGCATCTATTATGGGAGGAGAGGAGCCAGAAATAACACAAGTACCCACCTCTCCCCAGTGGGGGTAAAAGAGGACAGAGGACCACCCAAAAAGGCCTTGTTTTAATAGACAGGGCTGGCCTTCCCTTCCAGTTAGAAGGAAAAATCAAAGGCCATTGTGGGAGATGAAATGATTAATTTGTTCAAACTCACCCACCTTTCTCTCTGCAGCCCAAATTATACAGAAAGGTCTACTTGCAAAGGTGAGGCAGCTGTTTTTCCTTTCCCCCCCTCCCGAGGGACCCGTTAAATGGTTTCCCCCTTTTTTCCAGCTAAATGTGAAATAAAGGGAGCTCTTCGGTGGATGTTTGCCAGCAAAAGGCTGAGTTTGAAAGGATGCTTGGCAGCCGAGGTATGAGGAGTGAACTAACATACCCTCCAACATTTCTCCTGATCCCTTATTTTCAAATCTGAAAATCTGCTGATCCCTTATTTTCAAATCTGAAAGTTGACAGCTATGGATAGAGGCGGTGTGGCCCTTTGGGCTCTGGCCCCGCCCACCACAACCTCTGGCCCCGCCCACCAACATATATGGCCCTGCCCACCACAACCATGTGATCCCTGGCAGGCTGTTCCCAGGCGAGTGCCGCACTGAACTGGAAAAAGGGTTCTTTAGGCCTGCTATAGGAGAGGACTAGTTCTTCCTATTTTATCCACCAGGGCAGATCTACCTAATGTCAGCTCTTCCCCTGATAAGCTTCCAAGGAGACCCTGTTCCTAAGGGCACAGCTTTAAAAATAACCTGTAAATGGTACCCTGTAATAAGGCAGAGGTTAGATGAGCGACTCGGCTATTATATCTAATTCTGCATTCTGTAGGAACGGGGCACTGCAGTCAATTTTCAATTGCTAGCATCTAAATCAGCAGGCCGTTTGGGTCTCAGGAAATTAGAGGCTGCGCAATGATGCATTTGTGGGATTTTTACAGCTGGGAACCAGCGAGCAAAACAAAGGGCATTCGCCTTTTGCATGTCTTGCGGTGCATTTGGAAGACTACATTTCCGCGCAGACCTAAAAGCACTGCAGGGAAAGGTGGTCTTTAGGGGGCCCCATTGCTGTCTGTGGGTTCAGTAATGAGGCCAGGCTTTTGTAGAAGGCTTCCTGCTAACCATGAATGGTGATGGGAGAGGGAAATAATTAGGCTTTGCTTTGGGATAGTGCTGATGTTTGGCAGCTTCGCCGGTGATTAGCAATGGAAAAGCATGGAGAAAACTCGATGGGAAGGTTGGAGTTAATGTGGAAAGCTGAGTTTAAGAGTGGAAAAACCCGAAACCAAAATGGGCAGTTTCTCCCATCCCTAGTTAAGAGCAGACGTGTACCTGGGTTCCCTTTTGCCCTTGGCAAGGAGCTGTATCAACGCCAGGAAAGACCATGGACAAGAATCTAAAACAAGATGGCTTTTTGTGCCCTTTTGTGCTCCGCCAGTGACTTCCTCTGCGCAGGGGCGTACGAAGGGGGGTGCGGGGGTACAGTCCGTCCCAGGTGTCACCCAGGACCTTCACTGCCTTCACTGGTTCCGATTTAAAAGAGAGGTAGAGCTGGGTATCATCAGCATATTGATGAACACCCAGCCCAAACCCCCTGATCTCTCCCAGCGGCTTCATGTAGATGTTAAAAAGGATGGGGGAGAGAATGGAACCCTGAGGCACCCCAGAAGTGAGAGCCCGGGGTTCATCCCCCAACACCTGGGACGCGGGTGGCGCTGTGCATTAAACCACAGAGCCTAGGACTTGCCGATCAGAAGGTTGGCGGTTCGAATCCCCGCAACGGGTTGAGCTCCCATTGCTTGGTCCCTGCTCCTGCCAACCTAGCACTTCGAAAGCATGTCAAAGTGCAAGTAGATAAATAGGTACCACTCCGGCAGGAAGGTAAACGGCGTTTCCGTGCGCTGCTCTGGTTCACCAGAAGCGGCTTAGTCATGCTGGCCACATGACCCGGAAGCTGTACGCCGGATCCCTCGGCCAATAAAGCAAAATGAGCACCGCAACCCCAGAGTCGGTCATGACTGGACCTAATGGTCAGGGGTCCCTTTACCTTTACCTCCAACACCACTTTCTGGACATGGCCCAGGAGGAAGGAGCGGAACCACTGTATGACACTGCCCCCAGCTCCCAGTTCCTCTAGATGGCCCAGAAGGATGTCATGGTTGATTGTATCAAAGACCGCTGAGAGATCCAGCAGAACTAGGAAACATCTCTCACCTTTGTTCCTAACCCGCCGGAGATCATCAACCAGCGCGACCAAGGCAGTTTCAGTCCCATGATGAGGCCTGAATCCCAATTGGAAGGGATCCAAATGGTCTGCATCCTCTGGGAGTGCCTGGAGTTGTTCAGCAACCACCCGGTCAATCACTTTGCCCAAGAATGGAAGATTTGAGACTGGGTGATAGTTGGCCATACTGGCCAGGTCTAAAGATGTTTTTTTAAGAAGCGGTTTAACGACTGCCTCTTTCAGCAGGTCTGGGAATGTTCCCTCTCAGAGGGAAGCATTCACCACCCCGCAGAGCCCATTGCCCAGCCCTTCCCGGCTTGCTTTTATTAGCCAGGATGGATAAGGATCAAGGAGACAGGTGGTTGGTTTCACGCGTCCAAACAGCCTGTTCAGATCCTCGGGCGTAAAGGATTGAAATTGATTCCATGCAACTTGACCAGACAGGGCTCTATCACTCTCCCACCCCGGCCCTGCTCCCACGGTGGTGTCTGTTGTTGTTTAGTCGTTTAGTCATGTCCGACTCTTCGTGACCCCCTGGGCCAGAGCACGCCGGGCACTTTTGTCTTCCACTGCCTCCCGCAGTTTGGTCAAACTCATGCTGGTAGCTTCGAGAACACTGTCCCACCATCTCGTCCTCTGTCGCCCCCTTCTCCTTGTGCCCTCCATCTTTCCCAACATCAGGGTCTTTTCCAGGGAGTCTTCTCTTCTCATGAGGTGGCCAAAGTATTGGAGCCTCAGCTTCAGGATCTGTCCTTCCAGTGAGCACTCAGGGCTGATTTCCTTCAGAATGGAGAGGTTTGATCTTCTTGCAGTCCATGGGACTCTCAAGAGTCTCCTCCAGCACCATAATTTGAAAGCATCCATTCTTTGGTGATCAGCCTTCTTTACGGTCCAACTCTCACTTCCATACATCACTACTTGGAAAACCATAGCTTTAACTATACAGCCCTTTTTTGGCAAGGTGATATTTCTGCTTTTTAAGATGCTGTCTAGGTTTATCACCACTTTTCTCCCAAGAAGCAGGCATCTTTTAATTTTGTGACTGCTGTCACCATCTGCAGTGATTATGGAGCCCAAGAAAGTAAAATCTCTCAGAAAGTGGTGTCTAAAGGTAAAGGTAAAGGTACCCCTGCCCGTACGGGCCAGTCGTGTCCGACTCTAGGGTTGTGCGCCCATCTCACTTAAGAGGCCGGGGGCCAGCGCTGTCTGGAGACACTTCCGGGTCACGTGGCCAGCGTGACGAAGCTGCTCTGGCGAGCCAGCACCAGTGCGGCACACGGAAACGCCGTTTACCTTCCCGCTAATAAGCAGTCCCTATTTATCTACTTGCACTTAGGGGTGCTTTCGAACTGCTAGGTGGGCAGGAGCTGGGACCGAAAGACGGGAGCTCACCCCGCCGCGGGGATTCGAACCGCCGACCATACGATCGGCAAGTCCTAGGCACTGAGGTTTTACCCACAGCACCACCCACAAAAAGCACTGCAAAATTGTTGCAGGAGACTTCGGCTAATGGTAAAGGTGGTTCCGTTAAATTGTGAACTACCTGTAGGGTGGCTGAGGCCCTGCTGCACGCCCCGTCTCGTCCTGTATGGGCGCCGTGCCCTGCCCCTATGGGCGGTTCGCACCATCCCTGGGCACGCCCCTGCAGGCGCCCAAAAGCCTTCCTCTGCCACTGCCTCTGCGGCCATTGGGATTGGGTTGCCCTCTGCTCTGCCTTCACTCCCCTTCCTCCTCCATCCCTCTGCCTTCCTGCCCCCTCACTCTGCTTGCTGCTTCCCCTTCTCTCTTCTCCCTCCCTCCTTCCTTTTTCCTTCACCTGCAATTCTCGGCCTCACTCCCTGTCTTTCCTCCCTCTGAGCCCACCTTGTAGCCCAAGACTACCCCCCTAAAACACATACATCACAGAAGGAGGCGGTCTACAGCAGAAATCCTCCCAGGATACCTGATAATGGTCACTGATTGCATTACCTGGGCAGCCTGGCTATTCTTTTGTGATGGCTAATACTTTAGTTCCTGAGTCCAGGTCACAGGCTCACCCTATTCATACACAAATATGCCCTTAAGACAGGATTTGCAAGCAAAAAGACAATTTGAAGGCTTTCCCCATTTGCCTCCCTTACTGCAGAGGAATATTTGAGGTCATTGGGAGAGTCAAGATGGCTTCAGGATTGCTCTCCCATACTATTTCAGACACATGGTTCATATATTTAGATATGTGTGCATTTATGAATGTTTATTCTCTATTTGAGACCTTAAAATTCTTATAACACTGCGTCCAACTACGGCAGCAGAGCCTAGCCATCATGGCTGGCAGCTATCAATAGCCCTCCCCTCCATGAATTTATCTCACCCTCTGAAAGCCACCCAAGTTGGTGGCCCTCCCTTCCCTCAGGACTCCTGGCGATTTCCAGGAGCTGAGTTCGATTTTTGCGCGAGAGAACCAGGACCGAGAAAGGGGGACATTCTTCTTACTGAGACCTAGTAACTTGAGATTCCAACATGCCTGTGATTTCCCTCAACAGGAAAAGCTGAGAGCATAACATCCTGTTTCTCACAGAAATGATAAAAGCCTGGCCCACAAGGAACTTTTGTGATCTGACCTAACAAGGCAATCATTAAGTCTTCCTCTCTCTTTTTGCACTAAATTAAGAGAAGGTGCATAAAATTAATGCTGTGGGCCATGACGCTAATGGAATTGGCTTTTAATGCAGTATTAGCGACAGTTAATTGCAAACCCTGCTGTGCCAAACACTGTATTTAACCCACCAGGAAAAAAACGAATGAAAGTGAAACTTTGGCTGCTTCTCTGTGCTGTGTCTTTGACCTCTGGCTCTGAGGTTATACTGATGCTTTTAGGATGCTTTCCCCCCCGCCTTGTTTTCCCATTTCTGAGCTTCATGGTTTCAGAAACATTTTCTTATCCATTTTAAATTGAAAAGCACATTCATTCATTCCTCAGCGCAGGGGCTGCCATCTTCCGGGAGGCCAGTGGCCACGTATGGAACTTTTTATTATTTCTATTTATTTACAAAAAAAATATTTATGGACAGATGGAGGCTATATGATTCTGAGTACCAGTTACTGGAAACTTCAGAAGGTGAGTGTAGGCTCCTGTGTTCGAATCCTGCTTGCTGGTTTCCCATAATGGGCATCTGGTTGGCCCCTGTGGTTAAGAGCAGTGGACTCGTAATCTGGTGAACCGGGTTCGATTCCCCGCTCCTCCACATGCAGCTGCTGGGTGACCTTGGACCAGTCAAACTTCTCTGAAGTCTCTCAGCCCCACTCACCTCACAGAGTGTTTGTTGTGGGGGAGGGAGGGAAAGGAGATTGTGAGCCGCTTTGAGACTCCTTAGGGTAGAGATAAAGAGGGATATCAAATTTAAACTCTTCTCTTCTTCTTCTTTGAGAACAGGTTGGTGGACTCAATTGGCCATTGATCCAGCAGGCCCTTTCATATTCTTAGAGATTTATGGAGGACCCCCCCCCAAACCCTAGAAATTAATAAATGCTAGGATTTTGATTAATTGGGATATGGATTAAAGTACAAGATGCAGAGCTATTCTAGACAGGGAATTCCTGGGCTGGCTTATCCAAACCTGGCTGGCTTAAAGGTAAAGGGACCCCTGACTATTAGGTCCAGTCGCAGACGACTCTGGGGTTGTGGCGCTCATCTCGCTTTACTGGCCGAGGGAACCGGCATACAGCTTCCGGGTGATGTGACCAGCATGACTATCCCACTTCTGGCAAACCAGAGCAGCACACGGAAATGCCGTTTACCTTCCTGCCAGAGTGGTACCTATTTATCTACTTGCACTTTGATGTGCTTTCGAACTGCTAGGTTGGCAGGAGCAGGGACCGAGCAACGGGAGCTCACCCCGTTGTTGCGGGGATTCGAACTGCTGACCTTCTGATCGGCAAGTCCTAGGCTCTGTGGTTTAACCCACAGCGCCACCCATGTCCCTTCCTGGCTGACTTAGTGAAGAGGTAAAAAAGGTAAAGGTAAAGGACCCCTGGACTGTTAAGTCTATTCAAAGGTGACTATGGGCTTGTTGCATTCATCTTGCTTTCAGGCCAAGGGAGCCGGCATTTGTCCACAGACAGCTTTCCTGGTCATGTGGACTAAACTGCTTCTGGCACAACGGGACACCATGACAGAAACCAGAGTGCATGGAAATGCCGTTTACCTTCCCGGCACAGCGGTACCTATTTATCTACTTGCCCTGGTGTGCTTTCGAACTGCTAGGTTGGCAGGAGCTGGGGAAGAGCAACAGGAGCTCACCCCATCGCGGGGATTTGAACCGCTGACCTTCCGATCAGCAAGCCCAAGAGGTTCAGTGGTTTAGACCACAGCGCCACCCACGTCCCCTTCTTAGTGAAGAGCAAACACATTAACCTGACAAAAGGTGTTGATGGGACACTGTGCAGGGGTGCCCAAACTTTTTTCAAAGAGGGCCAGATTTGGGCAGACCAAAGTTGTTGAACTTTTTTTTGGATTTAAGTTGTTGAGCTTGTTTTGGGATTTTACTCCAGGAAATAAACTACCACAGGGGCCGGATTAAACCAATCGGCAACAAATCCCCGATAGGGACTTTGGACATGCCTGGTTGAGAGGAATAATCCTTTTGGCCTGAGTAATGAGATGTTACCAAGGTGATGAATGTGTGTGTGTGAGGGGACAGGAAAAAACTTTGACACTTTCATTAAGGCAGCCTTTAAGTTTCTAACTCTGTATCCACATTAGGGTTGCTGTTGTTTTTTGTTTTGTTTTGATGCACAAGAGACAAGATGTTTGAGGACAGGTTTTCGAATTAAACTCCCAATTCCGCACTTTCATTAAGAACTCCGGCTGAGTGCTCTTGTCTCGCTGGATAATTGCCGGTGCTAGCTTGCAGGCTGTCATTTGTGGAGGACCGAAAGATATATTTACCCAGTGGAAATGGGACATGGAAGCATTCATATTTCATGCTCTGCTTCAACTGTTCCAATAAAACAAACGAACAGAAAAGTATATTCATAATAGAAGTTTGGAGATGTTTGCAAGGGGTTCTCCCCGGGCTGCACTTTTGCAGAGCAACCCTGAGCGAAGTTTTGGTGAGGTTAAGAAGAACTCAAGTAATTTTCTCAAGCGCACATCTGTGAATAGGCATGCATGCAAGTGGACCACAAATGCACACACACACACTTGAAATCTGGACAAATGACAGGAAAGATTTCATCCTGCAGGCCTTTGGGTTAATCCAGCAAGGCTTAGCTTAGGTCCTTGAGATGTTTCGGTGGCCATTGGTTTAGCTTTCGGAAAGTCTTGGACAAATTTGTGGAGGATGCTTCTTTCTATGGAAATCCCATGGCCGTGATTCATAGAATCATAGAATCATAGAGTTGGAATAGACCACAAGGGCCATCGAGTCCAACCCCCTGCCAAGCAGGAAACACCATCAGAGCACTCCTGACATATGGTTGTCAAGCCTCTGCTTAAAGACCTCCAAAGAAGGAGACTCCACCACACTCCTTGGCAGCAAATTCCACTGTCGAACAGCTCTCACTGTCAGGAAGTTCTTCCTAATGTTTAGGTGGAATCTTCTTTCTTGTAGTTTGGATCCATTGCTCCGTGTCCGCTTCTCTGGAGCAGCAGAAAACAACCTTTCTCCCTCCTCTATATGACATCCTTTTATATATTTGAACATGGCTATCATATCACCCCTTAACCTCCTCTTCTCCAGGCTAAACATGCCCAGCTCCCTTATCTGTTCCTCATAAGGCATCGTTTCCAGACCTTTGACCATTTTCATTGCCCTCCTCTGGACACGTTCCAGTTTGCCAGTGTCCTCCTTGAACTGTGGTGCCCAGAACTGGACACAGTACTCCAGGTGAGGTCTGACCAGAGCAGAATACAGTGGCACTATTACTTCCCTTGATCTAGATGCTATACTCCTATTGATGCAGCCCAGAATTGCATTGGCTTTTTTAGCTGCCGCGTCACACTGTTGGCTCATGTCAAGTTTGTGGTCAACCAAGACTCCTAGATCCTTTTCACATGTACTGCTCTCAAGCCAGGTGTCACCCATCTTGTATTTGTGCCTCTCATTTTTTTTGCCCAAGTGCAATACTTTACATTTCTCCCTGTTAAAGTTCATCTTGTTTGTTTTGGCCCAGTTCTCTAATCTGTCATGGCTCTAATTTTCGGGAAGGGCTGCAGCTCGGTGGTAGAGCAAGAGAAGATCCCAGGTTTAATAATAATAATAATAATAATAATAATAATAATAATAATAATAATACCCTGCCCATCTGACTGGGTTGCCCCAGCCTCTCTTGGCAGCTTCCAATAGAATATTCAAAAACAGGACTATTCATCACACATTAAAAGCTGCCTTCACACAGGGCTGCCTTCAGATGTTTATGGAAGGTTGGATAATTATTTATGTCAGTTGATGGAAGGGGGTTCCACAGGGTGGGTGCCACTGCCGAGAAGGCCCTCTGCCTGGTTCTCTGTAGCATCACTTCTTGCAATGAGACAACTGCCAGAAGGCCCTCAGAGGAGGACCTCAGTTTGGGGGCTGAACGATGGGGTTGGAAACACTCCTTTGGGTATACAGGGCTGAAACCATTTAGGACTTTAAAGGTCAGCCCCAACACTTTGAATTGTGCTCGAAAACGTACTGAGAGCCAATGAAGGACCAGTGTTATATGTCAGCTGTATCCTGGATTAGTTGTAGTTTTCGAGAGCAGCTTCCCACCTGCCAAAGTAACAATTCTCCGCAGTTTTTATGGGCAAGAGTTCCTCCACATGCAGAATCTGATATCCTCTTATTTTACCTTACGTCAACATATATAAATGGCTCCAGACAAAGCTTGGGTTCGGCTGCGTGACATCAATTGGGAAGCTGATTTCGGTGGAGGGCTTTAGTTCCCGGTTGTCCCTGAGAGATGCTTCCCCTAGGGAGAACCGCTGTGCTTTTGTAAACCCGACAGAAAGAAGAAGAGAGGAATTGTTCTCAAAACAAACATAGGTAAATAGGTAGCACTATAATAATGTCCACAAGGGACATGGGTGGCACTGTGGGTTAAACCACAGATCCTAGGGCTTGCCGATCAGAAGGTCAGCAGTTCGAATCCCCGCGACGGGGTGAGCTCCCATTTCTTGGTCTCTGCTCCTGCCAACCTAGCAGTTCGAAAGCACGTCAAAGTGCAAGTAGATAAATAGGTACTGCTCTGGCGGGAAGGTAAACGGTGTTTCCGTGCACTGCTCTGGTTCGCCAGAAGTGGCTTAGTCCTGCTGGCCACATGACCCGGAAGCTGTATGCCAGCTCCCTCGGCCAGTAAAGCGAGATGAACGCCGCAACCCCAGAGTCAGTCACAACTGGACCTAGTGGTCAGGGGTCCCTTTACCTTTACCTTGGCTGCATTTGCATTTGCATCAGCACGGCAATATCTCTGTATTTGAAAGCTGGGTATTGAAACAGGCATTTGAAAGGTATGAACGCTGGCTGTTAGAATTCCTGCTCCATGATTGCAGTCATGGGATTGTTGTCTATCACATCACGGTATATCCTTTCATTCCACAGAGTGGGAAGTGATGAAGACAGGATGTTTGTGTTACTTTGTCCTTTGTTCCTTTTTCTCTTTGCTGTCTGATGCTAGAGAGAGAGGGAGCCATGTTGCAGTGCTCCGTGTGTGTTTATATGTAAATAAAGTAGATTAGCCAAAATGCTGAGTTGCTGAGGTCTGGTACGCATGATGCGCAAACTCTGCGGATCCCTAAGTGTGCCGGTGTCAGTTGGCATTGGTCACTGTGATGTTCGGGCTGAAGAAAGCTTTTGAAGCTCCCGATCGACTAGGAGGGAGGGAACATGCCAGTTGGGCATGTGTCTCTGCCAGGGTCCTACTTGAGTGTAGGCTGAGCAACTGACACTGGCATCTGCATTGGCTCAGTCCATTAAAAGCTATATTGTAATTCTGGATCCTCCCCTTTGCACTACTTGCAAGGCCATTCCTTCCTCAGTTGCCAACTTAGCGTCTGCCTTGTGGTTGGCAGGGCCGTCTTAAGCATATCCGGCGCCATGGTGCAAAGCTCCCTCCGGCGGGCCCCCTCCATTTCCCAGAGTTTTTTAGGGAGGACGGCGCTGCCGGCGGGGCTGGAGGAGGCGGGCAGCAGCTGGAGGGCGGTTCCTCCAGCGGGAAAGAGATAGAGGCTGGAAGCGGCGCCTCCCGGCTCAGCTGGACGCTTCGTGCCACGGTGGCCACGGCAGACAGAGGCTCCGGGAGTGGTGTTGCTTTGGCACAGCAAGGCAAAGGCGGGCAAGGGCGGTGAGCTGATGCCAGGAGGCGCCGTGTCCAGCCTCCACCTCTTCCCTGGCGCCCTCCAGAACTTGGCGCCCTGGCGTCCCGCGCCACTAGCCTCTATGGGTAAGATGGCCCTGGTTGTTGGCATCTGTCTGTCTAGAGAGACAATGGAGTGCGCCTCTGGCGGTGAAGTCAAACCACTGTGTTAATAATAATAATAATAATAATAATAATAATAATAATAATAATAAATTTTATTTATATCCCGCCCTCCCCAGCCGAAGCCGGGCTCAGGGCGGCTAACAACAATAAAACAGTACAAAAGTAAAGCATAAACAACATTCTAAAATCATTCATTATAAAATTAATTAATTCAAGCCACTGGCAACCATTGGGCCAGAGCTCCGCGAAGATTGCTGAGGGAGGAAGTCAGGCTGTGCCCTGGCCAAAGGCCTGGTGGAACAGCTCTGTCTTGCAGGCCCTGCGGAAAGATGTCAAGTCCCGCAGGGCCCTGGTCTCTTGTGACAGAGTGTTCCACCAGATCGGAGCCACAGCCGAAAAAGCCCTGGCTCTAGTTGAGGCCAGCCTAACTTCTCTGTGGCCTGGGACCTTCAAGACGTTTTTATTTGAAACATCTTGTTAGCAGCACTAAAGTGACTTCCCCGGGGCACAAGCCTGGGCAGTGTGTCTGGAGGTCCTGGGCTGCCCAGAAAACAAGACCCCCCTCTCAGCCTCACTAATGTGGTCCCAAGAAAAGCAGAGGAAGACGTTGGGCACCAGGTTGGCTGCAGGAATTGCTGGACAAGGCCTTAGGGACTCTACTCCAGATTTCTGTAGGGTTTGCTCCAGAGCCTTTTCTTCTCCTGAAGATGTCCTGCAAAGCAGTGGAGTTTTGGGATCAGAGTTTTCCTTCTTCTAGATAGGCTTCCTTTCCAGCTGGATGAGCCCCATCTGCCCCTTATTTCCCTCGATGGCACATGCAGAAATTACCTTCTTGACCGCAGGACCCATTATTGATCTCACCTGCCAGAGCCTGTCTTTGCATGCGGGGGAAGCCCCTAACTCACTGAGGGCTTGAGACCCATTGGCTCCGCTCCCCTGGTTGAGCCTGCTGATCAAGGCTGTTTCCTGGGATTGTGGCCACTGTCACGTGCGAACAGCTTCTAGGAGCCGCAGGTGAGAGCTGAGTGCATGCACACAGACACACATGTATATAGACCACTGCTTCGGGATGTACATTTACAGGAGAGACAGGCCCTGCTTATAGAAAGCTAGGTGCTCAGGGTCTAGAAAGCATGCACACTCTTTTCTTTTTCTTCTTCTTTTTTGGCGATCACTTGTAGCCGAGTAAGATTGTCATCCATTAACAAGCTTTTAACAGTATTCCATAAGTGACTGTAGAGGCCAGTTCTGGATCCACACGTCCTTCTACAGTGGGGACATTGGTTTCCGGACAGGAGTTGATCATGGTGAGGGTTTGCCAAGCGTGCCATCCTCTTAGCACGTTTCTCCCTTGCGTCCTGAGTTCGAGTGTCTTCAAAGCCCATGACACCTTTGGTAAAGGCTATTCTCCAATTAGAGCGCTCACAGGCCAGTGTTTCCCAGTTGTCTGTGTTTATATTACATTTTTATTTTTTTTTTGAGCTAGATGTACCAATACAGTCATACATCTTGCTGCGTTTGCTTCACGTTGCGGCTTTTCGGGTTGTGAACGCGGCAAACCTGGAACTGTATACTTCTGGGTTTCAGTGAGCATGCACGTGTAGAAGCATACTGCATGCTTCACACATGCGCAAAAGCGTTCTGCGCGCTTCGCACATGTGCAGAAGCGCTCTATTGCGCTCTGCGCTTCCACAGAAGCGCCGCTCTAGTTGCAGACTTTTTGAGTGCGAACGGCAGCCCAGAACGGATCGTGTCTGCAACTAGAGGTACCGCTGTACTCAGTAATAGGGCATGTGTTGCTTTTTCAGAGGGCCTAATCACCTTAATGATAGCAGTATTCTTTCTTTGCTCAAATTTGGGGCACTTGTGACAAATTGAGGCAATGGCCTCCTGCTGCTACAAATGCTTCTTTTGTTCAGAAACCAGGCAAGTTGTGTGTGTCATTATTACTCATTAGCTGCCCACGTCTCTCCTTCAAACACATCAGCAAAGACTTTAGCAACAATTTCTGCAGGCAGATGGGTATCACTTTAGCTATCTGTGCAACAGACACATCCACCCATTTATCCGTTGCCCAACAAGAAGGGTTCTATGAGCGGTACGCCAAATAAAATGGATTCAAGAACCCCAGTTCCAATTAAACTAGCACAGTTCCAAAGCAGAATTCCACAGGGTAAAGACATCACAGCGACAACCATTTGACACAAGAAGCCATCAGGCAAATGAAAAAGGCTAATGCAGACATCAATGTTCAAGGCCTCTCCATGCTTTCTGATTATGGGTTAGTGCCACCAGATTTGCATGTAATTGGGTCCATGCTGACCACGTTGCCGAACCGGTTGAGACAGGCTCAATAGTCAGCAGCTCAGCTTTTGTGTGCTGTGAATACCTGGCTTAATAATAATAATAATAATAATAAGAAGAAGAAGAAGCTGGATTTTGAAGGGGCAGAGGAACCAGAGACCAAATTGCAAACATGCGCTGGATTATGGAGAAAGCTAGAGAGTTCCAGAAAAACATCTACTTCTGCTTCATTGACTATGCAAAAGCCTTTGACTGTGTCGACCACAGCAAACTATGGCAAGTTCTTAAAGAAATGGGAGTGCCTGATCACCTCATCTATCTCCTGAGAAATCTCTATGTGGGACAAGAAGCTACAGTTAGAATGGGATATGGAACAACTGATTGGTTCAAAATTGGAAAAGGAGTACGTCAAGGCTGTATATTGTCCCCCTGCTTATTTAACTTATATGCAGAATTCATCATGCGAAAGGCTGGGCTGGATGAATCCCTAGCCGGAATTAAGATTGCCGGAAGAAATATCAACAACCTCAGATATGCAGATGACACAACTTTGATGGCAGAAAGTGAGGAGGAATTAAAGAACCTTTTAATGAGGGTGAAAGAGGAGAGCGCAAAATATGGTCTGAAGCTCAACATCAAAAAAACAAAGATCATGGCCACTGGTCCCATCACCTCCTGGCAAATAGAAGGGGAAGAAATGGAGGCAGTGAGAGATTTTACTTTCTTGGGCTCCATGATCACTGCAGATGGTGACAGCAGTCACGAAATTAAAAGACGCCTGCTTCTTGGGAGAAAAGCAATGAGAAACCTAGATGGCATCTTAAAAAGCAGAGACATCACCTTGCCGACAAAGGTCCATATAGTTAAAGCTATGTTTTCCCCAGTGGTGATGTATGGAAGTGAGAGCTGGACCATAAAGAAGGCTGATCACAGAAGAATTGATGCTTCTCGGTGGTGGTGCCCACCCTGTGGAACGCCCTCCCACCAGATGTCAAGGAAATAAACTACCTGGCTTTTAGGAACCATCTGAAGGCAGCCATGTTTAGGGAAGTTTATAATGTTTGATGTTTTTATCGTGTTTTTAATTTTCTATTGTGAGCTGCCCAGAGTTGCTGGGGAAATCCAGCCAGATAAGCGGGGTGTTGTTGTGTTGTTGTTTAGTTGCTTAGTTGTTTAGTCGTGTCCGACTCTTCGTGACCCCCTGGACCAGAGCATGCCAGGGACTTCTGTCTTCCACTGCCTCCTGCAGTTTGGTCAAACTGATGCTGGTAGCTTCGAGAACACTGTCCCACCATCTCGTCCTCTGCCGTCCCCTTCTCCTTGTGCCCTCCATCTTTCCCAATATCAGGGTCTTTTCCAGGGAGTCTTCTCTTCTCATGAGGTGGCCAAAGTCTTGGAGCCTCAGCTTCAGGATCTGTCCTTCCAGTGAGCACTCAGGGCTGGTTTCCTTCAGAATGGATCGGTTTGCTCTTCTTGCAGTCCATGGGACTCTCAAGAGTCTCTTCCAGCACCAGAATTCAAAAGCATCCATTCTTCGGTGATCAGCCTTCTTTATGGTCCAGCTCTCACTTCCAGTCGTGCATTTGCCTAATTCCCTTGCCAAGCCATCTGAGTTGATGCCCGTCACTGTTTGCTGTGGCAGTGAGTTCCATAGTCCAACTGTGTGCTGCATGAAGAAGCGCTTTCTTTTGTTCTTCCAACATTCCGCTTCCTTGGGCATCCACAAGTTAAAGAGTTATGAGAGAGGGGGAGGAAAACTCTTCTCTATCTGGTTTTTTGGGAGGGAAAGACTAGCTCTGGGATGGAGGTGAGAGGCAGAGAGGACTGTGGGTGTCCCATGTAGCTTTCTACTGCCACCTGTAGGCAAGAGGCCGTTTTGCACCGTGTCAAGTTCCTTGCCTGAGTGGCAGTTTCCATCATTCGACTGATGGGCAGCCAAAGTGACTCACTTATTCTTAGCTCGGCAGTTTCCAGCCAGTACCCCTTTCTGGAGGCTGGCATGGGCTGCGACATCGCCCTGTCCTTCGGCAGGATGTGTGTACCTTGGCCGTCATGGTGAATGCAAAGTGGTGAAGTGTTGGGCAAAAGATGCCAAACCCTCTCTCCCTCCACACCCCCCCAATTTTGCCAAAGAGCCCAGTGGGCACCCCTGCCAGGAGCTTCCCAGAATAATGACTAATTCGAGCGAATGGGCACGCCTAGCTCCTGTCACCGCGGCCAGTTAGAGAATGTTACAGGCTGGCTTTGGAGGGACAGAGGGAGAATCTCACTTCAGCACCCACCAAACAACCTGGGCTTTTTTATACAGTGCTAGGGATGCGGGTGGCGCTGTGGGTAAAAGCCTCAGCGCCTAGGGCTTGCCGATCGAAAGGTCGGCGGTTCGAATCCCCGCGGCGGGGTGCGCTCCCGCTGCTCGGTCCCAGCGCCTGCCAACCTAGCAGTTCGAAAGCACTCCCGGGTGCAAGTAGATAAATAGGGACCGCTTACTGGCGGGAAGGTAAACAGCGTTTCCGTGTGCGGCTCTGGCTCGCCAGAGCAGCGATGTCACGCTGGCCACGTGACCCGGAAGTGTCTCCAGACAGCGCTGGCCCCCGGCCTCTTAAGTGAGATGGGCGCACAACCCCAGAGTCTGTCAAGACTGGCCCGTACGGGCAGGGGTACCTTTACCTTTACCTTGTTTCTCGGGACGTGGGTGGCGCTGTGGGTTAAACCACAGAGCCTAGGACTTGCCGATCAGAAGGTCAGCGGTTCGAATCCCCATGACGGGGTGAGCTCCCGTTGCTCGGTCCCTGCTCCTGCCAACCTAGCAGTTCGAAAGCACGTCAAAGTGCAAGTAGATCAATAGGTACCGCTCCGGCGGGAAGGTAAACGGCGTTTCCGTGAGCTGCTCTGGTTCGCCAGAAGCGGCTTGGTCATGCTGGTCACATGACCCGGAAACTGTATGCCAGCTCCATCGGCCAGTAAAGCGAGATGAGCACCACAACCCCAGAGTCGTCTGCGACTGGACCTAATGGTCAGGGGTGTTGGTTTCTTCTGGGGTAAACCATTTCCCAAGAAGAAACCAACATTTCCCAAGAAGAAACCGAGAGAAAGGGGGAGGATGTTTCTGTTTGGTGCTTGGTTTTCTCCCACGCCCTTTGCCTTTGCCTTGTCCAGAAAGCTGAAGATGCTGTCCTCAAGGAAGAAGCAAGCCAGGGGGAAGCCTTTTACCTTTTTACCTTGGTTCTCAAATGACTTGGTAGTCAAACAACTTGAATACATAGATAGGCATGTATTTACTTGTCTAAGAGCATTTGTGCTCCTGTCTTCAGCCAAGAAAGCCCCCAGAGAAGCTTGCACACAAGGCAGGATTGTGATCTAAAACAACAACAACACACAAGGTCAGCAGGATGGGGAGGGAAGAGGGAAAACAAAACTCAGGCACCAATTTCCAGACAGTTGTTTCTCTTAAAGACCAGTGTTGCATCGTTCAAGGGCAGAAGGTGCCAGATAGAGCTGAAAAGCTGATGGGGCGCACCTTTTGCTTCCATTTCTCCCCTTGAGGCAGCCTGATGGAATGGCTGCCCCAGATAAGACTTATGGGGAGGCGAGGCCTGGGGGCACGTGCGGAGTGAGCTCAGCTTCCTGGCTCTCCCACTGCGTCAGTCCGGTGGGTTTGTTCAACTGGCTATTTTCTCTGCCGTGTCTTTAATCTACGGTGACACCACCCTGTGCTATCAGGTTGGCGGAGGAGTTGGACTGGGAACCTAAATAAGCACATGAAAGAATAAAATAGTCTCACATACTGGAAGTCCGGTGAGAAATGGCATCTGTCCATTCTGCAGATTCCACCCTTGTTTCTTCTGGATGCTCCTTCCATGGCTCATCTCCGAGTCTGGCAGCGTCTGCTTCTGCTCAAACCAGCCACACCTCTGATTCTTTCCCAGAACAGCTCGTCTAGCTACAGGTGGTCTCCTGGCACAGCACGAAAACAAACCTTCTTCTCTGGTTTCAGCAATCACAAACATAATGAGATGGCCTGGCACTCGGACTCGGAGCCAGAGGAGCCTCAGTCCGCACCGGATCCTTTGCCTCAGGCGGCACCTGAACCAAGTCTGGGGCCTGATCCTGAAGAGCCCCAGTCTGCACAGGTTCCCCTGCAACAAACACCAGCTGGGCCGAGTCAGGGACATGAGCCTGCCCTGGCTCCAGATGCGGGGATGACCTCGTTGCCTCCAGCTGGGCCATCGCTTACAGCTGCTCCTCTACCAGTTGGGTCAGGGGAGGCTGAGGCGGCCCCTGGGTCTAGTAACCCACCGACGTCTCCCGAGCTGCACAGACAGGGCTTTTTCGGCTGTGGCCCCGATCTGGTGGAACGCTCTGTCCCAAGAGACTAGGGCCCTGAGGGACTTGACATCTTTCTGCAGGGCCTGCAAGACGGAGCTGTTCCACCAGGCCTTTGGCCAAGGCACAGCCTGACCCCCTCTCTCCTTCTGTAATCCTCACAGAACTCTAGCCCAGTGGTTGCCATTAATTTGATTGTGAATTGATTTTAGAATGAATTGATTTTAGAATGTATTTCAATTAACTGACTGTGATTTTATGTAAACTGTGCTATTTTTACTGTTGTTAGCTGCTCTGCGCCCGGCTTTGGCTGGGGAGGGCGGGATATAAATAAATTATTATTATTATTATTATTATTATTATTATTATTATTATTATTAACACAGTTCTATGACTCTGTGATTCCTTGATCCTGTCCCTTTTCCCTATGAACAGCTGTACCAAAAATGGAGGCCTCGTTTTCAGATCTACAGGAAAATCCCCATTTATGCAGGTTAAAATTCTGAGTGAAATCCTGCGTATCTGAAACACCATTGGAAAACCCTGCCAACACTCCATTACAGCCCAGCCCACCCAGTCGCACCCCCTTCTTTGTGACTTTTTGGGGGTCACTTCTGGGTTCAGAGCATATGCGCAGTCATGCGCATATTGAACACATGTAAAGGGTGTGTGTGTGGTTGCCTGTATGAGAACCTAAGCAGTGTGGGCATCAAACACCAGTCTCTCTCTGAGTGCTTGAAGGAATTTGTCAGGGAGGATGCGAGTTTGATCCCAACATCTGTCTATTTATAAACTCCCAAGTTTTATTTTTGAATGCAAAACAAGACCCGAAGAGGTGTTGGGGGCAGAGAAAACGCTTTATTTGTGGAGGTTCCCGCTGCCCTGGAACATTTGAGTGAGGCTTGCCAGTGGCCGAAAGAGCTGTGTGTAGCTCTGACATGAAAGCCATATTAAAAGTCAAGTTGTGATGAATTTTCTGTTGCCCTTGGCAGAGGCCCTTGGACGCGGAAAACCTTCTGCCCGTGAGCCAGGAGGAAATCTCACACAGATGACTGCCTGGCTTCCAGTACCTTGAAGAAACGACAATCTCCCTTTCCCTTCTTTCCCCTTTAAGTGTTTTCACAAATTTCAAGATGTGAAACCGGAGCTCTGCTCTGTGTGAACGAAATGGGCTTCTGGCTGGCTTTCTTGGCAAGGGCGAAGAGGAAATAATTCACTTTCTTTATTGTTCGGTGCGTGCAGGAGGTATTTTTTTTTCCCCAGGGGAAAAATAAAGGAGAAACTCCTTAACTCTCTCCCACCCTGACCCCTAGCTCCACCTAGACTGACCTGGGAAGAACTTTAGCTGTGATTTTGCCAGTGGAGTAGCGTGGGTTGTCAGCACCCGGGGGAAGGCAAGTAATTTGCGCCCCCTAACCCATGGATTTGTGCCCCCTAACCCGTGGGTTTGTGCCCCCTAACCCTACCCCCTGATGTTGCGCCCGGTGCGGCCGGCCCCCCCTGCACCCCCACGCTACGCCACTGGATTTTGCTCGCCATCTGCGCAGGCAGGAATTTAATTTAATTCCACATGCCTCGTATGGAAGCTGGGCTTCATCAAATGCTGTTCTCACCTTCCAACGCCACAAGCATTTGACGGTCCCGTTTGCCGCAGTGGGGGAGCAGCGACGAGGAGAATGGAGGGGTGAGGATCAGGGGCGGGCGCTCAAATGGAGGCTAAATAAAAGGTTGAGAGAAATGTGCGTAATGACCTTGGACAATTGATTGCCTCTTGACGTGGTGACAGTCACCGGGGTCAGGCAGCTTTAGGAAAGGATTTGATGAATTTCATGGAGCAGAAGGTTCTGAATGACACTTCTGTTCTCTTCTACGTGCAATTTAACCTGTCTCTTGCTTCTTTAGGAGAAAAGGAGAATATATAAATTATCCTTTTTTCCACACCGGTTATAATCGTAAACATTTCCATCATGTTACACTCCCAGTCATCGTCTCCTCCTAAACTAAAAATTCCAGAATGCTTTAATGCAGTGGTTCTCTAAGTGGGCAATACTGCCATTGTGTGTGTGTGTGTGTGTGTGTGTGTGTGTGTTTGGGGGGACGCGTGGGTTGGACTACCCGGGGGTGGCAGGGGGTGCTGGCAGTGTAAAGTTGGTACCACTAGATCACATTCAACAAATTTGTTCAATTAATTACGCGGGATAGTTTTACTTGGATTTTGCATAAATGTGCAATCAGTTGCTACTGTTTTGAATTTTATTGTGTTGTTATCTTCCTGAGTGGGTTGTGCAACCCACTGCAGTGGTACCTCGGGTTAAGAACTTAATTTATTCTGGAAGTCCGTTCTTAACCTGAAACTGTTCTTAACCTGAGGCACCACTTTAGCTAATGGGGCCTCCCGCCGCTGTGCGATTTCTGTTCTCATCCTGAAGCAAAGTTCTTAACCCAGGGTACTATTTCTGAGTTAGCATAGCCTGTAACCTGAAGCGTCTGTAACCCGAGGTACCACTGTATTCTGAATAATGCATTTTATAGGGCAGAAGAGGGATTCTTCAGTTGCTTCTTGACCTCGCTCCTCTGCTTTTGCCTCGGAGTCTGAACTGCTCCCTGTCACCAGCTCTTCCTGCTCACTAAACCCTGTCACTCTTTAAACATCCAAGCCCTCTTCCCAATCTTCTCCCTCTGACCTCTCCTCTGTGTCCCACCACCAATCCCCTGGCTCTGAACCTTCCTTCTCTGGGGGTCTCCCTTGAGAGTTCCCCCCAGAACTGGAGTAAGAGACAACTGCCACCCCAATTGCCTTCTGCATGAGTCTTTAGGGAGGGTGACATCTTGACCTTTGTCTTAGGTAGCAAAATGTCTTGCAATAGCCCTGTTCCTTAGTCTCAGATTTGCTGCTATGAGCTCAGCAGGACAGTGACCGACTGAGTTGGCTCCACTGACCATTAGCTCTGGCGCCACCTACTGTTGACCTCCCTACCTCCCACCCTACCAGTCCCAAGGGGCACCCCTGGGGCCATCACTACATCCCGTGGCAATGAATTTCATAATTATACGGTGTGCTTTTTGACCGTTCTGACTCTATTTCTGGTGACCATTGGGTGACCACAGGCTTTGGTGCTAGAGGACTGGGGGTAGCTGCTTTTTCTATAACCAAGAGAATGAAGAAATTCACTTCAGCCCCAAGCCATGCTTTAGACAGCCTGCTTTTGGACTTATGAAAGCCTAAACCACAAGTGCCACCAAAAATAGCTTTCATCCTAGGTCCCCCCTCCCTTCTTAACCAACATGAGCTGGTAAATTTCCAAGGTCAGGCGGTGTTAAGCCTTGCCTTTAAGCTATCGGCCAGCTCCGATTGCAGGCTCGCTTCTGTTGTCCTTAATTACGTTTTCCCACTTGGAATCAACTCTCTTGCCAACATTTAGCAAAGACTGAAGTCACCAAAAGCAACAGGCAGGTTTGAGAAGCTGACATCTTCTGTGTCTGGGCCAGAATTGAGGAAGCTCAGAACCGAGAGTTAAATGTGGCCCTTTGTTATGTACTGAGTTGAATAGGATCCAAAATGCAGCAGTCTGATTGGTCCTAGAACAATAGGATCCAAAATGCAGCAGTCTGATTGGTCCCAGAACAATAGGATTCAGAATGCAGCAGTCTGATTGGTCCTAGAACAATGCAGCAGTATGATTGGTCTGCAGGAGCCACCCAATCCAGCTCCAGGTGGAAGTGAATCCACAACCTGATTGGCCTACAGGAGAATTCCGGAATTAGCCAATCACATGCAGCCCATTTATAATGTATATAAAGCAGATACTTTGGGGGAACTTCCATTCTTCCTCCCACTATGAGCTGAAAAAAAGAGCATGAAATCCACTCTTGACTCTGAGTATATTTCACCCTTCATGCTTTTCTATCCGGCCCTCAAGACTCACTCGCTCTGATTGAGGCATCTCTTGACATTTCATGCAGTTTAGAGAGGTCCTTTTGGAGCTCTTAGCAATCTCTGTTCCTTTTAGCAACCCTGAACGATTTAGTGTCACCAGCAGACGGCCACCCCATTGCTAACCCCTAAAGCTAGATCGTTTAGGAAAAGTGCAGCTCCCAGTAAGTTCACATCCATTCTTATGGGGTCTGAAGCAATGGTCACTGACCAGGAATGAGTGGATAGCTGAATGAAGGCGTTGACGCCGTGAAAAGGGAACATTTCATGCCCGCAGTCCTTAGGAAAGGAATTTAGAATAATGCTGGCAATATCAATTTGCAGATATACAAATCTATGGTGCAAGACTGCGTACCATTCTGGCTGCCTCACTGCAAAAAGGATATTGTGGAGTGAGAAAAAGTTTTTTAAAAAGGGCAATCAAATGTTCAAGGAGATGAGTCCCTTGTGAAGAAAGGTTGAGCATTTGGTACTTTTTGGATGAGAGTAATAGATACGTGGTCAGGACGTGGGTGGCGCTGCGGTCTAAATCACTGAGCCTTGGGCTTGCCGATCGGAAGGTCGGTGGTTCGAATCCCCGCAATGGGGTGAGCTCCCGTTGCTCGGTCCCTGCTCCTGCCAACCTAGCAGTTCAAAAGCACATCAAAGTGCAAGTAGATAAATAGGTACTGCCCTGGTGGGAAGGTAAACGGCATTTCCGTGCGCTTCTCTGGTTTCGCCAGAAGCGGCTTAGTCATGCTGGCCACATGACCCAGAAAAACTGTCTGCGGACAAACACTGGCTCCGTCGGCCAGTAAAGCGAGATGAGCGCCACAACCCCAGAGTCGTCTGCGACTGGACTTAACTGTCAGGGGTCCTTTACTTTTACCTTTTTAAGAGGTAAAGGTAAAGGGACCCCTGACCATTAGGCGCTGGGCTAGGCACTTATCTTCCTCCTGATGATGCGTATGTGTCATGCATGTGACATCATATATGTGCAATGTGCGCATGACGTCAAGCAGGTGATGCAACAATGCCCCATGCTCAGTCTTAGGCCCAAGCCAATGCCTCTGGTTCATAATATTTATTTATTTATTTATTTATTTATACCCTGCCCATCTGGCTGGGTTTCCCCAGCCACTCTGGGTGGCTTCCAACATAGAATAAAAACACATTAAAACACCAGCCATTAAAAACTTCCCTGAACAGGGCTGCCTTCAGGTGTCTTCTAAATGTCATATAGTTGTTTATTTCCTTGACATCTGATGGGAGGGCATTCCACAGGGCAGGCGCCACCACCAAGAAGGCCCTCTGCCTGGTTCCCTGCAACTTTGCTTCTCGCAGGGAGGGAACCGTCAGAAGGCCCTCGGAGCTGGACCTTGGCGGTGGAGACGTTCCTTCAGGTATACAGGACCGAGGCTGTTTAGAAACACCCTATTTCATCCAGCTCTCTTAAGTGGATGAGAGCTGAATGATAACAGACTTTTGTCCCTTTTGTCCCGTGGGCTTAGCATAAGGAGTTCCCTGATGAGTTTCTCTCAAGCAATGCTGAGGAACAAAATACAAACAATTAGGGTAATGACAGGGAAAGCATACTAATTGGCTAGACCAAAGGCGCTTGTTTCAACACCCACTCTCTCATCTCCCTCCTGTGCCCCGCAGGAAGCTTTTAAAGTGGTGGATCTGAAAGGAAAGGAATGAAAGTAGTGCTCCTCCAGGTCTGAAGACACAAACCAGCTTCACTTTTTCCTCTTGGCAGTGTGCATTGTGATGTGCGAAGTGTTATAAATACGGCTTTATTGATACATGCCGGTGGACAAGGAGGCAGCAACCCACTGAGCAAGATCTGAATGCAAAAGGAGACACCTGCATCTCTGCCTCTCTTTCAAATCAGAACCAGTGAAGGCGGTGAAGGTCCTGTGTGAGTGCCTGGAGGCAGTTGGAGGATGGATGGCGGCTAACATATTGAGGTTGAATCCTGACAAGACAGAAGTACAGTGGTACCTCGAGTTAAGAACCTAATTCGTTCCGGAGGTCCATTCTTAACCTGAAACTGTTCTTAACCTGAAGCACCACTTTAGGTAATGGGGCCTCCTGCTGCCACCACACAATTTCTGTTCTCATCCTGAAGCAGAGTTCTTAACCTGAGGTACTATTTCTGGGTTAGCGGAGTCCGTAACCTGAAGCGTATGTAACCCGAGGTACCACTGTACTGTTTTGGGGGGACAGGAGGCAGGCTGGTATGGAGGACTCCCTGATCCTGAATGGGGTAACTGTGCCCCTGAAGGACCAGGTGCGCAGCCTGGGAGTCATTTTGGACTCACAGCCGTCCATGGAGGTGCAGGTCAATTCTGTGTCCAGGGAAGAAGAAGAAGAAGAGTTTGGTTTTGATATTCCGCTTTATCACAACCCGAAGGAGTCTCAAAGTGGCTAACATTCTCCTTTCCCTTCCTCCCCCACAACAAACACTCTGTGAGGTGAGTGAGGCTGAGAGACTTCAGAGAAGTGTGAGTGACCCAAGGTCACCCAGCAGCTGCATGTGGAGGAGCGGAGACGCAAACCCAGTTCCCCAGATTGCGAGTCTGTCACTGTTAACCACTACACCACACTGTTTACCAGCTCCATCTGGTACACAGGATGAGACCCTCCCTGCCCGCAGACTGTCTTGCCAGAGTGGTGCATGCTCTAGTTATCTCCTGCTTAGACTACTGCAATGCGCTCTACGTGGGGCTACCTTTGAAGGTGACCCAGAAACTTCAATTAATCCAGAATGCGGCAGCTAGACTGGTGACTGGGAGCGGCCGCCGAGACCACATAACACCGGTCTTGAAAGGCCTACACTGGCTCCCAGTACGTTTCCAAGCACAATTCAAAGTGTTGGTGCTGACCTTGAAAGCCCTAAACGGCCTCCACTCTGGAAGCCGCCCAGAGTGGCTGGGGAAGCCCAGCCAGATGGGCAGGGTATAAATAATAAATTAGTAGTAGTAGTAGTATTTGCACGGGGGAAACATTATGCATTTTTTTCCCCAGTTAATGAAAAATAAGCTTGGACTGTAAAGAGCGTGGTTTGCCAACAGCACAATACCGCAAGATATTCTCTCCACCCTTGGGGTTTGCTTCTTTATTAGAATCATAGAATCATAGAGTTGGAATAGACCACAAGGGCCATCGAGTCCAACCCCCTGCCAAGCAGGAAACACCATCAGAGCACTCCTGACATATGGTTGTCAAGCCTCTGCTTAAAGACCTCCAAAGAAGGAGACTCCACCACACTCCTTGGCAGCAAATTCCACTGTCGAACAGCTCTTACTGTCAGGAAGTCCAGTTCTTAAACATGTCCAGCCAATCAGGGATCACATACCGTATTTTTCGCTCTATAAGACACACCAGACCACAAGACACACCTAGTTTTTGGAGGAGGAAAACAAGAAAAAAATATATTCTGAATCTCAGAAGCCAGAACAACAAGAGGGATCGCTGCGCAGTGAAAGCAGCAATCCCTCTTGCTGTTCTGGCTTCTGGGATAGCTGCACAGCCTGCATTCGCTCCATAAGACACACACACATTTCCCCTTACTTTTTAGGAGGGAAAAAGTGAGTCCCATAGAGCAAAAAATATGGTAGTTAAAAGCAATAACGTAACATCACCATGAGTGAAGGTTTGAGCCTGGCTTTCTGCACCACTGTGGCAGCCTTTGTTTAGTTTTTTACTTGACCTCCCATTTTCCATTGTGTTTTTAATTTATCCTCCTTGCTGCACCCTATCTCCTCTTTTCTTATATCGTAACTACCGCACAATAATCTAATTTCTTCTCTTGCTCACAGTTGGAATCATGCTTCCAAATTCATCATACTGTAATATTTCTTTAAATATTCTGAAAATGGCTTCCATTCTTCCACAAAACAATCCTCATTAGGTTCTCTTATGATCCATAATCATGTTGCCTGGCGAGATGCTTTAAAAAAATAAAATAAAATGCACACATTCATGAAAATAACCTCCCAAACAAAACATGCATATTAGGGGAAATCATTTCTGAAAATGGATACAGTGAGCAAAATCTCATACAAAAGCATTTGCATGAGGAGTAATGATCGGTAAAATGCTGATAAACAGTTGTTGTTGTTATTTTAAAAAGTAGTTGCTAAGTGAGGCATGAATGTTGCAAACTGAGCTCAAGAACGGAAAAGTGGAAGAAACCAAAACTTGAATGATTTATTCCTTCCTTCCTGAATGCACATACATTTATTCAAAGAACACAATACCCAGAGCCAGTCAATTTATTTTTACACCTCTCTCCCTCTCTGGCAGCGAAAATACCAGGATTATCAATCAAATAACGAACCATTTGCTTCCCTTTCCTGACAGTCCAAATCTGCCGCTCGAGGCAGCCACCTCGTTCTGCCCAAAAGTAGGGCAGGCAGTCCCTGCTTCTAGGACATACAGCCGACCAGGGAGAACATTCAAGAAACAGCACACCATCTTTCCCTGCAGGCGACTGGATTAGCCATGTCGTCTGCACAAAACAACACAATCAGCTGTTCTCTCAACTCGCTTTCCCCGTTCATTCTGCTGCCAAAAATTATGATTGCTATTTAACAGAAATAACAGATCGAAAGAAAGGAAGAGGGTGTGTGTGTTTGCAGTTTAATAAAAAATTGATTTCCAACCTGTTGAAAATGAATGTTTTTCTTTTAAGATAAAGCTCCCGCAGTCTCCAAATTAAGTCTAAGCTTTGGCCAATAAAGCTCCTGAGGTCATGAATGGATGAAAGCACATGAAGAATATGCTTGTGCCAATCCACACAATAAGACACTCGAGAGCTAAAGTTAAGCTTGGCTTCAGGACGCAGGGTGCATTGTATATAGATCCAGGATTCACCACACCTCGTTCTCTGTCTTCCAAAGAGAAATAGTTTCCCAGGCCCTGAAGACCCACCAATATTCCCATCACCTGGAATGGAATTGGACATTCCAGCTTCGGCGGTGAACCTCTGGAGTTTGGCAGGATCGGTATAAAATCATTCCTCTGCTCCTCTGCTCAAACTCAAAGGAGCAAAACCTGGTGATTCTGCCTGTCCTTATTAAGCACCTGATTTCCTATGGTCCAGATGCCTCTGTTTATTTCTGGAGCGGTACTGAAACCCAATGAATGAAAATCTGAGCCAGAGAAGAAATTCCACAAGTGGGAAAGACAGTCAGATCCTCTCTCTCTCTCTCTCTGGTTTCATCCCATCAACACAGACATAGCAGGCTGGACCCCAGCTCTGTGTTCGTATTGTGTTAGGAATGGACTGTCAGTTACACTATGATGAATGCTGATGTCAAACAATGTATGGAAGTGAGAGCTGGACCATAAAAAAGGCTGATCGCGGAAGAATGGATGCTTTTGAATTCTGGTGCTGGAGGAGACTCTTGAGAGTCCCATGGACTGCAAGAAGATCAAACCTATCCATTCTGAAGGAAATCAGCCCTGAGTGCTCAATGGAAGGACAGATCGTGAAGCTGAGGCTCCAATACTTGGGCCACCTCATGAGAAGAGAAGACTCCCTGGGAAAGACCCTGATGTTGGATAAGATGGAGGGCTCCAATACTTTGGCCACCTCATGAGAAGAGAAGACTCCCTGGGAAAGACCCTGATGTTGGATAAGATGGAGGGCTCCAATACTTTGGCCACCTCATGAGAAGAGAAGACTCCCTGGAAAAGACCCTGATGTTGGGAAAGATGGAGGGCACAAGGAGAAGGGGACGACAGAGGACGAGATGGTTGGACAGTGTTCTCGAAGCTACCAGCATGAGTTTGACCAAACTGCAGGGGGCAGTGGAAGACATAAGGGCCTGGCATGCTCTGGTCCAGGGGGTTACGAAGAGTCGGACACAACTAAATGACTAAACAACAACAACAACAAAATGTCAAACAAAGGTCATAAATGTGCATATTGTCAGTGGCCCCAAATATTAAAGATGGGTGTTAGGAGGACAAAGTTTGCTCAACCCCCCACCATTTCTGAAAACATTGTTCAGATATTTATTCCAGATTTCAACAGCTTCACTGGTGAAACTGTATCCAAAGTCTCTCTTAAGATCATTAAAGACTCAGCACTCATTGTTCCTCTGCCCCATCTATCCCTTGCTCTTTCCGGCTCATATGTTATTTATGGCGCTGATGCTTTGCTGAAAATAATAAGGGTTATTTGAGAATATTTTATTCTGTTCCACAAAAAGCTTCAGCACAATGGAGCTTCTCTGAGAGCATTAAACTTGGTGAGATGAACTGGCAGAAGAAATGTGAAAGCTTTACGAGAAAAAGTTAGTTTTGAAAAGAATTTCACAGCTCTGAAACGTGAAGTCCGGTTTATGTCCCGAGAGTGTAAGAACAGTCCTGCAGAGATTTAAATAAACTCCACGGCTTCCTTCTTCAACCCCAACTACTCCCGAGGGATTTGTGGAAATCCCAATTTAAGGAACATACCATCCTTTGGTTGACGTGGTACCAAATTAGAAAATGTATACAGTACAACAAACCCACATCATGGAACTGGAACTGAGAGATCTTACCCCTTTTGAATTATTGCTGGGTTCTGCCAATAAGATAGAACAAGGTCTGGTGTCTAGGCTGCAGAATAAAATATTGCAGAACTGTTTAACCTCCTCTTCACCAAAGTGCTGGAAAGAATGTGGAGCATTAGGCTCTAATCAACATTGCAGGGGGTTGGACATTTCAGTTCTGTGGTTTCATGGACATGAATGGCAGACATGAAGCCTAGCTGTCCTGGCTAGTAAGTCATCAATAGTCCTCTCCTCCATGAATTCGTCTAATCCTCCTTTAAAGCCATCTAGGCTGGTGGCCTCCTGGGGGAGCAAGTTCCATAATTTGACTAGGCGTTGTGTGAATAATGACTTTCTTTCATCTGTCCTGAATCTTCCAATATTCAGCTTTATTAGATGTTCAGGTCCCAAATCACTGCAGCTCCCGAATCCCAGATCACCAATGAACTGGAAAGAATTGTCTCTCTTTCTTCCACTGTCTGCATAAGCCTGACGATCGTCTTCCAAAGCAACTACTCTATTCCGAACTTAAAAATGGAAAGTAATGCTGGTGGTCAACAAAAGAGGTTTAAAGACACTCTCTCTCTCTCTCTCTCTCTCTCTCTGTGTGTGTGTGTGTGTGTGTGTGTGTGTGACCACAAGGGCCAACATTGATGCCGAAGTCCAGCATTACCTGAGCTCTGCAAGTGTGACTTTCTCCCGATTGAAGTGCAGAGTGTTTGAGGACCAGGACATTTTCAGGGAAACCAAAATGCTTGTTTGCAAAGCTATGGTACTACCAACCTTAATGTATGCTTGTGAAACATGGACCACTTTAAAATGCCATCTCCAACTCCTCGAAAGATTCCATCAACGGTGTCTCTGAAAAATTGTACCCATCACTTGGGAAGGCAGGCGAACTAATACCAGTGTACTGGAAGAAGCAAAGATCACCAGTGTTGAAGCAATGATTCTTCAACATCAACTTCGCTGGACTGGTCATGTTGTGTGGAAGCCTGATGATTGTCTTCCAAAGCAACTACTCTATTCCCAACTTAAAAATGGAAAGCGTAATGCTGGTGGTCAACAAAAGAGGTTCAAAGACTGTCTCGAAGCAAATCTTTAAAAATGTATTATAAAAATTGACAACTGGGAAACACTGGCCTGCGGGCGCTCCAGTTGGAGAACAGCCTTTACCAAAGACGTCATGGGCTTTGAAGACACTCCAACTCAGGACGCAAGGGAGAAACGTGCTAAGAGGAAGGCACGCTTGGCAAACCCTCTCCATGATCAACTCCCACCTGGAAACCAATGTCCTCGCTGTGGAAGGAGGTGTGGATTCAGAATTGGCCTCCACAGTCACTTACGGACTCATTCTTAAAACCGTGTTTATGGAAGACAATCTTACTCAGCTACGAGTGATCGAAGAAGAAGATAGCCCTGAAGAGCATTCAGCAAATGTTTTAGAAGTAACACCAAAAGCGGTCCTTGCTGAATCCCTGTTGCATGAGAATTGTGTGCTACTGCAGCGATTTCTTGCTGACATCAGATGAGTCTCACAAACTTGGGGGAGGGGGGAGGAGAGAAATTTGCCTTCAGGGTCAAAGTGTAGAGCCTCACGTCACACTCCCAATTGGTCAGACGCCATTCAGTAATGCATTACAGGGCAGAGTTCAGCGAGTATGCAAGAGCTTTCCATTAGGAGACACACTATACAGTGGTACCTCGGGTTACAGACGCTTCAGGTTGCATATGCTTCAGGTTGCAGACTCAGGTAACCCAGAAAGAGTACCTCGGGTTAAGAACTTTGCTTCAGGATGAGAACAGAAATCGTGCTCCAGCGGCGTGGCAGCAGCAGGAGGCCCCATTAGCTAAAGTGGTGCTTCAGGTTAAGAACAGTTTTAGGTTAAGAACAGACCTCTGGAACGAATTAAGTACGTAACCAGAGGTACCACTGTATAGGAAAAATATGTCATTTTTGCTATTTTCGTCCTCTCCCCAACCACCTCCCCGAATCCCATTACCCTACCATCTTTCATCCAACCACAGTCCTTGAAAACTGTATGCCTTAGTACCCTCCTTGCGCCTTACCTGGATTCCGTTTTCGTTTTAACATTCAACCACTAGGTTCCTCCGTAATTGGTTCTTACCGCTCTTGTGGTTAGGCTGTATTCTTGTGTACGTGATGCTGGCTTCCCTGAGGATGGGTTTAACCGAAATTCCGTGTCAGGGGACAACCACTGACACTCCTTAAAACAAGTTCAGCGATTCAGGTGGCATATGCTTGAAAAAATGCTATTTTTTGAGCAAAGCTGTCGGTCTCGTTCCGTGCGCTGCAGTGGTACAATCTGATACTGGATCTTATCGCAGGGCATCCATGCATGGTGCTATTTTTCTGGATAAAGAAGTACCAGAACTTACCATGAATGCCTCCCCTTTCTCTTATACAGTCATACCTCGGGTTACAGATGTTGCGTTTTTTCGGGTTGCGGACCGCTGAAACCCGGAAGTACTGGAATGGGCCACTTCCAGTTTTTGGCGGCCATGCCTGCACAGAAGCGCTAAATTTCGCTTTGTGCATGTGCAGAAGCGTCAAATCGCAATCCACGTGCCGCTGCAGGTTGCGGACGTGCATCCCGCATGGATCATGTTCGCAACCGAAGCGTCCACTGTAATGGCAATGGTGCCCACCTGTCTATGCACCCAAATCTTGCAGGTTGCAGACTAGCAGATCAGATGAGATATATGTGTTTGGTTTGAGTTGGTGGTCATGATTCCTTGATGATGAAGAAGAAGAGTTTGGATTTGATATCCCGCCTTTCACTCCCTTTAAGGAGTCTCAAAGTGGCTAACATTCTCCTTTCCCTTCCTCCCCCACAACAAACACTCTGTGAGGTGAGTGGGGCTGAGAGACTTCAGAGAAGAGTGACTAGCCCAAGGTCACCCAGCAGCTGCATGTGGAGGAGCGGAGACGCGAACCCGGTTCCCCAGATTATGAGACTACCGCTCTTAACCACTACACCACACTGGCTTCCAAGTCACAGGTGTTTTCACTCTGGTGTAAGCTCTGACCTATCACTGCATATTTATTTCTAAATTTTGAAGATCTTGTGAAGAGCCTCTTCACTCAGTCACAGTTATAGCTATGGAGCCTTTTATTCTCTTTTTACTGAGCTATACATCCTATCGACTTTTTGCAGCTGTGTTTACAGAAATCAATAAACACAGTTTTATTTTTATTTTTAAAGTTGCATGTGAATCTCTCGTCACATTGAAATACTGCCCAGCTACTTTTCAGAGGCAGGAGCAAGAAGCTATCGACAGAAACAGTATCTTGACTGAGCTTCATGAATATGCACCCAAGTGTGGAAATGGAGCACTCATAAATTAGATTCCCTTCTCTCCCGGCCTCTGCAAATACTGTCTTCTGGCTGTGGCTTGATTCTGTACTAATTTCCATTTGAAGCTCTTATGGCATACCAGATGTCAAATGTGAGCTGGTAGGCGCTGGTTAGATGTGTCCTCTGGTGTGACGGGCAGTATAGGCTAGTGGTTAGAGTGCTTGACTGAGATCCTGGGTTCAAATCCTTGCACAGGCACAGCGGCGGAGGAAGCCACTCAGGAGCCTGGGGGCGACGTGCCCAAGGGAGGGGCAATAATAATAATAATAATAATAATAATAATAATAATAATAATAATAAATTTTATTCATACCCCGCCCTCCCTGACCAGAGCCAGGCTCAGGGTGGCTAACAACAGTAAAATTGCAGTAAAAACATAATAGAGGGGGGAAACCAATTTAAAATACAGGTTAAAATGCAATTTCAAATGCAGCCTCATCAAAACCCTAAGGGGAGGGAAACAGAAGGGTCAGACTGAGTCTAAACCAAAGGCCAGGCGGAACAGCTCTGACTTGCAGGCCCTGCGGAAAGATGTCAAGTCCCGCAGGGCCCTAGTGTCTTGTGACAGAGCGTTCCACCAAGTCGGGGCCAGTACTGAAAAGGCCCTGGCCCTAGTTGAGAGCAATCTAACCACCTTGCGACCTGGGACCTCCAAAGTGTTGTTATTTATGGGCCTTAAGGTCCTCCGCGGGGCATACCAGGAGAGGCGGTCCCGTAGGTCCGGCTGCATATGGGCAAGCCGCCCTTAAGGGTGGGGCGAGAGCAGGGCAAGCCGCCCATAGGGGCAGGGCACACCACGGGCCCTCTGGGGTCCGCCTGCTTCTTCCTACTCAGCCGCCCTACAGCTCTGGGGTCTTGGCAGCAGGCAGACCGTTTGGGCAGCGTGGAGCCTGTGTGTGCCCAAGCCTACGTGTCTCTCCCAGGAGAGATGTGTGGCTCGGGTGCGCTGCAGGCCCCGCGATTAGTGCCGCCTGGCATTTTGTCACCCCCCTCAGCGGTAACACCTGGGGGCGGACCGCACCCAACGCACCCCCCTTCCTTTGCCCCTGCCCAGGCACAGACTTGTTCTCTGTTGCTCTAGAGCAGGGATCAGTAACCTTTATCAGCTGTGGGCCGGTCCACCGTCCCTCAGACCATGTGGTGGGCCGGACTATATTTTGAAGGAAAAAAATATATGAATGAATTCCTATGCCCCACAAATAACCCAGAGATGCATTTTATATAAAAAGACACATTCTACTTGTTAAGTTGTGGGTGAACATGTCAGGCGACACAGCGATTCTTCAAACAGCTCTTGTTTATTCCCAGGCCAGAACAGAACTGAACTGAAGGGTTCAGCCAGCCTGCTTATATAGAGCTCCACTAGAACGCAACTGTAACCACTTTCTGTAACTATCCAATCACTGAACGTCACTTTCAATCCCCTATTTGCATATGTGGACCTGAGTGAAAACTATCTACAGTATCCCCCTGCTGGCCCAGGGTGAGAACTTCAGTACATAACAACACTCATGTGAAAACACCAGGCAGGCCCCACAAATAACCCAGAGATGCATTTTAAATAAAAGGACACATTCTACTCATGTGAAAACACGCTGATTCCCCGACCGTCCGCGGGCCGGATTGATAAGGCGATTGGGCCGCATCCGGCCCCCGGGCCTGAAGTTGCCTACCCCTGCTCTAGCGGGCAGAACAAGACCAACAGGTCTGCTCAAAAAGAGCATTTTATTTTTTTTAGCATATGCCAGCTGAATCACTGAAATTGTTTTAAGGAGTGTCACTGGTCATGGAATTTCGGTTAAACCCATTATCATCAGGTACACAAGAATACAAAGCCCAGAGTTGGGCTATGCTTTAGGTGAGAACCTAGTAGCGAAAGCTGTTCAGCAATGGGACAGACTGCTTCAATAGGACTCTCCTTTACCAGAGGTATTTAAGCAGAGGAGGGGTGGCCTTCTGGCAGGGAAGCTGTAGTTGCCTTCTGCATTGCAAATCCTGCATTGAACTGGATAGAGATGGGGAGCGGAAGCCTCGTTCCATCAGCTTTGCTGAAAGACCAGCTCCATCAATCATCTCTAATAACTGGTCATTAGAAGAACAGCGGACGCGGGTGGTGCTGTGGGTAAAAGCCTCAGCACCTAGGGCTTGCCGATCGAAAGGTCGGCGGTTCGAATCCCCGCGGCGGGGTGCACTCCCGTTGCTCGGTCCCAGCGCCTGCCAACCTAGCAGTTCGAAAGCACCCCCGGGTGCAAGTAGATAAATAGGGACCGCTTACTGGCGGGAAGGTAAACGGCGTTTCCGTGTGCTGCGCTGGCTCTCCAGATGCAGCTTGTCACGCTGGCCACGTGACCCGGAAGTGTCTCCGGACAGCGCTGGCCCCCGGCCTCTTAAGTGAGATGGGCGCACAACCCCAGAGTCTGTCAAGACTGGCCCGTACGGGCAGGGGTACCTTTACCTTTACCTTAGAAGAACAGCTCTTTAGAAAAGGGTGTTTTATTTTCCTCTTCCCTCCCTTTCCCTTGTTCCTTGTGTGCTGGTTTTTTATAGATTGGTCTAAGGCAGATGTAAAAGGGACACAGGTGGCGCCGTGGGTTAAACCACAGAGCCTAGGATTTGCCGATCAGAAGGTCGGCGGTTCGAATCCCCGCGACGGGGTGAGCTCCCGTTGCTCGGTCCCTGCTCCTGCCAACCTAGCAATTTGAAAGCACATCAAAGTGCAAGTAGATAAATAGGTACCGCTCCGGCGGGAAGGTAAATGGCGTTTCCGTGCGCTGCTCTGGTTTGCCAGAAGCGGCTTAGTTATGCTGGCCACATGACCCGGAAGCTGTACGCCGGCTCCCTCGGCCAATAAAGTGAGATAAGTGCCGCAACCCCAGAGTCCACCACAACTGGACCTAATGGTCAGGAGTCCCTTTACCTTTACCTTTAAGGCAGATGTAGAAGGTTGATTGGCATATTGCTAGCAGTGAGGACTTCAATGTGGAGAACTGCATCACAAAATTTGGGGCAGCATGAATTTCTAAAGATGGCTGTGTTCCAGATTGTGTATTGTTCCAGGAAGTACAGATTAAGCAAATTTGGCTTTGAATGATAATTGAACTGTATTTTGACCCATATCCCTGATTATGCAGGATTGAACCGGCCACCTGCATAGCCTGATATTAAATGGGGGCTACCAATTAGTCTCCATAACTAGCTACCTGAAGCTTACAGCTGCATCAGCTTACAGCTACCTGAAGCTTACAGGTCTGCAGTTACAGATGGGTAGCCGTGTTGGTCTGCCATAGTCAAAACAAAAAAAATTCCTTCCAGTAGCACCTTAAAGACCAACTAAGTTAGTTGGTCTTTAAGGTGCTACTGGAAGGAATTTTTTTTGTTTTTACAGGTCTGCAGTATTTCTTCTTACTGAGGGTGTGTGTGTGTGTGTGTGTGTGTGTGTGTGTGTGTGTGTGTGTTGTCTTAGAACTGAGCAGTATATATAATCTTTTCGGTTCCAAATTTACATGTCTGATGAGAGAAAGAGCCTTTCATCTCAAACAACTGAGGGACCAAACTGATCAAAAGTGTTCCTCTTTTCATCAAAGTCCTAGGCGTGAATCACAACGCAGGCTAGATGAGCAAGCTCACCCGTGCTTGCCTCAGAAATCTTGCTTATTTCTCCCTCGAGCTTCCTCAAGACTTAAAGTTCACCTGTTTGTTTGATATTTATTTTAAGCGGGGGGACGGGGACGGGACACATAGTCCTATTCACCCGCCCACTTCACAAGCAGCAATAAAACTTATTTTTTCTTTTGAGGAGAAAAAGGGAGTAATCCCCAGGAGGGAGGATTTGCTTGAGGTAGATCTTGCATGCTTTCCCCTAGCTGATTGTGCTCAGGAGCACAATTTCCTGATGGTGCTCATGGGATGTGGAGTTTCCTCTGTCTCCTGAACTGAACTGGGAGGCAGGGGAAATTACAATCCCATGCCTCCTGGAAGGAAATCTATCCATTTTCGAAACTGCATTCCAGGAGGAAACAGGACAGGGCTCCAGCATCTTTAAGAGCCTTCTAGATTAGGGAATTCTAGCAGGGTTCTTCTTATTGTTAGAATTCCTGCTCCGTGATTGCAGTCATGGGATTGTTGTCTATCACATGACGGTGTATGTTTTGACTCCACAGAGTGGGAAGTGACGGAGACAGGACGTTTGTGTTCCTGTGTTCCGTGAAGTGGAACTATTGTCCTTTGTCTTTTCTCTTTGCTGTCTGAGACTAGAGAGAGAGGGAGCCATGTTACAGTGCTCCGTGTGTGTATATATGTAAAGAAAGTAGATTAGCCAAAATGCTGAGTTGCTGAGGTCTGTCACGTGAACTGCAAACACTCTGCGGATCCCTAAGTGTACCGGTGTCTGTTGCCATCGGTCGCTGTGATGTTCGGCTGATGTCAGGCTCCTGACACATATGTCATTAGAATTGTAGAATCATAGAATTGTAGAGTTGGGAGAGGGGTACCAAAGGGTCATCTAGTCCAACCCCACTCAATGCAAGTATCACAGCTAAATCAGCTCCAAGTTACAACAAGACAAACCTGTCAGTTTGGGGGCCCCTCAATTTATTTCCCCACCCAACAAATCTTTAATCCTGTTCCTCACATTTCCACAGCAGTTTGATACTACTATTTTTTTAAAAACTTTATTGCATATTTACATATAACAACAGACAATACCTCAATGACAGCTAAACATGAACTAACAACACATCGTCTAACATCACACACTTTTGACTTCTGATTCACCTCATTGTGCTTTCTACATATTCTTAACCTTTACGCATTTCCTGTTATATCTGTTACATATCCAGAAAATTTTCTACATTTATAGGGACACTTTTTTTTTTTTGAAAAGAGAAAAAAATATATTTTTAAAAAATTAAGAAGTAATTTCTTCCCTTCTGTGATTTTTGCTTCTTCCAGGACACTGGCGTTAGTTCGCCTGTGATGTGTAAATTTTTTCTCACACACACAAAGGCGGACTAAAGGAAGATTGGTTTACTACAGATATTATTAAGAAAACACATACAATTGCCAATCTTTTGAGAAGTATTGTTTTTCAATCTGCAGCAAGTGGAATGGAGCACGATTATAAACAAAAACAGTGGTACCTCAGGTTACATACGTTTCAGGTTACATATGCTTCAGGTTACATATGCTTCAGGTTACATACCCTTCAGGTTACAGACTCCGCTAACCCAGAAATAGTGCTTCAAGTTAAGAATTTTGCTTCAGGATGAGAATAGAAATCGTGCTCCGGCAGCGCAGCTGCAGTGGGAGACCTCATTAGCTAAAGTGGTGCTTCAGGTTAAGAACAGTTTCAGGTTAAGAACGGACCTCTGGAACGAATTAAGTACTTAACCCGAGGTACCACTGTATCTGCAAATTGAGATGCGATAGATACATCCTTCCTTGTGCCTTCTGGAGGGACCCCCAAGATGGTCTCGGCAGGATAGGCTCCATCTGGGGGGGGGCTGAGGGCCCCCTCAAATTTTGAAGCAGAGGGCACCCCCACAAAAAAAATACAGCGGTCGTGCCCAGAACTGGCCGCCTCTATTTCGGGGAGAAGGAGGTGTGCTGGCCTGGCAATGCCAGAAGAAACTGCCATTGGCGATAGAAGATGGAAAACCTAATGCTAAGGTTCAGATTTGTATCATTTTTAGCAAACAGAATGCTTTTCATATATAGGAACCAGTTCGTTCTTCCGTAGCATTTAATTAGCAAAACGTTAACCATCTGCCTCGCAGTGCAACATAAACTTCAATAGAATATTCCTCAAACGAGACGGGCTTTTTTGTCGTCGTTTCTTTCGCTTCGTGCATCGTTTGATCATCAAACATACTGATCACTGCTTCTCAGCTTATTATTCAAAATCTTTTGCTTTCAGTTAAAGCGTTCTTGCAACCCACACTCTCTTTCCTAACAAACTCCAGATCAGATCAGTGACGCGGGGTGTGTTTTGCACAAGGTGGGCTTCCAGATTTAGTGATGTAGTTGGTGAGGACCCCAGATGGGGTCAGCTCAAGACATTTCGATGTCTGAGGCAAACCAAAACATGGCACCCCTCAACCTGATATTCAGTGGTAGGGTGCTCCTGAACTTGGAAGCTCAGTTCAGCTGTGTCATTTAACAGCCCTTGCTATACCCCCTGCATCTGGATGCGGCTCACGTCCTTTTGAAGCCTTCTGACCTTGTGGCTCCTTCATCACAGTAGAGGGCATCCAGCACCTTCATTATACTTTTGAAGGCCACTCCAATCTCCTAGTGGTGCAAGATTCCAGGGATCTCAGGCACTTATCCGGGGTTTGGTTTCCTCGGGATGAGGCACAACAGAGACTGTGGTGTCTTTAGGATATATGGTTTAATTAGGTAAAGGGACCCCTGACCATTAGGTCCAGTCGTGACCGACTCTGGGGTTGCGGCGCTCATCTCGCTTTATTGGCCGAGGCAGCTGGCATACAGCTTCCGGGTCATGTGGCCAGCATGACTAAGCCGCTTCTGGCAAACCAGAGCAGTGCACGGAAACGCCGTTTACCTTCCCACCAGAGTGGTACCTATTTATCTACTTGCACTTTGACGTGCTTTTGAACTGCTAGGTTGGCAGGAGCAGGGACTGAGCAATGGGAGCTCACCCCGTCACAGGGATTCGAACCGCCTGCCTTCTGATCAGCAAGTCCTAGGCTCTGTGGTTTAACCCACAGCGCCATCCACATCCCAAAAATGCCTACTGCACCCAGTATTCCCAGGCGGTCTCCCAGCCAAGTACTAACCAGGCCCAACCCTGCTTAACTTCCAAGATCGGACGGGATCAGGTACTTTCAGGGTGGTGTGGCTATATAACCTGAGCCTAAAATGGAGGGGCTCATTGCAGTAACATCTCAAGAAGATCTTGCTTCTCCCATAGGCACAGCTTTGGTTTCCAGCAGAAAGCAAGCATCTCTCTCTCTTAGGCTTCTGCCTGCAGCCTGCTCCTAGCTCTCTGAGACACCTCAGCTCTCCCTTTCGTCCTCCTAACTATCAGCCAGTTGAGGGAGCCATTTGCCCTCCACTGCCAAGCCACATCCTTCGTCACACTCAACTGTTTTCAGTTCCGTATTTTAAATTGTTGTGACCCACCTTCACAGCTTCAAAAGCCGTGGCTTGAATGACTTGTTCCCCTTGTTGCAGCGTGTTGGAGCCAATGACCCTTTGGGTCATTTTCAACTTGACCATTCTATATTACAGCAATGTCCAACAGGTCGATCCCCGGGAGGTTTTGGTAGATCGCGGTCGATTACTGGCTCCTCCATCTGGGCCCGGCCCCTCACCCCATCCTCTAGATCAGTGTTCCCCAACCTTGGGCCTCCAGCTGTTTTTGGACTACAATTCCCATCATCCTTGACCATTGGTCTTGCTAGCGAGGGATGATGAGAGTTGTAGTCCAAAAACAGCTGGAGGCCCAAGGTTGGGGAACACTGCTCTAGATCACTAGAACGGAAGTTGGAGGCCTTACTGTTTCATTAACGATTTCTGGGTGAGTGACTTTTTTCATTTATTCCCTTGCCCTGCTCCCCCCCAAAAAAACGGTAGATCACTGCCAGTTTTTAATTGTGTGAGTAGATCACAGTCTCTTGGAACTATATACAGTGGTACCTCGGGTTAAGTACTTAATTCGTTCCGGAGGTCCGTTCTTAACCTGAAACTGTTCTTAACCTGAAGCACCACTTTAGCTAATGGGGCCTCTTGCTGCCACCGTGCCACCGGAGCACGATTTCTGTTCTCATCCTGAAGCAAAGTTCTTAACCCAAGGTAATATTTCTGGGTTAGCGGAGTCTGTAACCTGAAGCGTATGTAACCTGAGGTACCACTGTATATATAGTTTTCAGGTTGTGGATCGCAGGAAACCAGGAAGTACCAGAAAGGGTTACTTCCGGGTTTCACCGCTCGCACATGCACAGAAGCCCTAAATCGCTCTTTGCACATGTGCAGAAGCACCATATTGTGTGTCGCGCGCGCACACACGCGCAGACACAATACTACAGGTTATGAACACTGCGGGTTGCAGACGTGCCTCCCACATGGATTACATCCACAACCCGAGTTTCCACTGTACTCATTTAAACATCCTTAAAGTATTAATGACTTTCCTTCTTCTCTTTCCATGGTTCATTTTGCGTGTCATAAATCCCTACATATTTTACAAGGAGGATACCGTCCAGCATTCCATTACTGTATTACATACTGTATTAAATGTCTTAATGCTGGCAATGTTTTCAAGTGTACACAATTTCCCCCCATATATTCAATAAGCATTTCCCAATCTTCTCCAAAGGTATGTTGTTGTTCTTGTACTCTTATTCTATATGTTAAGTCTGCAAGCTGTGCATATTCCGTCAGCTTAGGTTGACATTCTTCTTTGGTTGGGACCTCACTTGTTTCCCATTTTCATTTTCCAACAAAACACGGGCCACAGTAGTGGCAAACATAAATAACCTTTTTGGGGAATTTCCGTCTGAATTATGCCCCCCAAAAGTTGTCTGGGTTTTTTTAAAAGGAGCGTTTAAACATTTTTCCCCCAATTCTTTATAAATTATTTCCCAATACTTTTTTATCCTTTTACAGGTCCACTACATATGAAAGAACATTATTCCAACTTGACTATTCTATAACTTTCCTGTGGCATTCGAAGCCTCTTGAATCCACTGGGCCCAATTCCATCTGCAGAAGTTCTCCTTTCTGATCTCTGCCAGATTTCAAGTCTCTCCTCATTACGCCCTTGAAACTTCTCTTTCCCACACCTGTTACCTATTAAACTGAAAGAGGGAGCTTTTGCCCAGCAGACGTTGAGAATGTCGGAAAACTTTGCTCTCCAACGAACTTCCCGCCTCGTTAACTTTTACGAGTGGGCAGTGCCCTTTGTACTTTAGTGTCAACTAAAGGGGGAACAAAATGCATTCTCCAGTTGTGGGGCCCATTATGAGTCTAAAAAAGGGACGTCCCGTAGTCCAGGGACCAGGAGTCTGGAACACTGCTCTGAAAAACAGTTGTTCTTTTATAATTGGAATTGCTTTGGCCAATTGTGTAACTCTCTCTCTCTCTCTCTCTCTCTCTCTCTCTCTCTCTCTCTCTCTGTGTGTGTGTGTGTGTGTGACCACAAGGGCTGACATTGATGCTGAAATCCAGCATCGCCTGAGCTCCGAGAGTACAGCTTTCTCCCAACTGAAGTGCAGAGTGTTTGAAGACCGGGTCATTTGCAGGGAAACCAAAATGTTGTTTACAAAACTATGGTACTACCAACCTTACTGTATGCTGGTGAAACATGGACCACTTAAAAGCGCCATCTCCAATTCCTCAAAAGATTCCATCAATTGTGTCTCCAAAAAATTTTATGCATCACTTGGGAAGGCAGGCGAACTAATACCAGTGTACTAGAAGAAGCAAAGATCACCAGTGTTGAAGCAATGATTCTTCAACATCAACTTCATTGGACTGGTCATGTTGTGCGGATGCCTGATGATCGTCTTCCAAAGCAACTACTCTATTCCGAACTTAAAAATGGAAAGCGTAATGCTGGTGGTCAACAAAACAGGTTTAAAGACTCTCTTAAGGCAAATCTTAAAAAATGTAGTATAAACACCAACAATTGGGCAACACTGGCCTGCAAGCGCTCCAGTTGGAGAACAGCCTTTACCAAAGGTGTCATGGGCGTTGAAGACACTCAAACTCAGGACATAGGGGAAAACGTGCCAAGAGGAAGGCACGCTTGGCAAATCCACACCGCGATCAACTCCCGCCCAGAAACCAATGTCCCCACTGTGGAAGGACGTGTGGATCCAGAATTGGCCTCCACAGTCACTTACGGACTCACTGTTAAAACCATGTTTATGGAAGAAAATCTTACTCGGCTACGAGGGATCGCAAAAGGAGGAGGAGGAGGAGGAGGAGGAGGAGGAGGAGGAGGAGGAGGAGAAGGAGAAGGAGAAGGAGAAGGAGAAGGAGAAGGAGAAGGAGAAGGAGAAGGAGTGTGTGTGACAACCCAGGACATAAAAGGTGTCATTAAAACCAAAGAAAGAACTAAAATGTTAACAATCAAGATTTTCACCAAATCAGCCTACCGGCACACATGAAACTGTTTAATACCAAGTTAGACCGTTCTTCTAGCTAGCTCAATATTGTCTGCCTCAGGGATAGTCAACACGGCGCCCTCAATATGTTCTCACACTCCAACTCCCATGATGCCTGGTGTCTGACCTTGTTGGTTGGTGTTGATGGGACTTGGAGTCCAACAACATCTGAAGGACACCATCTTTGCTGTCTCTGGTCTACATTAACCAGCAACACCTCTCCATTTTTTCAGACAAGTGTCTACAGCTGAGCTACAGCCCTTTCCCGGTTGTTAGAGGCTTTCTTGCTAGCCTGGTTTCTTTGCCTGCAGTTCCCTCCTTTGCCCAAAGCTTGGTGGGGGCGCACTAGCTACACCTCTGCTTGACATCAAGTCCCAAATTCAGGACCTGCTCCAAACTCCAGTCCTGATATTTTGCTGCTATCATAGCACTGGAATGTTGACTATGTTTCTGGGGTCCGTCAAATCGACCCTCTTTCATTTTCTTCAGTCTTCTTGTGCTGAACTCCTAGAACCTGGATTCTTGGGTTGCAGGATTTTGATCGTGGATTTGTGGCAAGCAGTGAGTGCAAATGTTATACTAGCAGAAGGACTTTGAGTCTGCACAAATCACATTTTGTACGTTTTGAAGAAGGGTCGATTCACACACAGACAGGTTACTCACAGGAAACAGCAGCAGCTTCTCCTTGTGGGCAATCTTGCGTGTGGGAAACAGCTGCCAGACTTGCGAGGATAGCTCTGTCTTTTTTTTTTAATCATTTTTAATTGGAAATTTTATTTACAACCTAACATAAACCCCCCACCCCCAATACAGAAATCCACCCTCGTTAAACGTGACATCACATACAATGAGCATAACATACAACAATAAGGTAAAAGGTAAAGGTACCCCTGCCCGTACGGGCCAGTCTTGACAGACTCTAGGGTGGTGCGCTCATCTCACTCTATAGCCGGGAGCCAGCGCTGTCCGCAGACACTTCCGGGTCATGTGGCCAGCGTGACATCGCTGCTCTGGCGAGCCAGCGCAGCACACGGAACGCCGTTTACCTTCCCGCTGTAAAGCGGTCCCTATTTATCTACTTGCACTTAAGAACTGCTAGGTTGGCAGGTGCTGGGACCGAACGACGGGAGCGCACCCCACCGCGGGGATTCGAACCGCCGACCATGCGATCGGCAAGTCCTAGGCGCTGAGGTTTTACTCACAGCGCCACCCGCGTCCCTAACATACAACAATACAAACAACCAAATAAAAGACTTCCTTTATCCTGTATCTGGCCTCCTTATTTACTTCTTATAAAATGTTTCCTTTATGAATAATTATTAAGATTTTTTCTAATTATAACTTAAATATCCACAAAGTCTCCTGCAGACATTAATCGAAACAAATCCAGGTATGTATTTTAGGGCACTGTTTTGTGAAGTATTCTCTGATTTCCCCCCATGCTTTTTGAAACTCTTGTCTGTTGTGATCTCTAATTGCCTCTGTTAATCTAGCCAGTTCAATATACTCTAACAGTTTGTCTTGCCGTTCCTTTTTTGTTGGCACAGTTTCTTTTTTCCAGTTTCTAGCAATTAGGAGAGGATACGAAGAATTGATGCTTTTGAATTATGGTGCTGGAGGAGACTCTTGAGAGTCCCATGGACTGCAAGAAGATCAAACCTCTCCATTCTGAAGGAAATCAGCCCTGAGTGCTCACTGGAAGGACAGATACTGAAGCTGTGGCTCCAATACTTTGGCCACCTCATGAGAAGAGAAGACTCCCTGGAAAAGACCCTGATGCTGGGAAAGATGGAGGGCACAAGGAGAAGGGGACGACAGAGGATGAGATGGTTGGACAGTGTTCTCGAAGCTACCAGCATGAGATTGACCAAACTGCGGGAGGCGGTGGAAGACAGGAGTGCCTGGCGTGCTCTGGTCCATGGGGTCATGAAGAGTCAGACACGACTAAACGACTAAACAACAACAAGTTCTGTCTTTACCTCCATGGGAATAAGATTACATTTTTAAATATAAAAAACGTACTTATTAATGCAGCATAAAACAGTGCTCATTCACATATCATTTCCAGAAGACTGAGAACAAAGAATACTTTTGTACTGTCTGGAAACCATAAGGTTGAATGTTATCATGAATATTCTCTTTTATTATTATTATTAAATATATATATATTTAGTTTTTCTGTTTAAAGTTTTACAGTCAATCATCGAACAACCAACATGAAAACAAGATTTCAAAGAATCTCCTGAATTTCCCTCCTCCCCTTCGTGAGTCCTTTTGTTAACCATTTCCTCCTGCATCCAAATCTTTTAGATCTCCACTATATCCAAAAATCAACTGCAAGTTTTATTCCAATCCCACTAAAGATTTTAGCTATTTACAATGGTTTTTAAGATAAATTATAAAATTTCCCCATTCCTTGTCTTCCTGATTTCTGATTCTTCCAGTCATTTTGGCCATTTCTCTATAATCCATCAACCTAATCTTCCATTCTTCTCTGGTAGGGACTTGATCTTCTTTCCATCTCTGGGCCATTAACATCCGAGCAGCTGCGGTCGCAGGTTATCGTGAAAATTCTCATTCCCGAAGTTAATAAAGAGTCACTGCTTTTCTATAAATCTGTCAGCTTGGGATTTAGAAGAACCTCTTGTGGAACAAGTTGGTTTTCTTAATAGTGCGATTTCCGCTTTTTCAAAAAGCCACTAATCTATGGTCCATGCTTCCAAGATGGGGAATGGTTATAGCTCAGTGGTACAACATCTGCTCTGAATTCAGGAGGTCTGAAGTTCAACAGCATCTCCAGGTAAGCCTGGAGCGCAGCTGCCAATCAGTGTAGAGAACATTGAGTTAGATGGACCAGTGGTCTGGCACAGCTAATGATAATAATAATAATAATAATAATAATAATAATAATAATAATAATAATAATAATTTTATATCCCGCCCTCTCCAGCTGAAGCCGGGCTCAGAGCGGCTAACAACAATAAAGGTAACACAGCATTCTGAAATCAATTCATTCTAAAATCAATTCAGAATCAAATTAATGGCAACCACTGGGCTAGAGATCCACGAGGATTACCGAAGGAGGGGGTCAGACTGTGCCCTGGCCAAAGGCCTGGTGGAACAGCTCTGTCTTGCAGGCCCTGCGGAAAGATGTCAAGTCCCGCAGGGCCCTAGGCTCTTGGGACAGAGTGTTCCACCAGATCGGAGCCACAGCCGAAAAAGCCCTGGCTCTGGTTGAGGCCAGCCTAACCTCCCTGTGGCCCGGGACCTCCAAGATGTTTTTGTTTGAAGACCGTAAGGTCCTCCGTGGGACATACCAGGAGAGGCGGTCCCGTAGGTACGAGGATCCTGGGCCGTATAGGGCTTTAAAGGTTAAAACCAGCACCTTGTTCTCCACCGGGAGCCAGTACAGCTGGTATAGCACTGGGTGAATGTGATCCTGTGGTGAGGACCCCGTGAGGAGTCTTGCCATGGCATTCTGCACCTGCTGGAGTTTCTGGGTCAGTCTCAAGGGCAGCCCCATGTAGAGTTACCGTAGCTTCCTGTGGTTCCAGTGCAAGAAAATACTCATTCTGGCAGCACTTAATAAGTTTAATACTAATTGTCAGTCCCCCATTTTTATTTTCTCTCTTGCAAGACACAATGAGGTTATTTTGGGAGTCTGTAGGCAGGTGGCTGCCTGTTCTCCATTGAATAATCGTCAAAATATTGTTTCAGAATTGGCTGGTATTAGGATAGATCCCAAAATGATATGAAATCAGCTAGAGGGAAGTTATTACAATTAGGAATGCTGGTGTAGGAACGGCGTATTATTGCCGTCAAACCAACGATTCATGTTTTGCCAGACAGGCACACGAAGGGGCGGAGGCTCACAGAGCTTTCCAATGAAACTTGCTAGAGAGAACTCTGTGAGATCACTTCCTTTGTCCGCCTTGGCAGGAAGCTGTACATACTTCCTTCTTGCCTGGGCAGCATTCTCTTTCTTCATCATGCCTCTAAGCTGACCACATGTGCATGTCTGAGCTCTGCCGCTCAAACACCATTTATGAACTTACATTTTGTACTTTTGTAACTTAGATATTAGTTAGAAACCTGCCCTCATTTTGCTACCGTAATTTCAAGACCTAGATTATGTAAGTAAATGCTACTTTTACTTCTTCACAAATCAATGCCTGTGTGATTGTAATTTTTAAGAGGGAGAAAAGAGGTAAAAAATCAGCATTAAAGCATCCTGGATTATTCTTTTTAGAAAGTTAAATCAACCTTACCTTAGCTTTCAAGTTTACAGCTGAAAAGGACGGTAATCTGCTGATCTCAGTCACGTGAGCAAGGAAGGATAATAACTAAATAATATATCCTCTCCTAGTGCCTAAATGCATTCCGACAGTGGGGAGAGCAAAGGCTGTCCATCAAACTCACATTCCAGAACTGCCAATGGAATCATCTGACTTAGCTCAGTTGATTAGAGTGTGGTGATTATAATGCCAAGGTTGCAGGTTCAAGCCCCATGTGGGACAGCTGCATATTCCTGAATTGCGGGAAGTTGGACTAGATGATTGTCAGGGTCTCTTCCAACTCTAAAATTATGGAATCATTTCATGGAGACGAATCAGCTTATAGAGGGGAGGTCCAAAAAATATCTACATGGTGCCTAGGGAACAACTTGCACCTTAATATCAGCAAGACAAAGGAGATGGTGTTGGACTTTCGGAGGAAGAGAGGAGAACTAGCCCCGGTGTCCTTTGGGGAAGGCTGTGTGGAGAGATTCTCTTCATTTAAATTCCTAGGAGTTTATCTCAGTGAAGACCTTACCTGGAAAATCAATACAACCCAGGTGGTTAAGAAAGCCCAACAGAGACTCCATATCCTCAGAGTATTGCGGAAGAACGATGTCAATCAACATTTGATGATCTCCTTCTAAGTGTCCTTTCCTACTGCATCACGGTGTGGGACGCTGGTTTGACATCATCTGATAGGAAGTGCCGACAGAGGGTGGTGAATACAGCAGAAGATATTATGGGCTGTCCCGTGAATCCGCTGGATGAAACAGCGGAAGAACGTTGCCTCAGGAGAGTGAGGAAAATTCTCAGGGATGATTCACACCCTGGCCGGCACTTTCTTGATCTCCTGCCCTCGGGCAGAAGATATAGAAGCAGGATTAGTCGCACCAACAGGGTAAAGAAGAGCTTCTATCCCTGGGCTGTTAGGCTGCTGAATGAAAAGATAACAACAGGGCAGCTGACTTTCGGGTTTGGTGTGTGTGTGTCAGTAAACGAGGGGAATTAAGACTAAGAGAGCTGAGTGGGGGGTGCTCGTGTAATCTCACTGTATACAAGTTGTGCAAGTGACAACAAAGTATTTCAATTTCAATTATATGATTCAATGAATCATGACTGAAGTAAAACAGAGCCTTAATGCTGCACATATTTAAACTATGGAATTTGCTTCTGCGACCACTGCCAGCTTGGATGATTTTAAACGAGGATTGGATAAATTCATGGAGGAGAGGATTATTGATGACGACTAGCCATGACGGCTCTGTTCTGCTCCCACAGTCAGAGGCAGCAATGCTTTTGAAGACCAGTTGCAGGAAACCATCGGAGGAGAAGGTGTTCTTGCGCTTGAATCCTGCTTGCTGGTTTTCCACAGGCACCTGCTCGGCCCGTTTAAGAACAGGATGCAGGACTAGATGGGCCATTGGCCAGATTCAGCGGGTTCCTCTTGTGTTCTTATGTCCCCTGTGTGTGTTATCTTCTGGGTGTGATGGCCTGGGAATCGGATTCAGAGGCTGAACCTGAGGAATCCCAGCCTGCACAGGAGTCCCCTCCTCCAGGACCAGCTGAGCCGGGGCTGGGACTTGAACCCGAAGGGTCCTCACCTGTGCCGGATCCTCAGGAGCAGACACCAGCTGAATCTGCTCTGGCTCCGGGGGTGATGGAGGACCCATTGCCTGCAGGTGCTCCTCTCCCAGCCCTGTCAGAGGAAGCGGAGGTTGCCTCTGGGTCCGGTAACCCTCCAGCCTCTCCTGAGCTGCAGAGGCTCAGGGCAGAGAGGCGGAGGGAACTAAGTTCCCGCAGGAGGAGTGCTTGCCTCCAGGACAGGAGAGGTGAGTCACCTGTGGACCGGGGCCTCCCTATGCCTCAGAGGAGATAAAGGCCAGCCAGCCCAGTCCCAGATTGCGGGAGCAACACTGTTGGTAGCCTGTTCCTGCCGGCACCCTGTCCTGCTCTTCTGCCAGAGTTCCTGACCACACCCGACTCCTTGCCTTGGACCCCGCTTCAGCCTTGACAGATAGCCTCCATACCACACCCTCAACCTCGGACTGGTCTCGGACCACGCCACATGGTAACCCCCCGGGACCAGCACACTGGGACTTTGAAGGAGCTCTGGAGGAAAATGTCCTTCTGGACCTGCCAAAGGCGAATGCAGGCAGCGGGAATTTGACCGCCAGGTGGGGATCACTGTGTCCCTAAGGAATGCTTAAGGAGGCTGAACCAATGCAAACAGGAACTGAGCAGGAAAAGCAAACAGTTCCTTCTGCATTGTGGATGTTTACCTAGGCCTTTTGCAGGCACCATAGGAGGTGCTGGCAGATGCAAAGTATCTAGGTTTGGGGTTGATCACACCTAGAGGAGTTCATATAAGGCTGAAACGAATCTATTCCAAAAGGGGCCTCTCAAAATTCTCATCTGCTGTTGACTATTTGGTGGATAGCCTCCAATATTTAGCCATTTGCAGAATATTCGCAGGATGTTTGCTATCCATATTTGAGAGCCCATCATTCTATATTTCAGCAGCAGATATTTCACACTGATATTTGAATCCAGCAGCTGAGATATCACGTCCTTTGGACACTATCTGATGAGCTAAAATACAGCGGTTGCCACACTTGGAGTTGTCTCAGGTATCAGGACAGGAGATGTGAGACCTTGGACAGTTGCTGCCAGCCAGGGTTGGCTATACTGAGCTCAATGGACCAATAGCTTGTGAGCCATCTTATTTAATAATAATAATAATTCTTATTCCTAGGGCCTTGGAGTTTGCAAACTGTTCCAGGCTCGCATTCCTAGACCTTCAGAGTGCAGCCTTGTGCAAATCAATACCGTTCCCCCCAGCGATGGCCTCTCTAATTAGTCTCAAATGTGTATTTAGTTAAGGAAATGTCTAGGGAGCCCAGCAGTAAAGTTAATTGCTTGCAAAAGTTTTAATGGTGATCTGATTGCATTAGCTTTCGACTGCTGCTGACTTTGGCAGCGGGCTCTATAATTTTCACCGAATTTATTCTACCTTTGACCCTAGACCTTCCTGCCCCCCTTTGAAACCTGCTGCGGAAAATACAGCCCATGAATTTGACTTTTTAGTGCCCCTCGGTCTATTTTTAGGTATGGGTGTTTGGTGGGGAATCTGCATAATTTCAAATATTCTAGCCTGGATAATCGTATGGAGACTGTGGTTCTGTGTGAATTTCCTAAGGGTTTGCTTTTAATTCGTTTTAGGGAAATCTGCAGTGAATTCTCGGGCATGACAAAAGGAGAGTGGTTTAATGGCTCAGTGCAGTTGACTGTGAGGTTGGTGGTTTGAGCCCATCCAGGGATGGCTGTGAGCAGAATTCCTGCATTGCAGGGGGTTGGACTAGATGACCCTCGGGGTCCCTTCCAAATCTGCAATTCTATGGTTGACTTGCTCACCATCAGTGGCGTAGCGTGGCTTGCGAGCGCCTGGGGCCGTGTGGAGGGGATGGCTGGGAAACAGGTGGAGAAGACATGCGCATTCAACTGCCTAACCACGTCCACATCAACGCATCAAACCAACTTGTTGGTTTGACCAGTTAAAGATGAGGAAGTTAAATCTGTAATGATTCAAGAGGTGAGAGATTTTGGATATCTTCTTCTTTGGCAATCAATCGTAGCCGTGTAAGATTGTCTTCCATAAACACCGTTTTAACAATGAGTCCGTAAGTGACTGTGGAGGCCAGTTCTGGATCCACACGTCCTTCCACAGTGGGGACATTGGTTTCCGGGCGGGAGTTGATCCCAGGGAGGGTTTGCCAAGCATGCCTTCCTCTTAGCACGTTTCTCCCTTGTGTCCTGAGTTCGAGTGTCTTCAAAGCCCATGACACCTTTGGTAAAGGCTGTTCTCCAATTGGAGCGCTCGCAGGCCAGTGTTTCCCAGTTGTCAGTGTTTATAGTACATTTTTAAAGATTTGCCTTGAGAGAGTCTTTGAATCTCTTATCTTGACCACCAGCGTTACACTTTCCATTTTTAAGTTGGGAATATAGTAGTTGCTTTGGAAGACCAAGCAACATGACCAGTCCAACAAAGTTGATGTTGAAGAATCATTGCTTTAACACTGGTGATCTTTGCTTCTTCCAGTACACTGGCTTTAGTTTGTCTGTCTTCCCAAGTGATGTGTAAAATTTTTTGGAGACACCGTTGAGGGAATCTTTCGAGGAGTTGAAGATGGTGTTTATAAGTGGTCCATGTTTCACAAGCGTACAGTAAGGTTGCGCCTCCATGGACAGCTGTGAGTCCAAAATGACTCCCAGGCTGCTCACCTGGTCCTTCAGGGGCACAGTTACCCCATTCAGGACCAGGGAGTCCTCCACACCTACCCGCCCCCTGTCCCCCCAAAACAGTACTTCTGTCTCGTCTAGCATTTCCTGGTAGGGCTGGGACAGAACCATGGGTTGCTGCTGCTTGTCAGTGTGGACATTATGGAGTTAAATGGACCAATGGTTTGACTCAGTATAAAGCAGGGGAAGGGATGCGGGTGGCGCTGTGGGTAAAAGCCTCAGCGCCTAGGGCTTGCCGATCGAAAGGTCGGCGGTTCGAATCCCCACGGCAGGGTGTGCTCCCGTTGTTCGGTCCCAGCGCCTGCCAACCTAGCAGTTCGAAAGCACCCCCGGGTGCAAGTAGATAAATAGGGACCGCTTACTAGCGGGAAGGTAAATGGCGTTTCCGTGTGCAGCTCTGGCTCGCCAGAGCAGCGATGTCACGCTGGCCACGTGACCCGGAAGTGTCTCCGGACAGCGCTGGCCCCCGGCCTCTTGAGTGAGATGGGCGCACAACCCTAGAGTCTGTCAAGACTGGCCCGTACGGGCAGGGGTACCTTTACCTTTACCTTTAAAGCAGGGGAAAGTTCCACCAGTTGATGGTAGGTATCCCAGTTTTGGGAGGTTGGCATCATGCCCCGTGGATGCCCTAGGCAGGCTAGGACACTCCCCATCCCATCTGGGCCAGCTAAAGAATACGTATTCGTCAGCAAAGCCCCGCAGGCTGCGTCGGAGCTCCCCCATCTATAAAAAGACAGGATATTTTGTTTCCAGCGAGATATTAAATCCCCCGTTCTGTCACACCTCTGAATGGTTTCTCGCTAGGGGTAGAAAAATAATACTATGAAATTACCCTTTTAATAGATGGTTATATATACATATAGAATAATTTTAGAATTCCTTCCTTTCAGGACCGTTATTCTTGGTCGGTAGCCAACCATGTCTGGAAAAACATTGGCAGAGACTTTTGCGGGGGTGGCGCAGAGGGCAGGGAGTTAAGGGGGCAGGGAGGAGAAAAAAATGTGAATCGGGAGGAGAAATGGAATTACGCTAGTGGGGGAATAGAGTCTTTATATGGACCAGTCTTTGGGCTATGGCTCATTTCTAAGGTTTGGGATGAGGAGCAGCAGATAAGGGGCAGCAGAGAAGCAGTTTTATAAATGTGGGATTGCATGTGGAAGTCAAACTCTCCATAGAAAAGTCAGCTCTGTGCTGGGCCCGGGGGTAACCCAAGCAAGGCGGTCCAGGTCCGGTCCTGAATCCAAGGGTTCCGTGAGAAGTCAGTCCAACAGGGCCAAGGCAGGAAACCAGGCAGGGTCAAGCACAGGATCTCAGGCAGGTTCTGGCAAACAGCAAAGTTGCTCCTGCAATCTGGGGCAGGGTCCAGTAGCCTTTTATCTCTGTCGAGGTAACGGCCAGTCCTGATCCCCCGGCGACTCACCTCCCTGTTTCGCCCGAAGGCGAACACTCCTCCTGCGAGTACTCAGGTCTCTCCTTCTCTCAGACCTCAGTCTCTGCAGCTCGGGAGACGTCAGTGGGTTACTAGACCCAGGGGCCACCTCAGCCTCCCCTGACCCAACCGGTAGTGGAGCAGCTGTAAGTGATGGCCCAGCTGGAGGCAACGAGGTCATCCCCACATCTGGAGCCAAGGCAGGCTCAGGCCCCTGACTCAGCCCAGCTGGTGCTTGTTGCAGGGGAACCTGTGCAGACTGGGGCTCTTCAGGATCCGACCCCAGACTCGGTTCAGATGCCGCATGAGGCAAAGGGTCCGGTGCGAACTGAGACTCCTCTGGCTCTGAGTCTGAACCCAAGTCCCAGGCTATCACAGGTTGTCAACGCTGGACATTCTGGCACTCCAACATGGAGAACCTCAGACCTATAGGACCTGTCATAGCCTGGTTGGGCACAGAGGAATAGTAGGATATGATGACCCCTCAAGGGAAGTGTGGGATATGATATATAAGTAGCAGTCAAGTACTGTACAACATTCCTTGTTTTCCTAGAGTGGACATGCAGGGGAATGTTTGGTCCAGCCAGTCAAAAACTTCCTGTTTCCTCCTGGCTGGGGCACACTTCCTTTGCATGTGACTAGAGGTGGGTGTGACCTTACCTGTCCAGGTAACAAAAGGGACAAGGCACGCAGCACTCTTTTTGACTTCCTCCGTCGTTGGAGGAACTTTTAGCTAGAGATGCTCTGTCTGCTTCCAGCCCACAGAGAGGACACTGGGATTATCCCCATATGGGATAGATCCACATATATCTACTTTGTAACTAAGCCCTCCTTCAGGGATCCATCTGTGAACTGAATGTGAGTAAACTACTGTTATATACAGTGGTACCTTGGTTTACAACCATAATCCGTTCTGGAGGTCTGTTCGTAAACCAAAACAGGTTGTAACCCAAGGCACACTTTCACCAATGGGACCTTCCTCCAAAAATAATAATTAATAATAATTAAAATGGGTTGTAATTAATAATAATTAAAAAGGGTTGTAATCCAAAAAAAAAGTTCGCAACCGGGACACGCACTTCTGGATTCGACGTGTTTGTAATCCAAAACGTATGCAAACCAGACTGTTCGCAAACCAAGGTACCGCTGTACTTTACACAAGATTATAGTGTGTTTATTCTTTTAAGAGAGATATAAGGGAACTTAAAGGGACACAGATTAAACCACAGAGCCTAGGACTTGCCGATCAGAAGGTCTGAGGTTCAAATCCCTGTGACGGGGTGAGCTCCCATTGCTCGGTCCCAGCTCCTGCCAACCTAGCAGTTCGAAAGCACTTCAAAATGCAAGTAGCTAAATAGGTACCGCTCCGGTGGGAAGGTAAACGCCGTCTTCGTCTGCTGCTTTTTCGCCAGAAGCGGCTTAGTCCTGCTGGCCACATGACCCGGAAGCTGTACACTGGCTCCCTCGGCCAGTAAAGCGAGATGAGCGCCGCAACCCCAGAGTCAGCCACGACTGGACCTAATGGTCAGGGGTCCCTTTACCTTCACCTATAAGGGAGCCTGCCCTCTTCCTGCCCATCAGAGCCGGTGCATCATGTGGGGCTGGGCCTCGGTGGTGGCACCCTCTCTTCCTCCTCTCCCGTGGCTGCTACAAGCAGCCCAAGGGAGGAGACCGACAACAACAGCCATGGAGAGGCCATGGTGAGGCAAGAATTGCTCCCTCACTGCTCCCACTTGGGACAAGCTCCAGTTTATTCTCCTCTCCAGTGTGAGAGAGTGGTGTAGTGGTTAAGAGCGGTGGACTCGTAATCTGGTGAACCGGGTTCGCGTCTCCACTCCTCCACCTGCAGCTGCTGGGTGACCTTGGGCTAGTCACACTTCTCTGAAGTCTCTCAGCCCCACTCACCTCACAGAGTGTTTGTTGTGGGGGAGGAAGGGAAAGGAGAATCTCAGCCGCTTTGAGACTCCTTTGGATAGTGATAAAGCAGTATATCAAATCCAAACTACTCCTCCTACTCCTCGTCGTCCTCCTCCTCGTCCTCCTCCTCCTCCTCCTCCTCCTCCTCCCTCTTCTTCTTCTTCTTCTTCTTCTTCTTCTTCTTCTTCTTCTTCTTCTTCTTCTTCCTCTTCCTCTTCTTCTTCTTCTTCTTCTTCTTCTTCTCCTCTGCGAGCTCGGTTGCAGCAGCACTGGCAGGGGAAATAGGGACATTCCAGGATCAAATCAGAAGCCAGGATGGCTTTCGTAATTCCAGGTCTGCCCCTGGAAAAATCTGGACACTTGGAGGGTATGGGAAAACAATTTATTTTTATTTTATTGGATGAAAAAATTCTTTATTGAAATTCATTAATGTCATTACATACACATACATACATTCTCTCTCTCTCTCTCTCTCTCTCTCTCTCTATATATATATATACATTCTTAAATTATTTTAACTTAGAATGTTAATTTGACCTTCTAATTCCACTTAGATATCAGCTAAGCTAAAATCATATAATGATACATAAAATAGAATAAAACAACAACAAACTGAAGTGAAATAAATATAGACTTCCCATCATTTCCCGCTCTAGCTGACATTTGTGATTTTGAATGTACTTATAATTATTACCTTACATTTAATATACTTTCTTACAACCTACCATACCAATTTTCCTTTATTTCTTAATATTTTATGTACACAAGGGTCATTCAAACACTACCATGGATAATATGTCGCTGTTATTTTTTTGTAAACATTTCCCATTTTTGAGAAAATAATTGTTTGGCGTTACCTCTTAACCTATTTGTTAGTTGAGCCATTTCCACATAGTCTAATAATTTATTTTGCCATTCTGTTAGCGATGGGAAAACAATTTAAGCACAATGAAACTGCGTCTTGCTCATGAGTGTTAGACCAATGTTTTCTCTCTTCCCTTTTTGAATCCCGTTTCTTTTCTAACCAGTTGCTGGAGGGTGATTGGAAAGAAAGTGCGCAGGGGCGAAGTTTTATTTCCTGCACAGCGCCAACTTAAGTGGCCTCATCTCTCCGGGTTCTTAGCGTAGTAGCAGCAGCAGCATCGCCCCTGATCTCTCCAAGCCAGGTGTTCCTTGTTAACAGCGCGGCTGAGCAAAGAGGAGATGAATGAAAAGTCTTTCCAAGTGCATGGGCTAGAAATAGCTCTCCAGTCTTCCCTCCTGCCAAATCCATCTTCCCACACTCAGATGCTGTGACTTGCACAGATCTGAAGTGCGCAGGCTGCTGGGGTGACTCTAGATGGGGCTGGATCCACACAAAGCTAGCAGCGCTTTGCTCTGCGGAAAGCAAGGAGTCTTTAGCCATCAGGGCTAGGTTCTACTGATGCCAAGATGCACACAGCATCTTAAAATAGGAGGGGAGGCTCTTTTGATCTTGCCAAACTTTCTTGCCAACCTGCCACCCTCACCCATTTTGCCTCAGCTCCGTGCTTTGCGGTCCTTTTTTAAAAAAAATCATTTATTTATTTATTTATTTATTTTAAATTTATTTTAAATTTATTTATTTATATAATTTATAAATTTAACAATTTAAAATACTCCTTTTTACATCTTTAAGATATCAATGACTTTCTTGCTTCTCTTTCCATGGTTCATTTTACATACATATCATAAATCCCTGCATATTTTACAAAATCTATACCAGTCAGTACGGGTAAAAAAGGTAAAGGAGCCCTGGACGGTTAAGTCCAGTCAAAGGCGACTCTGGGGTTTGGCGCTCATCTCGCTTTGAGGCCGAGGGAGTGGGTGTTTGTCCACAGACAGCTTTCCGGGTCCTGTGGCCAGCAGGACTAAACCGCTTCTGGTGCAACAGGACACTGTGATGGAAACCACAGCACACGGAAACACCGTTTACCTTCCCGCTGGAGTGGTAACTATTTATCTACCTGCACTGGCATGCTTTCGAACTGCTAGGTTGGCAGGAGCTGGGACAGAGCAACGGGAGCTCACTCTGTCGTGGGGATTCGAACCGCCGACCTTCTGATTGGCAAGCCCAAGAGGCCCAGTGGTTTAGACCACAGCGCCACCTGCGTCCCGTGCCACATTCAGGAGGAGCTGGCCACTGAAACCGCACCGCACTTGGCCTCCTCAACATTGAGGGGGCACGGATCCTTCCAACAGATATTGAGGGGGCCGAAGACACCTTGGCCCCATAGAGTTGGTGTGCCTGATCAGAGTAAAGGTAAAGGGACCCCTAACCATTAGGTCCAGTCACGGACGACTCTGGGGTTGCGGCGCTCATCTCGCTTTATTGGCCGAGGGAGCCAGCATACAGCTTCCAGGTCATGTGGCCAGCAAGACTAAGCCACTTCTGGTGAACCAGAGCAGTGCATGGAAACACTGTTTACCTTCCTGCCTGATCAGTACCTATTTATCTACTTGCATTTTGACGTGCTTTCGAACTGCTAGGTTGGCAGGAGCAGGGACCGAGAAACAGGAGCTCACCCCGTCGTTGCGGGGATTCGAACCACCGACCTTCTGATTGGCAAGTCCTAGACTCTGTGGTTTAACCCACAGCGCCACCCACGTCCCCTGATCAGAAGATAGTGTCAAATTTCCTTCCCACTCATGGTTAAATGAGCAATCAGTCAGACAGCGTCTATTACCACTTCCCTTAAAGTCAAGCGGATTCTCAAGGATAAGGGATCTCTAGCCAATCAGTCTAATCAGGCAGTCGAGACATTTGCCTGCCAAGCAATCAACACACCTGGAAGCCTTTTCCCAAAAATTTCCTTGTGGATTTCCTCCTATGACACTTCGGCACCCAGTTGCTGATATTTTGCATTCGCGTTTTGTATCTTTATGTTGGGAACCACACCATGATGTTCGGATGAAGGGCTGTATACCAATTTAATGAAACAATACTGGTGGGTTCTGTGTTTCTGACATGGGATGGAATTAGCTCCTGGTCAGAAGACACCCATGCATGACTCAGGTGTATAAAGTTCTCATCTTGGGAAGCTCACTGTGAACTTCTCCCTTGTTCTCTTAGAATGGCAATGGCACCCACCTGAGAAGGGCCCCAACTGAGCTCCGGGGAGCTCCGGTTGAATAAAAACCCTGACTAACACCAAGGTGGGATGCGGGTGGCACTGTGGAGTAGTTTGGATTTGATATCCCGCTTTATCACTACCCGAAGGAGTCTCAAAGCGGCTAACATTCTCCTTTCCCTTCCTCCCCCACAACAAACACTCTGTGAGGTGAGTGGGGCTGAGAGATTTCAGAGAAGTGTGACTGGCCCAAGGTCCCCCAGCAGCTGCATGTGGAGGAGCGGGGAATCGAACCCGGTTCACCAGATTACGAGTCCACCACTCTTAACCACTACACCACACTGGCCCACAGAGTCTAGGACTTGCCAATCAGAAGGTGGGTGGTTTGTATCCCCGCTATGGGGTGAGCGCCCGTTGTTCGGTCCCTGCTCCTGCCAACCTAGCAGTTCGAAAGCACGTCAAAGTGCAAGTATATAAATAGGTCAGTGTTTCCCAACCTTGTGCCTCCAGCTGTTTTTGAACTACAACTCCCATCATCCCTGACTAGCAAGACCAGTGGCAAGGGATGATGGGAATTGTAGGCCAAAAACAGCTGGAGGCACAAGGTTGGGAAACACTGAAATAGGTATCGCTCCGGCGGGAAGGTAAACGGCGTTTCCGTGTGTAGAAGTGAAAAATCATGGGAGACGAGAGAGGCAGGTGTAGCTAGGCGTCTAGCCAGGGCGGACCCTGGGAGCCTGTTTTATTGAATATTGCAAGCATTGCCACAGGTGGGCCTGTGGCTGATTGGTTGATACATACACCCAGAAACTTGTAATTGGTTAACATAAGTACTAAGGCGGGAATTACATGTGAAAGGTGGGGATTACATGTGATCATTTATCATTGATGGAGAGAAGGCTAGGAATCGGAGCTAGAACTAGACAGGCATGAAGCCTCCTAATTGAATTGTAACTAGGGATTAATTGGCACAAACAATATAACAATCAAGTTCTATAGATGCGGTCAGCTAGGCATGGAGAGCAGGTGGGATGTCTGTTACTAATGATTGATCATAGCATAAGACAATGTAACAATCAAGTTCTGTGGATGTGGTCAGCTAGGCGTGAAGAGCAGGTTCGTACAGTGTGTGCAAAAGCAGGGAAAAACCTACGAGCAAGACTTCTCAGAAAGCAAGAGAAAAGAGGAGCAAGGCTTCCCCAAAATGGGGCAGTTTTGTGCAGAAAGAGACTAACAGTTATGTGCAGAAAGAAGACTTCCCTTTATCTCCCCCTTTCTTTTCTTGTTTGCGAGGCATTCTGGGTAAATAAGGCAAAAATATTTCAGGATTAGTGGTGTGCCAACAAATGCCCAAAATAAGTTCGCCAGGGTCGATGGGACAGAAATATTTCGGGATACGTGGTTTGCCAGCGCATGCCCACAATAAGCCCGTCCACATCTCACCTTAGGTTTAGGTGGTTGAGGGGGGGAGAGAAGCCGAGAGAAAAGGCTTATGAGGCCAGGAACGCATTGGAGGAAGCAACATAACAAAATTAAGATGCATATAATGACAAGGGCATATTGAAAGAGATTACAAAGCCAAGTAAGATTAGGTAGCCAAGCAGTAAGCCACTGGGTGAAAGAACCCCAGAGGCCAGAAAATCCAACATCTTGTGTAATGTGGTGTGTAAGATTTTGCAAGTGAGAAATCTGGCTTTGAATGGCTTTAGAATTATCTGTGATGTTAAAACAACACGTCGGCCACTTGTTCACAGCCATAATGATGAAACATGAACAAATAATCGATAGCACGATTTTTGTAAAAGTCCATTATATAGTCCACTCTGTTCTTTATTCAGAAGATGAAGAACTTGAGAAGTAAAATTCAGGGCTTTTGCTGCAGAACAAGCTGAAGAATTAATGTTTCTACTGTTGCGTACAGCCAATCCAGGGGCTTCTAGGAGAGAAAAAGCTGAAGAGATATATTCAGACCTACTGAGAAGAGAAACAAAAGCATCACAATCGTTAGTCAATTTTTCAGAGCGGCGATATTGAGAGCGGGATAAATGATGCTTCTTGGGTAAAATGATGGACAAACGGCTTAAATAGCAAGGTGTTCCATGGCTGATGTTTGCTGGAATGTAATTAAATGTATAGCCAGGACACGACCAGAACCAGCCTTCAGGCAGCTCTGTGTATTTATATACATATGAAATATTTACATAATCAGAGCAATTAAAATTATCCTTGCCCATTTGCACACAGTTGGATGTGCAAAAAACATTGAGGGTTTTTGCAAATGATTCCCACACATTCGTTGGTGTGTGGGTATTGCTAGTAGAAGTGGAGGCAGAAAGAGGCAAAAACAAAACGCTGAGAATGATTACTACCATTGGATTAGTGTTAAGGCAGGAAATAATGCACAGAAACAAATTATCATTTCCCACTTTTTTTCTTTTTTCTTTCTTTCTTCTTTTTGACGAAGATGGGGGTATTATCTGTCAGGGGGTCTGCATTGTTTATCAAAATGACCTGGGCTGCAGTTGAAGCAATTGCCTGTTTGCTTATTGCCAGCTTGGATGGCACTGGCAAGCAAGGAAGGGTCTCGTACAGCACCTGTTGTTGCACAGTGCCTGGGTTTGCATAAGAAATAGGGAAAGCTGATGGGGTTGAGCTGGAGACAGGGAAAGCTGATAGCATTTCACCAGCCCACTCAGATTCTTCCTCTAAGGAAAGGAGACCTTTTTGCCTGGCTTGAGAAAGTGCAACACGAACAGCTCCTGTGAAACAGGCAGGAGCTGAGGCAGGCAAGGGAGGGGTGGAAGGAGGGAGGGAAGAAAGTGGGGGGGAAGAAAGAGGGGGGGAAGTGGATGTGGGCTGAGACACAGCTTCTGAAGAAGCAGGTGCATGCAAAGGAAACACAGGAGGGAGGGAAGGGGGGATGGGGGTGGGCTGAGGCATAGGTCCTGGAGATGCAGACACAGGCAAAAGGGGGGGGGGACAGGCAGGGTTGTGAGGGAGGCAGAAGCTTAGGATAAGGAGGGAGGTTGTCTCCAACAGACAGAGATGCAGGGGCCGAGGGAGACGCCTGGGTCGCCTGAGGTCCAAATTTTGCCACGGCATCTGCACACTTCTGCCAAGTTAGCAGACAGTGGATAGGAGCCCTGGGTTCTGCAAAAAAGGTTTTTCCAATCTTTTGCCAAGCCTCTACCCCCAAGGAGCCTGCCTCAGGGTACCAGGGACATTGAAATGCAATCTCACATAGCAAACGTTCAATTTCCTTTAAAGAAACATGAGCACCTGCACCTCTCTGTCTGACTAAATGAAGCAGTTCAGTAGCATGCATTTTCTGGGACTTTGTAAGCTCCCCCCCCCATACTCACGGAACAGCGCGCTTGAGACTTCTCCAGTCGGGTGAAGTATGAGGGCTGGCAGGCTGCTCGGCTGCGCAAGGGATCTGGCACGTCGTGGGTCACCAGATGTAGAAGTGAAAAATCATGGGAGACGAGAGAGGCAGGTGTAGCTAGGCGTCTAGCCAGGGCGGACCCTGGGAGCCTGTTTTATTGAATATTGCAAGCATTGCCACAGGTGGGCCTGTGGCTGATTGGTTGATACATACACCCAGAAACTTGTAATTGGTTAACATAAGTACTAAGGCGGGAATTACATGTGAAAGGTGGGGATTACATGTGATCATTTATCATTGATGGAGAGAAGGCTAGGAATCGGAGCTAGAACTAGACAGGCATGAAGCCTCCTAATTGAATTGTAACTAGGGATTAATTGGCACAAACAATATAACAATCAAGTTCTATAGATGCGGTCAGCTAGGCATGGAGAGCAGGTGGGATGTCTGTTACTAATGATTGATCATAGCATAAGACAATGTAACAATCAAGTTCTGTGGATGTGGTCAGCTAGGCGTGAAGAGCAGGTTCGTACAGTGTGTGCAAAAGCAGGGAAAAACCTACGAGCAAGACTTCTCAGAAAGCAAGAGAAAAGAGGAGCAAGGCTTCCCCAAAATGGGGCAGTTTTGTGCAGAAAGAGACTAACAGTTATGTGCAGAAAGAAGACTTCCCTTTACCGTGCGCTGCTCTGGCTCGCCAGAAGCGGCTTAGTCATGCTGGCGACGTGACCCGGAAGCTGTACACCGGCTCCATCGGCCAAGAAAGTGAGATGAGCACCACAACCCCAGAGTCGGCCAGGAGTGGACCTAATGGTCAGGGGTCCCTTTACCTTTTAAGATCAAGGTACTCACTGACCACATCCACTGGCCCCCTCAAGAGTTAGGGCCAAATCTTCAGACTCAAGGATGTTCTCCAAGGCTTCAGGAATAGTGTCTTCACAGCTCCCGAATGGTGGCCACACAGATATTGGCTCAAAAAATATTGGGAAAATGGTTTTGTATGTATGTTTCCACTGATAGTGGCTAAGCAGCTTTACGGGGTCATTTTTGTACCCCAAGCTGGAATCTAATGTACTTTGAGGTAGTAGAAAATGTACAGTAGGTCTGGGAAAGATATTCAATTCAGTTTTCATTTAAACACGAGCCAACCACGGTACATAACAGCATAAGAAGAGTCCTCAGGATCAGGCCAATGTCCCATCCAGTCCAGCATTCTGTTCTCGCAGGGACAAACCAGATGCGTATGGGAAACCCGTAAGCAGGATTTGAGCACAAAAGCCCTCTCTCCTCCTGTGGTTTCCAACATGGGGTGGCCCTGTGGTCTAAACCACTGAGCCTCTTGGGCTTGCTGATCAGAAGGTCGGCGGTTCGAATCCCCATGACAGGGTGAGCTCCCGTTGCTCGGTCCCTGCTCCTGCCATACTAGCAGTTTGAAAGCACACCAGTGCAAGTAGATAAATAGGTACCGCTCCGGCGGGAAGGTAAAGAGCATTTCCATGTGCTCTGGTTTCCATTACGGTGTCCAGTTGCGCCAGAGGTGGTCATGCTGGCCACATGACCCGGAAAGCTGTCTGTGGACAAACGCCACTTCCCTCGGCCTGAAAGCGAGATGAGCACCGCATCCCCAAAGTCGCCTTTGAGTGGACTTAACCTTCCAGGGGTCCTTTACCTTTTTCACCCAGTCAGAACCATTGGCTCCCAGTACATTTCCAAGCACAATTCATAGTATTGGTGCTGACTTTGAAAGCCGGCCTCCAGTATACCTGAAGGAATGTCTCCACCCCCATCGTTCAGCCCGGACACTGAGGTCCAGCTCCGAGGGCCTTCTGGCAGTTCCCTCACTGTGAGAAGTGATGTTACAGGGAACCAGGCAGAGGGCCTTCTTGGTAGTGGCACCCATACATCCAGGTTTTCACAGACAGTTTGCTGATTAAGCAAAAATCCGCCCGGACGCCATTTTGCTGAGCAGTTCCCAGATGTATCCAGGAAAACCCAGACATCAGGCAGCCCTAGTTCAAGGGACCACCCAACTATCTTAGGGATTCCATTCTGGATTTGTTTAGGGTTTCTTCCTTTAACCTTTTCTTCTGCTGAAGATGTCCTGCAAGGCAGTGGAGCTTTAGGATCAGAGTTATTCTCCTGGAGAGCCGAGTGCACGGTGGGAACCAAACTACCCCAGAAGAAACACGATGTGTCCCGTACAAGAAGTACTTTTGTTGTTGTTTAGTCGTTTAGTCGTGTCCGACTCTTTGTGACCCCCAGGACCAGAGCACGCCAGGCACTCCTATCTTCCACTGCCTCCCGCAGTTTGGTCAAACTCATGCTGGTAGCTTTGAGAACACTGTCCAACCGTGGGGGGCCAGACTATATTTTGGAGAGAAAAAATGAACGAATTCCTATGCCCCACAAATAACCCAGAGATGCATTTTAAATAAAAGGACACATTCTACTCATGTAAAAACACCCTGATTCCCGGACCACCTGTGGGCCAGATTGAGAAGGCGAATGGGCCAGATCCGGCCCCCAGGCCTTAGTTTGCCTACTCATGGGTTAGAGTGTCGGACAAGGAATCAGGAGAGACCAGGGTTCAAATCCCCCCGCTTGGCCATGACACTCACTGGGTAACCTTGTGTTTGGCAGTCGCTGTCTCTCACAGCCTATCCTACCTCACAGGGTTGTGCCACTTTGAACTCCATGGAGGAAAAAGTGAAATTGAAATGAAATGGAAGGAGCCTCCCTGGTGAATTGGTATAAATTGGTCTGGAAGTGGACACTTTGTTGAGAAATTCATCAATAAAGGTAGAATAGCACAAGGTATAAAATGAAAGGGGTCCTTTACGGCAGAGTGGTAGAGTTTTATTATGCATACAGTGAAGCATGGCTATAAAAGATTTCGTGCTTCACATAAGCCCTTTTGGTTGGTTTGATAATTGTTATCTTTGTGTTATCTTTTGCGGGCCTCAGGAACCTGGATATGCAATGTTTAGGGAAGCTTTTAATGTTTAATAGATTGTTGTATTTTAATATTCAGTTGGAAGCCGCCCAGAGTGGCTGGGGAAACCCAGCCAGATGGGTGGGGTATAAATAATATATTATTATTATTATTATTATTATTATTATTATTATTATTATTGACTTGAATGGACTCTTCAGATCTCAAAGGAGACTTATAATAATAATAATAATAATTTATTATTTATACCCCGCCCATCTGGCTGAGTTTCCCCAGCCACTCTGGGCGGCTCCCAATCTGGGCGACTTCTTATTCTCAGGGAGAGAGGGTTGGGAGATACATTTTTTTTCATTGCCATTTTTCTGTGCTTGTATCACTTTGTAATATAGTAATTAAATAAACAGAGAATTAAAAATAATTAACAGATCTCTCTCTCACACACACGTTTCCTGTAACTGATGCATCAAGTAATGAAGACAGAGATTAAGCCTTTCAAGTAAGTTAAACCTTTCCAGTAATTTAATAATACACCGATCGGCTCATTGGAAATATTATATCCTGTGATCTGTTTGTTATAATGCAGACCTAATTTCCAAATCCTTTTAATTTTAATTTAGTGCTCATTTCCACCCTAGAGAACAGTTTCTTTCCTTCTTTGCTGGCTTTGCATGCAAACTTACTTGCTTATTTATTTATTCATTCATTTACTCACTCGGCCCATTTCTGGCTCTCCTTTCAAAATGCCTGCTTGTGTTTGGGTTTAAATTTTGTGAGCTCTAACCACTCATCATTGTCTCACCACCACTCGCCTGCCTTTGTGCCTTCTTCCCTGGGGGGTCACCAACTGGTACCTCAAACTCGTCCTCTGCACCCTCTGTCAGTCCAGAACAACATCCTGAATGGAATTCTGGGAAATGACTTTTTCGGGAGTCAAATCACGAACCGTTTCATGCTGCTCTGCCAATCTGCTTCACCCACCCAAGCCTTGGTGGTGTCAAAAGACCTTGAAAGACCTACATTGGCTCCCAGTACGTTTCCGAGCACAATTCAAAGTGTTGGTGCTGGCCTTTGAGTGGGGTAACTGTGCCCCTGAAGGACCAGGTGCGCAGCCTGGGAGTCATTTTGGACTCACAGCTGTCCATGTAGGCACAAGTCAGTGCTGTGCCCAGGGCAGCTGTCTACCAGCTCCATCTGGTACGCAGGATGAGACCCTACCTGCCTGTGAACTGTCTCGCCAGAGTGGTGCATGCTCTGGTTATCTCCCTCTTGGACTACTGCAATGCGCTCTACGTGGGGCTACCTTTGAAGGTGACCCGGAAACTACAACTAATCCAGAATGCGGCAGCTAGACTGGTAACTGGGAGTGGCTGCTGGTCCTGAAAGACCTACACTGGCTCCCAGGACATTTCTGAGCACAATTCAAAGTGTTGGTGCTGACCTTTAAAGCCCTAAACGGCCTCAGCCGTTTATGCCTGAAGGAAAGTCTCCACCCCCATCGTTCTGCCCGGACACTGAGGTCCAGCTCCGAGGCCCTCACTGCGAGAAGCCAAGTTACAGGGAATCAGGCAGAGGGCCTTCTCAGTGGTGGCACCTGCCCTGTGGAATGCCCTCCCACCAGATGTCAAAGAGATAAACAACTACCTGACATTTAGAAGACATCTGAAGGCAGCCCTGTTTAGGGAAGCTTTTAATGTTTGATGCATTACTGTATTTAAATATTTTGTTGGAAGCCGCCCAGAGTGGCTGGGGAAGCCCAGCCAGATGGGCGGGGTATAAATAATAAATTATTGTTATTATTATTATTATTATTATTATTATTATTATTATTATTATTATTGCAATTGACTTGACCAAAGTCAGAAAGGAGCATCCTTCTCCTAACCGTGAACCCCACCCCTTTTTAGGAATCGTTTGGAAGGTGCCAATCTTAAGAAAATGGCCAAGTTGCCCTGAGTGAGAAAGGAAGACAGCGTTTTGTGGGAGCGAGTAGCCACAACGCCCATTTCCTTGTCCGTAACCTGAAGCAGTACTAGACATGATGTAAACGCTCAATCATTGTTCCTGGGATTTGGGTTATGGTGAGTTGGGCTGTTTGTGTATCTGTGGGCGAGGGAGAGAGAGAAAAACAGAGAGTTTGCCAGTGGGCTGGAGGATGGATATTGGAAACGACAAGCAGTTGGGTGAGGTTTCCCCAGCTGATTTAGGATACGCAAGATGGTTTCATGGTCACGTACTGAGGTCGCTTTGCGGCACAAGTTATTCATAGATGCAGGATCATCGGAAAGTCAGGTTTCGGAAAACAAAACTTTTCCTAATGGGTTCAGAGGCTGCGCTTGATTCTACATAGATCAGCCTTCCCCAAGCTGATTCTCCCATCATCCCTGACATGGTGGCTGGGGCAGATGGGAGTTGGAGTCCCATACCATTTGAAGGGTCAAATGTTGGCACTGACTAAGAGTCCCAGTCCCTCCCCCCCAATTATTATCTGATTTAAATCTTAGAATCAGAGTTGTAGAGTTGGAAGAGCTCTAGTTCGACCCCCTGCAATGGAGGAATAATTTGATAAATTCAACCAATTGTTTTGTTAATTCCTTGTTGTCAGTCTGTTCCTCCACCCTCAACCACTTTTGAGATTTTGGTGCTCTTGCAGGAGGAATGTCCACCATCAGATCAGAGGTATGGTTCCTTAAGGCCATCTTCTCCCTCAGTGTTTGGAGGCAGGAATGCTTCTGAAGACCAGTTGCTGGAAACCACAGGATGGGAGAATGTTGCTGTTCTTCTCAGCTCTTTCTTCTGGTTGGACACTTTGAGAACAGGATGTTGGACTAAATAGGCCATTGGCCTGATCTGTGATGGCCTGGGACTTGGGCTCGGACTCAGAACCAGAGGAGACTCGGTCTCCACCGGATCCTTTGCCTCAGGCATCATCTGAACCAAGTCTGGGGCCTGATCCTGAAGAGTCCCAGTCTGCACAGGTTCCCCTGCAACAAATACCAGCTGGGCCGAGTCAGGGGCCTGAGCCTGCCCTGGCTCCAGATGCGGGGATGACCTCGTTGCCTCCAGCTGGGCCATCACTTACAGCTGCTCCACTACCGGTTGGGTCAGGGGAGGCTAAGGCGGCCCCTGGGTCTGGTAACCCACCAACATCTCCTGAGCTGCAGAGACTGAGGTCTGAGAGAAGGAGAGACCTGAGTACTCGCAGGAGGATTGCTCGCCTTCAGGCCAGACAAGGAGGTGAGTTGCTGGGGGATCAGGACCGGCCATTACCCCGACAGAGATAAAAGGCTGTTGGACCTCATCCCAGGTTGCAGGAGCAACATTGCTGTTTGCCAGATCCTGCCTGAGATCCTGTACCTCTCCTTACCTGGTTTCCTGCCTCGTGTCCTGCCTTAGCCCTGTCTGTCTGACTCCCAGCGGAACCTTTGGATTCTGGACCGGTCCTGGACTGCATTTCATGGGTTACCCCCGGGCCCAGGACATGATCCAGCAGACTCTATTTTCTTATGATCTAAGGTCCCCACAAGGGGGTATAGCCTGGGAGAGGTAGTATGAGAGGCAAAAGCTTTCTAAGGCCCTGTTTGCTTTCCACATTTGTTGGAGCAGGTCTCTCACTGGGAGCTCTCCATGGTGCTGAGATGCCCTGTGGACTCCAATACGAGGACATCGCTTTGTTGTGCATTGCTCAAGATTGCCAGAAAACAGGGCTGGCGCCAAGGGTCTGCACCCCAGCCAAGGGCCTGCTGAAAAGAGCCCCCTCGGCCTTCTCCTCTTCTTCACCATTACAACCTACTTGCTCTCTGGCCTCTTGCTCTGGCAAGCAAATCAACAGCAGCAGTGGGGGGGAGTAGTTAGAACATCTGCCAGGACCTGTTTGCTCATTGGCTCTGCATGAGCAAGTAGGTGGCAGTAACAGGTAGAGGAGAGGGAGAGCAGTTGGCAACCATGGCAGGAGAGCAGGGATTGGGAACCCAAGAGTCAGATGCACCCACCCATTTTCTGGCCCTTTGTGCTCTGCACCCCATTTGAGTGCTTGTACCTGGCTGGAATGTGTCCTTCAAAGGTGTGAATGCCTTGCAGAATGCAGAATGTAGAATGTAGATGTGTGGCTTGTGTACCAGTTCCATCTGGTATGCAGGCTGAGACCCTCCCTGCCCGTGGACTGTCTCGCTAGAGTGGTGCATGCTCAGGTTATCTCCTGCTTGGACTACTGCAATGCGCTCTAAGTGGGGCTGCCTTTGAAGGTGACCTGGAAACTACAACTAATCCAGAATGCAGCAGCTAGACTGGTGACTGGGAGCAGCCGCCAAGACCACATAACACCGGTCCTGAAAGACCTACATTGGCTCCCAGTCCGTTTCTGAGTACAATTCAAAGTGCTGGTGCTGACCTTGGAAGCCCTAAACGGCCTCGGTCCAGTATACCTGAAGGAGCGTCTCCACCCCCATCGTTCTGCCCGGACACTGAGGTCCAGCTCTGAGGGCCTCCTGGCGGTTCCCTCCCTGCGAGAAGTGAGGTTACAGGGAACCAGGCAGAGGGCCTTCTCGGTAGTGGCGCCCACCCTGTGGAATGCCCCCCCCACCAGATGTCAAAGACAAGAACAACTACCAGACTTTTAGAAGACATCTGAAGGCAGGGAAGCTTTTAATGTTTAATAGATTACAGTGGTACCTCGGGTTAAGTACTTAATTCGTTCCGGAGGTCCATTCTTAACCTTAAACTGTTCTTAACCTGAGGGTACCACTTTAGCTAGTGGGGCCTCCTGCCGCTGCCATGCGATTTCTGTTCTCATCCTGAAGCAAAGTTCTTAAACCAAGGTACTATTTCTGGGTTAGCGGAGTCTGTAACCTGAAGTGTATGTAACCTGAAGCATATGTAACCCAAGGTACCACTGTATTGTATTTTAATATTCTGTGGGAAGCTGCCTAGAGTGGCTGGGGAAACCCAGCCAGATGGGAGGGGTATAAATAAAAAATGATGATGATGATGATGATGATGATGATGATGATCACAATGTTCAGTAAATAAACCAGGAAATAACACTTGCGACTATAATTTTTCCCTTTAATAATTTCATTGTGGGGGGGCGGGGTGACGAGAAATCTTCCGCACCGGGTACCACCTGACCTTGCTATACCTCTGGATGGAGAGGAAGAGAGCAGCTCGAAGCATCTTTGAGAGCATACCCCAATTGGGGCTCTCTAGATGCATTCGTGACATCTGACATGTCCGGCGATCCCCTCTCCCTGCAATCGTTTCCCCATATGCACCCAGTCAATTGTCTTCAGGACTTGAAAGGCGATGTCCCAGGGTAGCATTTGGCTCACAGATCTGGTGATTATTTTTAGCTTCTTGGAAGAGCAACTGTGTCCAGGACAATTCCTCCTCTGGAGAGTCCTTTGTTCTGGAGAGAGAGGCATGAATTGATTGCTGGAGACAGTTGCGGCTTCCTGAACTTTAGCACCGGCAGGGCACTTGCTCCTGTTCCTGTCAGTCACGAGTTCGAAACACCTGCGTGGTTGGGCGATTTGGGTTGGAGGCAGCTCATGCTATGGGCTTTGTTTCCTTGTGAAGAAGTCGTGGTTCTTTTTGGGGTAGCCGGACAGGTGTTGTGTCATAAAACACGCTAAGACTGACAAAGGCAAAAGGCAAAGTTGGGAGAGAGATAAGCTTTCCCCCCACAGAACAAAGGAGCTCTAAATAGCTCAAAAAATAGCCGGGTGAAGAAACTGATACGGCCCCGTCGTGCTCTCCAGAGATGTCCTGCGGGCATAAATTTATGTCTTCTCAGGTTACTAGACCCCATAAGGGTCTGAGAATGCAAACAAGGCTTCCATGAGATGGGGGAAAAAAATAAAATAAACAAAACGCAGATAGGTCTGATCTGAGCTGAAACTTTTTAAAAAAGTGTTCTCCCAATTTAAATCTGCTTGCAAACATCTTGGATAGCTAAATATAGGCTGCATTCATCCCCTTTCCTTAAGCTTTCCCTAACAGTTAATTTCCTCATTCTTTGAGTTTTCACACAATGTAAAATCCACTTCCAGAAATATAGCAGAATACAGTCTTCTACAGATTCATTTCCAAGTTCTTTGCAAACAGTTTTTGCTTTTTTTCCTGGAAGCAGATAACAAGCGCTAAACGTGTGCTATGTTCTGCTTTATTTCCAGACGTATACGTCATAGACAATCTTTATAGAATTCCTTCAAATCATAAAAAGTTCAAAATGAAATCTTTAGTCTCAAAGTCTCTGGAAATCTTTAAATGAAGCGAGGTACCAAACTTAGTACGGTGGAGTCAAGCTGTGAAGCTTTATGTATTCAACAACGATGTCCAACACTGAACAGTAATTCCGGATATTGACTACTGTTTTGTAGAATTCTTCCTCAGCGTGGTGGGTGGATATAGAATGCTTCATAAACCCGTCTTATTTTGAATGAATGTATATAAATGAAAATAATAAATGCTGTGCTCATTCGAAATAAGATGGGTTTATGAAGCATTCAATATCCACCCACCTCACTGATGAAGAATTCATTTTGAACTTTTTATAATTTGAAGGAATTCTAGAAAGATTGTCTATTACAGTGGTACCTCACAAGACAAAAAACTCGCAAGACGAAAGGGTTTTTGGTTTTTTGAGTTGCTTCGCAAGACGATTTTCCCTATGGGCTTGCTTCGCAAGACGGAAACATCTTGCAAGTTTGTTTCCTTTTTCTTAACACCGTTAATACAGTTGCGACTTGACTTCGAGGAGCAACTCATAGCACGTGGTGTGGTAGCCTTTTTTGAGGTTTTTGAAGACTTTGGTGATTTTTGAAGCTTTTCCAAAACTTTTCCGAAACCGTGCTTCGCAAGATGAAAAAAATCGCAAGACGAAAAAACTCACGGAACGAATTAATTTCGTCTTGCGAGGCAACATATGGTCATCGTGTTGCCTAGACATTGTTGATGTTCTCTTTGCAAAACGGGCTTGTTGGGATATTTATTTCCAGAAGTGGCTTTTGTGTCACATGAAAGCTCAGATATAATGTGGAAATAAACAGTATGGGAAACCTCAGGAAAATGGAATAGATGGTTGTGTGGATGCAGCCACAGAGTAGCGTGAAGATCATAGAATCATAGAGTTCGAAGGGACCCTGAGGATCATCTAGTCCAACCCTCTACGATGTAAATGCAACTGCCCCATATGAGGATCGAACCCGCAACCTTGGCGTTATCATGCTGTAACCAACCGAGCTATGGAAAGGTGTGGTTTCCCCTACCCCCAAGGGCTCCAATGCAAATAAAGTGTGCCATGCATTAATAATCTGAGCCCTGCAGATTAACTGTTCGAGGAGGAAGGAGTGCTGTCAGCAGGAGGGAATTCAGTAATAATAATAATAATAATAATAATAATAATAATAATAATAATAAAAAAAAAAATAATAATCAGCCCCCCATGCTTCTCCCAAGCAGCTGACCATTGTATCACTGTCTGTTAGATTGTGTTTAAAATATATTGCAAACCTCCTCGAAAACTTTGAGTAAAGCATTCTGGGAAACGATTTATAATGAGTTGAAAAAAATGTTTAAAATAACGTTTGTAAAAACAAACAAACCCAGAGGCTTTTTTCCCCCTTATTAGGAATCTTAGGTGCAGAGATACCAAAGGAACAGAAACTATTACAGTGGTACCTCGCAAGACGAATGCTTCGCAAGACAAATAACTTGCTAGACGAAAGGGTTTTTGGTTTTTTGAGTTGCTTCGCAAGACGATTTTCCCTATGGGCTTGCTTTGCAAGACGGAAACGTCATGCAAGTTTGTTTCCTTTTTCTTAACACCGTTAATACAGTTGTGACTTGACTTCGAGGAGCAACTCATAGAACGCGGTGTGGTAGCCTTTTTTGAGGTTTTTGAAGACCTTGGTGATTTTTGAAGCTTTTCCAAAACTTTTACGAAACCGTGCTTCGCAAGACGGAAAAAATCGCAAGACGGGAAAACTTGCGGAACGAATTAATTTCGTCTTGCGAGGCACCACTGTATTTGTGTATGCGATGACAGAAGCACGGATACTACTGGCCCAGAGATGGAAAGAAGATAAAGTCCCGACCAGAAATGAATGGTTGATGAAGATGATGGACTATGCTGAAATGGTGAAATTCATCAAGAAAATCAGAAACCAGGAAGAGAGGAACTTTAAGAAGGAATGGGGGAAATTTACAACATTCTTAAGAGAACACTGTAAACAACTAAAAACTTTAGCAGGATTTGAGTAATGCTTGTAATGTACAAAAAATTATGGTTAAAATGGACTATTTAAAAAATATAGAGAAAATAAGAGAAGCAGTTGAAAAAAGATTGATAATGGTAACCAGGGTGGAGGGGAGTCGAAGAATTCAGGAAATCCTAAATCATAGGTAGGCAAACTAAGGCCTGGGGGCCGGATCTGGCCCAATCACCTTCTAAATCCAGACTGTGGATGATCCAGGAATTGGCGTGTTTTTACATGAGTAGAATGTGTGCTTTTATTTAAAAGGCATCTCTGGGTTATTTGTGGGGCATAGGAATTCATTCATCCCCCCCCCCCCAAAAAAAATATAGTCCGGCCCCCTACAAGGTCTGAGGGACCCCCTGCCAGAAATGTTTGCTGACGCCTGTCCTAAATGATGATCTTTGAATTTTAATTTGTGACATAAAGCTTAATAAGGACTCGGGTGGCGCTGTGGGTTAAACCACAGAGCCTAGGACTTGCCGATCAGAAGGTTGGCGGTTCGAATCCCCGCAACGGGGTGAGCTCCTCTTGCTTGGTCCCAGCTCCTGCCAACCTAGCAGTTCGAAAGCACGTCAAAGTGCAAGTAGATAAATAGGTACCACTCTGGCGGGAAGGTAAATGGCGTTTCCGTGCACAGCTCTGGTTCGCCAGAAGCTCCTTAGTCATGGTGGCCACATGACCCGGAAGCTGTACACTGGATCCCTTGGCCAGTAAAGCGAGATGAGCGCCGCAACCCCAGAGTCGGCCATGACTGGACCTAATGGTCAGCGGTCCCTTTACCTTTACCTTTAAAGCTTAATAAAAAAAAAGATTTTATGAAAGAAAGAGAGAAAACTTTGAGTAGTAGTCAGGGTATAAATACTCCTAAGTAAGTCAGCAAGCAAATAAATAAATAAATAAATGATGATGCATATATTTATTATCCAGGTACCAGGCAGCAAAAATGGACAACTGTTAGTCATCAACAGATCGCTCGATGGAGGGGACTTTTCTCCTTCTGTTCCCAGGTTCCCAGACGGACAAGGAGAAATTGTGAAGGTCTTTGTTTGATGTCTTCTTCTTTACCTGCAGGAAGTGTGAGGTTCGATCCTCGTTGGCATCTTCCGGTGGATCCCTGGAATCCCTCGACTGAAGCCCAGGAGAGCCACTGTTTTTGTTCAGTGGGGACACACTGAGCTAGGAGGAGCAATGGCGTGACTCAGTATAAAAGCAGAGTCCTCTTTTTGTTTCTAACCTGCTTCGTTGAGGTTTGGCTTTGTTGAGGTTGAATCCTGACAAGACAGAAGTACTGTTTTTGGGGGACAGGAGGCAAGCAGGTGTGGAGGACTCCCTGGTCCTGAATGGGGTAACTGTGCCCCTGAAGGACCAGGTGTGCAGCCTGGGAGTCATTTTGGACTCAGGGCTGTCCATGGAGGTGCAGGTCAATTCTGTGTCCAGGGCAGCTGTTTACCAGCTCCATCTGGTACGTAGGATGAGATCCTACCTGCCCGCAGACTGTCTCGCCAGAGTGGTGCATGCTCTGGTTATCTCCCGCTTGGACTACTGCAATGTGCTCTATGTGGGGCAACCTTTGAAGGAGGTGACCCGGAAACTACAACTAATCCAGAATGTGGCAGCTAGACTGGTGACTGGGAGCAGCCGCCGAGACCACATTGCAGTGGCGTAGTGTGGGGGGTGCAGGGGGGGCCGGCCGCACCGGGCGCAACATCTGGGGTTAGGGCAAATCCATGGGTTAGGGGGCGCAAATCCACAGGTTAGGGGGCACAAATCCACGGGTTAGGGGGCGCAAATTACTTGCCTTGCCCCAGGTGCTGACAACCCACGCTACGCCGCTGCCACATTGAAAGATCTACATTGGCTCCCAGTACGTTTCCGAGCACAATTCAAAGTGTTGGTGCTGACCTTTAAGGCCCAAAACGGCCTCGGTCCAGTATATCTGAAGGAGCGTCTCCACCCCCATCGTTCAGCCCGGACCCTGAGGTCCAGCTCCGAGGGCCTTCTGGCGGTTCCCTCTGAGAAGTGAGGTTACAGGGAACCAGGCAGAGGGCCTTCTCGGTAGTGGTGCCCGCCCCGTGGAATGCCCTCCCACCAGGTGTCAAGGAAATAAACAGCTATCTGACTTTTAGAAGACATCTGAAGGCAGCCCTGTCTAGGGAAGTTTTTAATGTTTGATGTCTTATCATATTTTTAATATTCTGTTGGCAGCCGCCCAGAGTGGATGGGGAAACCCAGCTGGATGGGTAGGGTACAAATAATAAATTATCATCATCATTATTGTTATTATTATTATACATCCCAATAAACATTTTTGTGAAATGGCTAACTTCTCTGGAACATGAGGTAGCTTGGCTAGATATAACCATTTTAGCACAGCTACACACAGGAGCCAAAGATTAATGCTTTTTTGTATGTCAGTAAGAGAGGCTTAATAGTGCTTAGTTGCCAGGACTATCTCTAATAGTAGTAAATTACTATTGTGTTACTACTAGTAGTAAATTACTATTGTGTTACTACTAGTAGTAAATTACTATTGTGTTACTACTAGTAGTAGAAGAGGACTACAATTTCAAGCTAATCGAGTGCCAGCATTGGTCTTTGCCTAGAACAATGAGTCGCAGCATCCGAGCTCAGGGATCTGTAGTCTTTATTACAGGATAAAGACAGGGATAAGGTGGAGGTGCCCCAAAGAATTAAGGGGATGGAGAGAAACCAGTGGAAGTGGGTCTGTGGAGAGGGTTGGGCTCATTCAGGAGAAGGAAGTGGAGGTGGCTGTTCCAAGCAGAGGGAACGACATGGCGGAGGATGTGAGGAATAGGGTGACCAGTGGCCAGACAGAGTGAAAAAGACCCCATTCCAGAGGGACAGAGACAAACACAAGACGGTTGATGGAATCTGAGCATCGATTCCAACTAGAAATACTAATTTCATTCCACGGGTTCGGTTGAAATCCAATCTCGGTATCCAGTTCCTGTTGACGTGGCCTAAAAACAAAGTTGGAAACAAAGTTTTATTCATTTGTTACTGCGAAATTAAAACAAGATTGGGGGGGAGGATCGATCAATCAATTGATAGATGAGATAGATAGATGATAGATAGATGATAGATAGATAGATGATAGATGATGGATAGATAGATGGATAGATAGATGATAGATGATGGATAGATAGATGGATAGATAGATGGATAGATAGATGATAGCTAGATAGATGATAGCTAGGATAGATGATAGGTAAGTAGGTAGATGATAGATAGATGATAGATAGATAGATAGATAGATAGATAGATGATAGATAGATAGATAGATATAGATAGATGATGAGAGAGAGAGAGAGAGAGAGAGAGAGAGAGAGAGAGAGAGAGAGAGAGATGATAGACAGATGATAGATAGATAATTTGATAGATGGATAGTTAACTTGGATTTTGGAAGTAATGACTGGTTTTTTTCTGTTTTTCTTTTTTTTCTTTTAGTATTGTAAGATGTTTTGTTTTGTTTTTTTCTTATGTTATTTTTGTTATTGTCAGGGGTTCAGGGAGAGAGGCACAGATGAGGGAGGAGACTGAGAGCGAGGGGGAAGAATCCCGGAACGAGGAGGAGGAGGAGGACAATGACTTGAGGGTTTCCATGAGTCTTTCAAGTGAATCGGAGGATTCCCAAAAGGGGGCGCCCCTGGTCAGGCCAAGGGGAGCCACAGGGGGGACTCGTCAGGAGCAGGGGAGCAGCAGGGAAACCCCGAGTGGGAGTGGGAGATCAGGACCGGCTTCCCCGCCGGAACGGAGTGAAGAGGGTGGAGTTCCCAGTGTGACAGACGAAGCAGAGCAGGAAGCAGAGAGGGGAAGGAGATCGGGGCAAGACGTCCTGCCGGAAGGGGCGGAGAGTAGTACAGAGAGTAGTGTAACTGTCAAGAGGAAGGTCAGGGGTAGCGAACGCGCGCCAAGTTCAAATGTGGAGGCGCGCGGAAATGCGGAGAGCCTGGAGGAGGAGCCTGGTCCCAAAGCACGGAGGAGGGGGGAGCAGGCGTCTGGGGACTCAGCGTCAGGGGAAAGCAGGAGGGAAGGAACCCAGGGGGGCAGAAAGACCCTGCGGAAAAGGAAGGACAGGAAGAGGTGGACCAGCAGAAGCCTCTTAAACTGGTGTGGAGGCGGGACTGATTCAGAGGGGACTTCAGCGGTCTAAGCGTAACAGACGTGGGGCTGCACGCCTCGGCTGTGGAACAAACAATGTACTTCAATAAAGACTTTTGTAAATAAAGTGGACTTGGCGTTGGTCTCTTGTGAGCTGGGACCTGAGGCGGCCCTGACAGTTATAAATGTGGAAAATCAATAAAAATAGGGGGGGGGGAGATATCAAACCCCCGAGGGAGATAGAGACAGAGTTAGAGTTAGAGTTAGAGTTAGAGATAGAGATAGAGATAGAGATAGAGATAGAGATAGAGATAGAGATAGAGATAGAGATAGAGATAGAGATAGATGCAATGGGCAGCGTTGGCTAAAACTTCGCTGAATTACTCAAGGCAAGAAGTCGCAGAAGAAGGAATCTGGGAAAAGTGCCTATATAGGAGCCGTAAGTTATCTGACGAGAGCGGGCCGTGAGCCAGGCAAGTACTTGACCCCCAGGGGTCAAAAAAATAAGCAGCGGCCGGATGTAACAAATTGCTCCAGATTATCGAGATTTCACAGCCTGTGCAAGAAAGGGAGCCAGCAAAGGAGGCTGCTCTGTGTGTGGGCTTAGAATTAAACAACATCCCACATGGGAAAAGGTATCGGAAGAGACGGAGAGTGACTCACGAGCTCTGGGATAGGGAAGGAGCAAAGGTTTCCACGTGGTGGGTTTTGCTGCTGCCTGGCGAGATGGGGGCTTGGATGGTTTTAGATATGCCTACCGGGATGCAGGTGGCGCTGTGGGTTAAACCACCGAGCCTAGGACTTGCCAATCGCAGCTCCCGTTGCTCGGTCCCTGCTCCTGCCAACCTAGCAGTTCGAAAGCACATCAAAGTACAAGTAGATAAATAGGAACTGCTCCGGCGGGAAGGCAAATGGCATTTCCGTGCGCTGCTTTGGTTCGCCAGAAGCGGCTTAGTCATGCTGGCCACATGACCTGGAAAAACTGTCTGCAGAAGCAGGCAAATGCCGGCTCCCTCGGCCAGTAAAGCGAGATGAGTGCCGCAACCCCAGAGTCGGCCACAGCTGGATCGTTCTGCCCGGAGACCAAGGTGCAGCACCGAGGGCCTTCTGGAGGTTCCCTCACTGCGAGATGCCAAGCTACAGGGAACCAGGCAGAGGGCTTTCTCGGTGGTGGCCCCCGCCCTGTGGAATGCCCTCTCACCAGATGTCAAAGAGAAAAACAACTACCTGATATTTAGAAGACATCTGAAGGCAGCCCTGTTTAGGGAAGTTTTTAATGTTTAATAGGTATTTTAGTGTTTTGTTGGACGCCGCCCAGAGTGGCTGGGGAAACCCAGCCAGGTGGGCAGGGTATAAATAATAAATTATTATTATTATTATTATTATTATTATATTATAATGGTCAGGGGTCCCTTTACCTTTACTGGCAGCTACCAATTAGCAGAGCTTCCATGTTCAAGAGCAGTATCTCTCTCTCGGTACCAGCTGCTGGGATTGACAATCTTGTTTTCTTTATGCCCTGCTTGTGAGCTTCCCCAAAGCAATATTTTTTAAAAAATTATAATTGAGGAACAGCCCACATCAGGAAGTCCCCCATATTTCCCTTAATACAGTGGTACCTTGGTTCTCAAATACCTTGGTTCCCAAACACCGAAAACCCAGAAGTAAGTGTTCCAATTTTTGAACGTTTTTCAGAAGCCGAACGTCTAATGCAGCTGTTAGCTATTGTTTCCAGGATGCCTGCACCAATCAGAAGCCCTGCCTCGGTTTTTGAACATTTCGGAAGTCAAATGCGCTTCTGGAATGGATTAAGTTCAAGAACCAAGGTACCACTGTATTTGGCACTTTTGTTTTTGCTATTTATTTTGTGTTTTTGAGGCTTTTTTGGTTAATTAGTTTTTGTGACCGTGCGGAACCCAGTTCAGCTACTGATTGATTGATTGATTGATTGTGTGACTGCAGAAATGGATAAAAGTCCCCCATCCAAACAAGGACTATCATCAGTACAGCTAAGAATTTTTTTTTAAAAAAAATATCATCTACTGTCTTATTTATTTTATAGTAAACTGCTGTTTTAGGGGTTGATTTGAAAAATCTGGAATGGATTAATCCCTTTTGCATTACTTTCTATGCGAAAGCGCGCCTTGGTTTTGGAACACTTTGGTTTTGGAACGGACTTCCGGAATGAACTAAGTTTGAGAACCAAGGTACATCATAAGTGAGTCTGTCTGAGCGACTCAACTCACAAGGAGGGATGGACTGTAAAGATCCCCAGAGAGTGGACAGGGATCCAGCAGGTTCCTTCACAAATTACTTGTTGTGGTCTACTCTGTGGACTCCATATATTTAGAGATGGACAGAGTAGCCAGTTCTTTCCCGTTTCATAACACTGGAACTCAGTTGCAGATCTGTTCCTTTGCGTGCAGATTCTGTGTTGTTGTTTTTTAAAAAATGTGTGCACGCAAAAGTTGTGAGCACATTTAAAATGTGCTCGTTTGCAATGTAAACTGCACATTTCTAAAAATGTAAAATAAGAATCCTAGGTGATTTTCAACTCTTTCATCTAGAAAACATACTTTTTCCATTAGATTTCAACATAAAAAATATATTTTCTGTGTTCATCTTTTGCACACTACCAACTGCTTCATTAAATCCTGTGCTGCTTCAGCAAATCCAGATATTATTGGTCCACTGAGCAAAGCAGACCAAACAATTTTTTCTGCTCTCTATCACGTACTTCCAAAAGGAAGATCAGAATAACACAGTGATTTGCTGTGGTGAAAGGAAAAGAAGGAAGGATGAGGGACTCCAACATTTTTGTTTTCTTTCTGCTCCTTATTTTTCCAGCCTTAGGTTCAGTCCAAATTTCTACATCAGTTTCTGATTTTTTTAAAAAGTCCTTTTGAGTAATTTTCAATTCAGCATCATGCAGCAATTTCCCCCTTATACACACTTTATTATATTCCATTTTGTCCAGAACACACATCTTGCCAGCAAATCGCCCCAATTGGCGATGCATTTTGTATATTCTTCTGCATGCTTTACCCTAGTACAGTGGTACCTCGGGTTAAGTACTTAATTTATTCTGGTGGTCTGTTCTTAACCTGAAACTGTTCTTAACCTGAAGCACCACTTTAGCTAATGGGGCCTCCCACTGCTGTCGCGCTGCCGGGGCACGATTTCTGTTCTCATCCTGAAGCAAAGTTCTTAACAACGGCCGCCCGAATATTACTTGCTAAAAATTGGAAAACTAGCAGATGAAGATGATGGACTTTTCGGAGCTAGCTGACCTGACTGGAAGAATCCGTGACCAGAAAGAAGAGGAGTTTTAAGAGGACTGGAGGAAATTTAAGGACTATTTGAATAAATATTGTAATATAAAAAATTAGAAGTTACTTGAAAGAAACAAACAGGCCTAGGATTAAACTAAATTATAATTAAATAAATGGGATTTAGAATGTTAAGAAAAGTGAATAAGATGGACTATAATTGGAAATTGCTTTAGTTTAATAATGATATTGGAAAGCTGCTGCTTTTTATTACAAGGAAACTCAGAAGGGAGGGATTTGAGGAAGTCAAGCAAGATGGTTAAAAGGTTGGATTTGTGAAGAATTAAGTTTGTTGTTATTGTTTATCTGTTTATTGTTCACTTTTTTCTGTTTTTGTGTATCATTTTGCTTTGTGGTTTGTGTGATCATTGTGGAAAATCTAATAAAAAAACTATTAAAAGAGAACAGAAATCATGCTCTGGTGGCACAGTGGCCCCATTTGCTCAAGTGGTACCTCAGGTTAAGAACAGTTTCAGGTTAAGAACGGACCTCCAGAACGAATTAAGTTCTTAACCCGAGGTACCACTGTATTCAGAAGGATTTCCTGGCTCTGTGAAAGCTCAGCATAGCCCTCTTGCCTACAAGCCATCGGTGGCCCTTCTCTCCTCCTCCAGAAATTTGCCCAATTCTCTTTTAAAGCCACCCATGTTGGCAGCTGTCCCTGACTCCTGTGAGAGTTCCATAGCTTAACTCTGTGGTACGTGAATAAGTCCATCGTTTATCTGTCCCAAATCTTCCAACTCTCAGCTGTGTTGCATGCCCTTGAGTTCCAGCGTTAGGAGAGAGGGAGGAAAACTGTCCTCTGTCCCCTTTCTCCTTGTCATTCACTCGAACTCAGCATCCTGACTTTATCTTCTCCTCTGGTTTGCTCTCTCCCTGGGGTTTTGCTGACCGGATGAAAGTCCATGTTTTAAAGAGCTTCGGCCCCACAAGCTGGGATAATTTCAGATCTCCCTGAGCAAACAAGATCAGGAGGCAATGACAGATAAATAAACCAGAGCAGCAGGAAAACAGGAACTGATAGTACAGAGTTTGGATTGTTTTCTAATTTATCTAAGACACACAGATTGTTTTTTCTCCTTTTGCCCACAAAGTTGTGGCTGCATCCTAGGTCACCCCCCCCCAAAAAGAGCCTAAAAGATATCAGCAGAGGTTCTGTGAAATCAGATGTTTCTGTTGTTGTTCTGTGTGTGTTTTTCTTCCAGGAAGAAATATGGACTCAGTGACTGTGGAAGAGCTGATCGGAGCTACTTTGCAATGGCAAAATCAGCTGCATTCTATATTTAAGGCTCTAGGATACCACTTTAAACAGCTTTCGTTTGCCCCAAAGAATCCTGGGAGCTGTAGTTTGTTCAGGGGGCTGAGAGTTGTTTGGAGGTCCCTATTCCCTGCCCACAATGACAAACCTAGACAACATCATAAAAAGCAGAGACATCACCTTGCCGACAAAGGTCTGTATAGTTCAAGCCATGGTTTTCCCAGTAGTGATGTATGGAAGTGAGAGCTGGACCATAAAGAAGGCTGATCGCCAAAGAATTGATGCTTTTGAATTGTGGTGCTGGAAGAGACTCTTGAGAGTCCCATGGACTGCAAGAAGATCAAACCTATCCATTCTGAAGGAAATCAGCCCTGAGTGCTCACTGGAAGGACAGATCGTGAAGCTGAGGCTCCAAGACTTTGGCCACCTCATAAGAAGAGAAGACTCCCTGGAAAAGACCCTGATGTTGGGAAAGATGGAGGGCACAAGGAGAAGGGGACGACGGAGGACGAGGTGGTTGGACAGTGTTCTCGAAGCTACCAGCATGAGTTTGACCAAACTGCGGGAGGCAGTGGAAGACAGGAGAGCCTGGCGTGCTCTGGTCCAGGGGGTCACGAAGAGGCGGACACGACTAAATGACTAAACAACAACAACAACAATTCTCTGCCCAAAGCCACAATTCCCAGAGTTCCCTAGGAACAGGGATTGATAGTTAAACCACTCTGAGAATGGCAGCTCTTTGAGGGGTACAGGGTCATCTAGTCCAACCCCCTGCAATGCAGACATCACACCTCAAGAGTCCATGACAGATGGTGTGGAGGACTCCCTGGTCCTGAGTAGGGTAACTGTGCCCCTGAAGGACCAGGTGCGCAGCCTGGGAGTCATTTTGGACTCACAGCTGTCCATGTAGGCGCAAGTCAGTGCTGTGCCCAGGGCAGCTGTGTACCAGCTCCATCTGGTACGCAGGATGAGGCCCTACCTGCCTGTGAACTGTCTCGCCAGAGTGGTGCATGCTCTGGTTATCTTCCGCTTGAACTACTGCCATGCGCTCTACGTGGGGCTACCTTTGAAGGTGACCCGGAAAATACAACTAATCCAGAATGCGGCAGCTAGACTGGTAACTGGGAGTGGCTGCCAGTCCTGAAAGACCTACACTGGCTCCCAGGACATTTCTGAGCACAATTCAAAGTGTTGGTGCTGACCTTTAAAGCCCTAAACGGCCCCAGCCCAGTATGCTTGAAGGAAAGTCTCCACCCCCATCGTTCTGCCCGGACACTGAGGTCCAGCGCCAAGGGCCTTCTGGCGGTTCCCTCCCTGCGAGAAGCCAAGTTACAGGGAATCAGGCAGAGGGTCTTCTCGGTAGTGGTGCCCACCCTGTGGAACGTCCTCCCATCAGATGTCAAAGAGAAAAACAACTACCAGACTTTTAGAAGACATATGAAGGCAGCCCTGTTTAGGGAGGCTTTTAATGTTTAATAGACTATTGTATTTTGATATTCTGTTGGAAGCTGCCTAGAGTGGCTGGGGAAACCCAGCCAGATGGGTGGGGTATAAATAAATTATTATTATTATTATTATTATTATTATTATTATTATTATTATTATTATTTTTATTATTATTATCCGACCTGCGTTGGAAAATTTCCAAGGATGGAGAGTCCACCATCTTCCAAGGAAATCTGTTCTGCAGTTGAACAGTTCTTACCATCAGGAAGTTCCTCCTAATGTGTACTTGAAACCCAAACCACTTGATTCTTGTCATTTGAATCAATTGGTTTGGTTCCTACCCTCAGGAGCAGCAGAAAACAAGCTTGCTCCAACTTCCATGGACAGCCCTTCCAGATATTGGAAGATGGCCGTCATATCTCCTCTTCTCCAGGCTACACATATCCATCTCGCTCAACCGTTCCTCAAAAGTTTTGGTTTCCAAACCCTTGATGATCTTGGTCTTCTTCCTCTGCACTCATTCCTGTTGAATGGTTTCTTTAAATGTAAAGGTTCATCATTGTTCCACTCGATGTGTATATCTTAAAGGGGCCAGAGCAAGGGCCAGAGCAAGATAACGAGACCCAACTTTAAAGCTGTGAAACATAGCAGGTGCTGCTGAGTTGTATTTGATTAAGGTGTGTCAGCATTTGGGTTTAGTATATAAGGAGCAGCACCTAGCTCTCCCATTACCCTGGGGTTTGGGTTGGTGGTTGGGTCTGGTTTGGTTGTTAATGTATTTAGTGTAAATGGAGTTTTTGTTTTTCTTATTAAAACCCTGTTTAAGTTACTTTTGAGTCCTTTTCATTTTTAATGCATGATCTCCCCAGCAAGCTATCTGCAGCGCTACCATACTGCAAATAGCCAACATCTTTGGTTATGGGCCCAGCTGCTGAGTGGATGACTGCATATTTTTGGACTCTGAGAAAGGTTTGAAAACTCCTTCTCTTGTTAGTGTAATTTTTTGTGGGTCTGGAAGAGTTCCAGAATGGTTGACCGGGTTCCTGAAGCTGAGAAGGCTCTGGTCTTCCCACAGCTAACAGATGAGAACTATAGTTTATGGTCTTTTCGGGTGGAGGCGCTTTTGACCTCTAGAGAAGTATGGACCTATGTAACTGATGACCCTCCTGACCCTGTAACTAATGCTTGGTCGAAAGGAGATGCTAAAGCCAGGGCGATAATTAATTTGGCAGTCAGCGACCAGCAAGTAGTCTATATAAGAAATAAGAAAACTGCCAAAGAAATGTGGGACAGTCTTGCAGCAGTGCATGTTAGAAAAGAGTCAGCATCTGCATTGACGTTTTTCAAGCAGTTGTACCAGACGAAGTTGCAGCCTGGTGGTGATTTGGCAGCACACTTGAGACGTCTGGAGGCAATACGCGGCGAATTAATTCGAAGGGACATGGTGATACCTGATATTCAGTATGTTTTTATCATCCTTTGTTCCCTTAATGAGGACTTTGATGGTATAGCTAGCCAGATATCTGCTGTTCCACCAGCACAATTAACTGTGGAAGGGGTAACGGCAAGATTAATGGGCGAGTTGGATAGAAGGGAGGCTTGTGCCATAAGCACTCCTATTTCCAGAAAGAATGAGGAACGCCATATGCAAACCTGTGGTGATACAACTGCATTTAAAGCTGCAAAGCGTTGTTGGTTCTGCAATAAGCAAGGACATTTTGCAAAGGACTGCAGAGCCAAAAGAAAGCAAAGTACTCCCAAGTCTGTTTCTGTTCGTCAGTCACGGTTGTCAGCCCAACAGCAGACATCGTATAGTAAAGACAGAAACGAGCCGCGAGCTTTTCATGCTTGGACTACAAATCGTAAAAGAATTAAAGATGCCAAGTGGAAGTCTTTTATTATAGACTCTGGAGCATCTCAGCACATCTGCAATGATCGAAGCTTGTTTATTTCTTTCGAAGAGGAAATTGGTAATGTACATTTAGCCAATTCACAAGTCTTGCAGTCGCTTGGCAGAGGTACTGTTAAACTTGACTCTTTAAACATTACAATAGCAAACTGCATTTACTGCCCGTCAGTGGACAATTTATTGTCAGTAAGGTGCTTTGCTCGTCAAGGCATAACTGTGCGTTTCTTAAAATCAATGTGTGAGTTTTTTGATGGGAACAAACGTTTATTGTATGCCCGGGACTCTGATGGTTTATATAGACTGTATTTTCGCACCTACTCCCAATCGCCTATAAATTGCAGAGCAGCACAGTCAAGCCAGGGGTTGAGGAATGTAAGGCCTCATTCCGGGTGTGTCCATGAGGCGCACAGAATTCTGGGACACCTGAATTTTGCTGATGTAATTAAGACAAAGAATATCGTTAATGGCCTCAACTTAAAACCATGTAAATTCTTTATGCAATGTCTATCCTGTTGCAAGAATAAGATTAAGGTTGCACGCAAGGGTAGGTGCTCAGATAGGAAAGTAACTGAACCATTTGAGCGTGTACATTGTGATTTAGTTGGGCCACTCCCACCATCATTAGGAGGTTCTAAGTACTGGCTTACTCTGATAGACCAGTATAGTAGATACTGTTGGACTTATGCAATAGCTGAGAAGTCCCAAGCATTTGAAAAGTATAAAGTTTTTTGCAACTGGGTAAAAACGCACTTTAACAAACCAATTAAGAACCTATTTTCTGACCGGGGCGGGGAATTTGTTTCTGAGGATTTTGAGAAATTCCTGGAAGCGCAGGGGACTACTCATGAGTTATCTTGCCCCCGAAGTCCCTGGCAAAATGGGCTTGTTGAAGTTGTGCAGCGTGACCTACAGGCAGGGGTTAAAACGTATCTGCATGATGCTAATCTGCCCAAAGACTTTTGGGCTGAAGCACTTAATGCATTTTGTTACGTTAGAAATCGCAGTTATCATACTGGTTTAGATGTCACCCCCTATGAGAAACTGTTTAAAAAACGCCCTAATCTGAAATACCTCCGCATTTGGGGTTCAGATGTAATTATGCATTATCCTGCTAAGCAAAAATTGGGTGAACGTAGTGTCCAGGGAAAATTAATGGGCTACCAGCAGGGGGCGTACAGAATTTACATACCAGCAACTGGCAAATTTCATATTACCAGAAGCATGATACAAACTGTAAATTGGAATGGAGTTGCTGTCTTCCAAGATACTGATGGTATAAATAATACTGAGGAAGAAGAGGAAGAAACAGCAGAAGAAGCAGCAGGAAATAGTGCTTCTGAATTAATGGGAAAAGACAAAAAGCCTGTTGAGTCTGATAAATTGTTTGATGATTTAAAGTCACAGGCACCCGAGGGGAGGTCAGATTCTCTTGAGTTTTCTGACCGTGAGCTTAGCCTACAGGCACCTCTTCAATCTGACAATGATTTACAACCTGAAACTAGTGGTTTACTTAGTCCCATTAAGTCTGAGAAGTCTGACTCTCCTTCTGGACTGAGACGTTCAGATAGAAAGAGACAGAAGCCACAACGATTTGCAGATGAACATTTTAATACTGTGTATGCCAATAAGGTAGTTTTTGAGCCAAAAAGCTACAGTGATGTTCAGAAATTACCTAAGCAACAAGCTGCAAATTGGTATAAAGCTATGAACTCCGAGATAGCTTCTTTAAAAGAGCATAACACTTGGTCTCTTGTACCACAAACCCCAGATATGAGACTTATTGATTCGAAATGGGTTTATAGAGTTAAAACGAATGACAAAAATGAAGTTGTAAGGTACAAAGCAAGATTAGTTGCTAGGGGTTTTCAACAAATTCCAGGCGAAGATTATGATTTGTGTTATTCACCAAGCGTAAAATATGAAACAGTTAAGCTTTTGTTAAAAGATGCATCACAGCGTGGACATTCCGTTTATCACCTAGATATAAAAACTGCATATTTGTTTGCAGATTTAAAAGAACAAATTTTTATGCGTGTTCCTGAAGGCATAGACGCCGCTGAAGGTTTGGTATGCAAATTAAACAAATCCCTTTATGGTCTGCACCAAAGTGGAAGGAATTGGCACCAAACTTTAGCAAAAGAATTGCTGGATATTGGTTTTTCACAAGGAAAGGCAGACAATTGTGTGTTCATAAAGGAAAGGGCAAACTCTGTAACAAAAATATGTGTGTATGTAGATGACGTATTAATTTCTACAAAAACTAAACAGGAATATGAACAGGTGGTATCACAGTTACAGAAGAAATTTGATGTAGTGGAATTAGGCATAGCTAAAAATTACTTATCCATGCAAATTGAGAAAGGCAAAAATGGATCTTTTCTGGTTCATCAAACTGCAAAAATTGATGATCTTGTTGAAATGCTATGTTTAGAAAATGCAAATGGGAAGGAAACACCTATGGTGTGTGGTTTCACCTTTACAGGTGAAGACAAGCCATTTCCTAACAAAACTTTGTATCGTTCTGCTATAGGCAAGCTAAATTTCATTCAAAGAATCTCAAGACCAGATATAACTTATGCTTTTCACTTTCTGGCAAAATTTGTGGAAAAGCCTACTACACAATGTTTCTCTGCTCTTAAGAGAGTGGTAATGTACCTTAAACATACCAAACATTATAGGTTGCAGTTTACAACATGTATTGACAAAGGTTTTGAAATTTTCTGCGATGCATCTCATGCAATGGAACAAAATAATTGCAGGGGTGTGTCTGGTATGGTGTTTTGTTATAACGGTTGTCCATTTGAATGGAAGTCCCAAACACAAACCATTATTTGTCTCTCCACAACAGAAAGTGAATTATGTGCATGCGTTCAGGCCACTCGTGATGTAGAATGGTATCTGCAAGTGTTTGCAGACCTACAGATGCAAGTAACACTACCAGTAAAAGTTTACCTTGATTCCCAGAGTGGACTTGCTATCCTGTGCTCAGAGACCAATACGCAGCGCACTAGAGTCTTAAGGTTACGTTTAGAATTTGTAAAGCAACTAATTGCTGATGAAATGGTTGTATTTGAATATGTTCCTGGTGACAGTCAAATTGCGGACATTTTTACAAAAGCACTTCCAAAGGTTACACATGAAAAACATGTACAAAGTATGCTTTCTGTTTTTGTTCCACAATGATGAACCGCAGGGGAAATGTTGAATGGTTTCTTTAAATGTAAAGGTTCATCATTGTTCCACTCGATGTGTATATCTTAAAGGGGCCAGAGCAAGGGCCAGAGCAAGATAACGAGACCCAACTTTAAAGCTGTGAAACATAGCAGGTGCTGCTGAGTTGTATTTGATTAAGGTGTGTCAGCATTTGGGTTTAGTATATAAGGAGCAGCACCTAGCTCTCCCATTACCCTGGGGTTTGGGTTGGTGGTTGGGTCTGGTTTGGTTGTTAATGTATTTAGTGTAAATGGAGTTTTTGTTTTTCTTATTAAAACCTTGTTTAAGTTATTTTTGAGTCCTTTTCATTTTTAATGCATGATCTCCCCAGCAAGCTATCTGCAGCGCTACCATACTGCAAATAGCCAACAATTCCAGCTTGTCAAATAAAGCCCTTCATTTTGGATAATCAGCAAGGGCCCTTCATTGAAATTATTGAATAATGGAAAGCTATATAAATATAGGGACATGGGTGGTGCTGTGGGTTAAACCACAGAGCTTAGGACTTGCCAATCAGAAGGCCGGCAGTTCAAATCCCCAAAACGTGGTGAGCTCCCGTTGCTCGGTCCCTGCTCCTGCCAACCTAGCAGTTCGAAAGCACATCAAAGTGCAAGTAGATAAATAGGTACCGCTCTGGCGGGAAGGTAAAGGGCATTTCCATGCGCTGCTCTGGTTCGCCAGAAGCGGCTTAGTCCTGCTGGCCACATGACCCGGAAGCTGTACAATGGCTCCCTCGGCCAATAAAGCGAGATGAGCGCCGCAACCCCAGAGTCGGCCACGACTGGACCTAATGGTCAGGGGTTCCTTCACCCTTTACCTTTATATAAATATAGTCCCATTCATCCCAAAACCAACCCGTTTGTGAATAACTAGCTCTCCAGATGTTCTAGATGCAAGCCAACTCCCATCCGTTCACAACATCTGGAGAATCACGGTTTCCTCACCCTTTTCTGTATATGGATCGATCTATTGAAGATCTCTTTCAGCTTCTGCCTTCTGGAAGAATGTACAGGTTTATAAAGACTAGGACTAGCCACCTGAGAAACAGTTTCTATCCAAATGCGATTTTGGTTTTAAACGCAGTGTAAGGTAGTCTCTATGTGAGTATATTGTATTCAGTTGTGGGGTATCAGAGTTTTTAGGGGCCAATCAGGTTGGGATAGCAGGCTTGTTGGTTTTGGAATGTCTGATGTAGATTTTTCAATTTCGTTGTTCTGTATGGGACAATGACAATAAACATTTTCGTATCGTTTCTGGGGCAGTGGGTGGGGTGGGGTGGGGTGGGGTTTCAAAAACAAAAGAATGATGACCTTGTTCGGCTTACCTGCCATTCAACTTGCCATGATATGCTTCACAAACGCTGGGGAAAAAAGGAAGAGAGTCATTACTGTCTCAGAGGTGGTGTTGTGTAATGGTTAGAGTGTTGGGCTAGAGCTTGGGATATGAGGGTCTGAATCCTGACTCAGTCATGAATCTAACTGGGTGTCAGAGACCAGGCTGAGGAGTACTGCTCTGATGAGGAATGGTGGGAACCTCTCCCTCCCGCTGCATTTCCTGACCAGGATCCTGAAGTTGCCCAGGAACAGTGGAGCAGTATAGATATGGAGCAGTGGTTTGCAGAGGGGCATAGTTCTGAAGGCAAAAGTTGAGACTGTGGGATGTGATACATAAGTAGCAGTCAAGTACAACATTCCTTGTTTTCCTAGAGTGGACATGCGGGGGAATGTTTGGTCCAGTCAGTCGAAAACTTCCTGTTTCCTCCTGGCTGGGACATACTTCCTTTGCACGTGACTAGATGTGGGCGTGACCTTACCTGTCCAGGTAACAAAAGGACAGGACATGCAGCACTCTCTCTCTCTCTCTCTCTCTCTTTGACTTCCTCCATTCTTGGAGCAGCTTTTTAGCTAGAGATGCTCTGTTAGCTTCCAGCCAACAGAAGACACTGGGATTATCCCCATATGGCAGTCTTTCTCAACCTGTGGGTCCCCAGATGTTGTTGAACTACAACTCCCATCACCCCTAGCGAGCAAGGCCAGAGCTCAGGGATGATGGGAGTTGTAGTCCAACAACATCTGGGGACCCACAGGTTGAGAACCGCTGCATATGGGATAGCTCCACATGTATATACTATGTAACTAAGTCTGCCTTCAGGGATCCATCTGTGAACTGATGTTGTAAGTAAACTTCTTTTATTGACTTTACACAAGATTGTGGCATCTTTTGTGGCACCCCCATGTTTCCTTTAATACAGTGGTACCTTGGTTCTCAAACACCTCGGTACCCAAACGCCAAAAACCAGGAAGTAAGTGTTCTGGTTTTGAAACGTTTTTCGGAACCTGAACGTCCGACGCGGCTGTCAGCTATTGTTTCTGGGGCGCCTGCACCAATCAGAAGCTGCACCTTGGTTTTCAAACATTTTGGAAGTCAAATGGACTTCTGGAACGGATTAAGTTTGGCGTTTTTGTTTTTTGCTATTTATTTTGTGTTTTTGTTTTTGAGGCCTTTTCGGTTACCGTATTTTCCGGAGTATAAGACGACTGGGCATATAAGACGACCCCCCCAACTTTTCCAGTTAAAATACAGAGTTTGGGATATACTCGCCGTATAAGACTACCCCTCTTCCAACGCACACCAAATAAAAATTAAAAAACCAGTCTCTAGTCCGGCTTGGAAATCCGCTCCACTTCCCAGTGGCCAGGGCTTCTGGGGCCAATTTTCAAGCGTATTTCTGCTTCATCTAGAGAGCTTGGTGTCCTCCGATTTAATTTGCTGTCGTTTTATCCTTTGGTGGGGAGTTGCTGCAGGAGCTGCTGCTGTAGCCGGCGTATAAGACGACCCCCGACTTTTGAGAAGATTTTCCTGGGTTAAAAAGTAGTCTTATATGCCAGAAAATACAGTAATTTGTTTTTGTGACTGTGCTCAGCTACCAACTGATTGATTGTGTTACTGCGGAAATGGATAAAAGCCCCCCATCCAAACAAGGACTATCATCAGTTCAGGTAAGGAAAAAAATGTAGTTTTAATTTTTATCATCTACAATTCTGTCTTATTTCATAGTACAGTACATTGATTTTTGCTTTCATTTTACGGATCAGTGGTCTCGTTAGATAGTAAAAATCATATTAAATTGCTGTTTTAGGGGTGGTTTTTAAAAGTCTGGAACGGATTAATCCGTTTTGCATTACTTCCTATGGGAAAGCACGCCTTGGTTTTGGAACGCTTTGGTTTTGGAATGGACTTCTGGAATGGATCAAGTTTGAGAACCAAGGCACCACTGTACCTTCGTAGCTGATGCAACCATTGGAGTCTTCCTGGCCGGCCATTAGCTTATCGACCTCCTCCTCAGTCAACCTTTCGCCTGGAACAGAAAAAGAGATACATAAATTGACTCAAATTTTCAGGGTTAAGAGCCCAAAGCAAATTATAAGTAGGGCTATGTGAGTCAGTCAAAGCTCAAATAGCTAACTGATTTGCGGGAGGCAAGATCCCAGTTTTGGCTAAGTCAGGCCCCAAAAGTTGATTAAAATGTTTCTGTATACAGTGGTACCTCGCAAGACGAATGCCTCGCAAGACGGAAAACTCGCAAGAAGAAAGAGTTTTCCGTTTTTCGAGGTGCTTCGCCAGACGAATTTCCCTATGGGCTTGCTTCGCAAGAAGAAAGCCCATAGGGAAATCTCCGGGGACCTCTTTTAAAATGCTGGCGGTCGGGAGCAAAGACTTTTGCCCCCCGCCGGCCTTCAGAAGAGGTCCTGGACCTCTTCTGAAGGCCGGCGGGGGGCAAAAGTCTTTGCTCCCGACCGCCTGCCTTCCCGGGATAGTGGAGAAAGCGGAGAAGCGCAGCGCCTTCCTGGGACAGCGGAGACTTCTCCGCTGTCCCGGGCGATCTTAAAATGCTGGCGGGCGGCAGCGAAGCCTTAAGCCTCTTAAAATGCTGGCGGTCGGCAGCAAAGCCCTCCTGTCCCCGGAGCTTGCGGGGCGGGAGGTGGGGAGAAGGGCTTTTCTTCCCACCGCCAGCCTTCAGAACAGACTTCTGAAGGCTGGCGGTGGGAAGAAAAGCCCTTGTCCCCCCCCCCCAAGCCTTCAGAAGAGGTCGGGGGACAGACTGTCCCCGGACCTGGTCTGAAGGTGGTTTCCATAGGAACGCATTGATTGATTTTCAATGCATTCCTATGAGAAACCGTGCTTTGCAAGACAAAAAACTCGCAAGAAGAAAAAACTCGCGGAACGAATTAATTTCGTCTTGCGAGGCACCACTGTATTATGTCCGCAGCCAGAATTCTGTATGCCCAGAAATGGAGAGAAGTTGTTATTCCAACAAGAAAGGAGTGGATTTTTAAAACTACTGGATTATATGGAGATGGTGAAATTAACAGCAAAAACAATAGACCAAAAAGATGAAATGTTTGTGGAAGAGCAGAGATCCTTTTTGGAGATAATATTATAGTCAAATGAAATTGCAGGCAGGAAGGGAAATATAAACAAAGGAATGAGAATGATAAAGGAATGTAATATGGAAAGAAGCAGAAGTCCCAGCAAAGGAGGAATGGATACAAATATTTATGGAATATTCAGAAATGGTGAAACGTATTGGAAGAATAAGAAATCAAAGATAACAAACTTTTTATAAAAGAATGGAAATGGTTTGTTGAATACAGATAAATTGTAAACAGATAAGAACATTGGCATGATTATGGTAATATATTTAAAGTACCGTATTTTTTGCTCTATAAGACTCACTTTTTCCCTCCTAAAAAGTAAGGGGAAATGTGTGTGCGTCTTATGGAGCGAATGCAGGCTGCGCAGCTATCCCAGAAGCCAGAACAGCAAGAGGGATTGCTGCTTTCACTGCGCAGCGATCCCTCTTGCTGTTCTGGCTTCTGAGATTCAGAATATTTTTTTTCTTGTTTTCCTCCTCCAAAAACTAGGTACGTCTTATGGTCTGGTGCGTCTTACAGAGCGAAAAAATATGGTGCTTTCTATGGGATAGTGTGCCTTGGTTTTGGAACGCTTTGGTTTTGGAACGGACTTACGGAACGGATTAAGTTTGAGAACCAAGGTACTGCTGTAGCTAAAACCCATTCAGAGCCAGCAATTGAAATAGAGTTTGCCCTATGATCCACATCGTCTATACCCTTGCTTTCAAAGTCCTGCCTGAACAGAAAGGTCTTCGCTTGCTAGTGGAAAGAGAGCATGGAAGGAGTCAGAGTAGCTTTTCTTGGGAGCAGAATTCCATAATCTGGGTCTATCTCACGTCACCACCAGCTGTGCCTCTGATGGTGACGGGACAGAGAGAAGGTGCTCACCCAAGTAGATGAATTAATGCGCAAATTAAGTTAATTTGGATATGCTGAAGATATTAAAAATAAATTTAAGGAACTGCAGAAAGAGAGGGGAGGAAGTCAAGTTTCGAAATGTCAAAAATGATTGTAAAATCAGTGAAATGTAGAAACCCTGAAAAGTACAAATGATTTTTAAAAGGATAAAGGAATGTAATATGTACGTTATAGAAATCAGTATTACGTTTAAGGCAGTAGAATCATAGAATCATAGAGTTGGAAGAGACCACAAGGGCCATCGAGTCCAACCCCCTGCCAAGCAGGAAACACCATCAGAGCACTCCTGACATATGGTTGTCAAGCCTCTGCTTAAAGACCTCCAAAGACGGAGACTCCACCACACTCCTTGGCAGCAAATTCCACTGTCGAACAGCTCTTACTGTCAGGAAATTCTTCCTAATGTTTAGGTGGAATCTTCTTTCTTGTAGTTTGGATCCATTGCTCCGTGTCCGCTTTTCTGGAGCAGCAGAAAACAACCTTTCTCCCTCCTCTATATGACATCCTTTTATATATTTGAACATGGCCATCGTATCACCCCTTAACCTCGTCTTCTCCAGGCTAAACATGCCCAGCTCCCTTAGCCGTTCCTCATAAGGCATCGTTTCCAGGCCTTTGACCATTTTGGTTGCCCTCCTCTGGACACGTCCCAGTTTGTCAGTGTCCTTCTTGAACTGTGGTGCCCAGAACTGGACACAGTACTCCAGGTGAGGTCTGACCAGAGCAGAATACAGTGGCACTATTACTTCCCATGATCTAGATGCTATACTCCTATTGATGCAGCCCAGAATTGCATTGTCTTTTTTAGATGCAATTTTTGCATTGGCTTTTTTAGCTGCAATTTTTAGCTGCAATTTAGTAGAGAAAAGGATTTGAAGAGAAACATCATGAAAGGAAGGATGGATGTCAAAATGGCTCAGGGGCTTTTTATCTGGCTGTCTACCATGACATTCCCACTTCAACCAAGATGAGGAATTTCAGGGTGCTTAGAGCAACATCTTCCAGCTCACAGTTTTGGTCCCTCAAGATTAACTGTGATCTCCAAGCAGAAACAAAGCCGGAAAATTCAGGAACCCTGAAGTCATCATTTGTCCCGCTCGACTTTGATCACAGCATCCGGCTGGAGAATTCCTTATCCCAATAACTTCACTTTTTGCAAAGAAAAGGGAAGTGAAGGACAAGTTTTTCTAGCCCTCCAGACTGCACAGAGAGCTGTTTGCATATATTTTATTTTTAACCAACTAAACTTTTTATTGCACTAGCCGTAGGCCATGGCATCATTCAGAAGGAGAACAAAAAGAGGGCGGAAGGGAAAAAAACAACAACAATAACCATTAAAATAATCAGGCACAGACATACAATAAAACCACGGTCACGGCTACTAAAATTATTTGTTGCGTTAAATAGAATAGAATAGCAGAAGATTCTCAGGGGAGATGTGCCAAATTAAATATCCAAATCCCCTTTGCAGTTGACCGCTATTCTGTCTAGTTCCTTCCTCCTGATCTTCTTAGCTGCCAGCACATGTTGTTGTTGTTGTTAAGTCGTTTAGTCGTGTCCGACTCTTCGTGGCCCCATGGACCAGAGCATGCCAGGCACCTCTGTCCTCCACTACCTCCCGCAGTTTGGTCAAACTCATGCTGGTAACCTCGAAAACACTATCCAACCATCTCGTCCTCTGTCGCCCCCTTCTCCTTGTGCCCTCCATCTTTCCCAGTATCAGTGTCTTCTCATGAGGTGGCCAAAGTACTGGAGCCTCAGCTTCACGATCTGTCCTTCCAGTGAGCACTCAGGGCTGATTTCCTTCAGAATGGAGAGGTTTGATCTTCTTGCAGTCCATGGGACTCTCAAGAGTCTTCTCCAGCACCATAATTCAAAAGCACCAATTCTTCAGCGATCAGCCTTCTTTATGGTCCAGCTCTCACTTCCATACATCACTACTGGGAAAACCATGGCTTTAACTATACGGACCTTTGTTGGCAAGGTGACGTCTCTACTTCTCAAGATGCTGTCTAGGCCTGTCATTGCCCTTCTCCCAAGAAGCAGGCGTCTTTTAATTTTGTGGCTGCTGTCACCATCTGCAGTGATCATGGAGCCCAAGAAAGTAAAATCTCTCACTGCCTCCATTTCTTCCCCTTCTATTTGCCAGGAGGTGATGGGACCAGTGGCCATGATCTTCGTTTTTTTGATGTTGAGCTTCAGACCATATTTTGCGCTCTCCTCTTTCACCCTCATTAAAAGGTTCTTTAATTCCTCCTCACTTTCTGCCATCAAGGTTGTGTCATCTGCATATCTGAGGTTGTTAATATTTCTTCCGGCAATCTTAATTCCATCTTGGGATTCATCCAGCCCAGCCTTTTGCATGATGTATTCTGCATATAAATTAAATAAGCAGGAAGACAAAATACAGCCTTGTCGTACTCCTTTCCCAATTTTCAACCAATCAGTTGTTCCATATCCAGTTCTAACTGTAGCTTCTTGTCCCACATAGAGATTTCTCAGGAGACACATGAGGTGATCAGGCACTCCCATTTCTTTAAGAACTTGCCATAGTTTGCTGTGGTCGACACAGTCAAAGGCTTTTGCATAGTCAATGAAGCAGAAGTAGATGTCTTTCTGGAACTCTCTAGCTTTCTCCATAATCCAGCGCATGTTTGCTATTTGGTCTCTGGTTCCTCTGCCTCTTCTAAATCCAGCTTGCACTTCTGGGAGTTCTCGATCCACATACTGCTTGAGCCTTCCTTGTAGAATTTTAAGCATAACCTTGCTAGCGTGTGAAATGAGTGCAATTGTGTAGTAGAGTAGTTGGAGCATTCTTTGGCACTGCCAGCACATAGAGTGCTGCTTTATAAGTAACAAAGTCCTTGGTGTCACTCAGTAGCCATTTCACCCATCCCTATGCACGATCAAATCCATAATCTTTCAATGTGGGTGAGGGACATGTGACCCCCTCCTCTCAAATGTTGGAACAAAGTGGATAAGGTGTTGTGGCAGTCCTGCCCCTCCATCGTTACACTGTAATTCGCAGCGCCACCTGTCTGTGGCCAAGTGAACTTCAGCGTGACGACACCCTTACATCCTTGTTTTACGTTACGATTAGATTGATTGATATAGATATAGATCACAAAATGTATACAGCTAGTTTACATTGTGACCTGCCCTGAGATCTTGTGTTGAATGGCGGTAAATAAATCTTGATGATGATGATTATGATCCTTCCAACTCTATTTATTTATGTTATTTATTAAATCTATATACCACCCTTCATCTGAAAATCTCAAGGCAGTTCACAAGATAAAAAATACAGGACAAAAGCCACAGTTCTGCGAGTCTATGATTCCAGCAAAATCGGCTTAGAGGGCCGTGTTGTAGGACTGTAGATCCACTCACCAAGAGTGGCCAAAACATGGCGAAGTTCGGCTCCCATGACCTTGCCGTTCCCTTCCTTGTCGAAAACCCGCAGGCCTTCCACGAAATCCTCATAGGTCCCAGTGTCTTTGGCTTTGGAGATGTGCTGGAGCATAGGCAGGAAGGTGTCGAAGTCTAGCATCTTGTTGTTCATTTCTGGACAAACAGGAAATCAGGTTAGAGCTGTCCATCCGTTTAGCATGCAAGTTAAGGATGCAAACAATAAGGAACAAGGGGAACACCCAAAATATAACATGAAGGCCCTGAGATCACGGTAAGGGATACATCATCACCATCACCATCACCACCATCTTATTTTATTATTTATATCCTGCCCATCTGGCTGGGTTTCCCCAGCCCCTCTGGGAAGCTCCCAACAGAATATTAAAAACACGATAACACATCAAACATTAAAAACTTCCCTAAGCAGGGCTGCCTTCAGATGTCTTCTAAAAGTCTGGTAGTTGCTTTTCTCTTTGACATCTGATGGGAGGGCGTTCCACAGGGCGGGCGCCACCACAGAGAAGGCCCTCTGCCTGGTTCCCTGTAACCTGACTTCTCCCAGGGAGGGAACTGCCAGAAGGCCCTCAGAGTTGGACCTCAGTGCATAGCTGACAACTTTTCCCTTTTTTAAGGGAAATTCCCTTATTCCGAATAGGATTCCTCGCAAGAAAAGGAAAAAGTTGACAGCTATGCCTCCGTGTCCAGGTGTTCCACAGGGTGAGCGCCACCACCGAGAAGGCCCTCTGCCTGGTTCCCTGTAACCTCACTCATCTCAGGGAGGGAACAGCCAGAAGGCCCTTGGAGCTGGACCTCAGTGTCCGGGCAGAACGATGGGGGTGGAGACGCTCCTTCAGGTATACTAGACCAAGGCCATTTAGGGCTTGAAAGGTCAGCACCAGCACTTTGAATTGTGCTCGGAAACGTACTGGGAGCCAATGAAGGTCTTTCAGGACTGGTGTTACACATAGATGGTGTGTGATGGAATAAAATGTCAGAGAGAGACCCCTCCTCAATATAACCTGTAGCTCACTGGCGCCAACACTCCTAAGACAGATCCGAGAAGCGAAACGTGTCCGGTGAAGTTGCTGTCACGAAAACAGGACAAGAAGTCTCTCACCGTCAGGTTTGGGCCGGCCGAGGACCTTGAGAACTTCCGCCTGGGTGGGATTTGTCCCGCAAGCCCTCAAGACGTCTCCGCACTGCGCGTAAGTGATTTTCCCTTCCCCTTTCGGGGTTCGGTCGAAGAGCATGAAGACTTCCTTGAATTCTGTATAGGAGAGGGGGAAAACACAAAATGTTTGGTGAGGAAGTGGGAGAGATGGCTCAGGAAGTCTGGAGAGAAGAAAGGAAGGGAAAGGTAACAAGGAATGGATGCGACCGCAGAAAAAGTTTCACTTGTTTATGAAAAAGACAAGCCTTCATTAAGCATTATTATTTTCAAGGGATCCTGGCCCCCTGTGTTTTGCTTTGGTTTTTATTTTTATGAACTTCGCTGTTGATCTTGATATCAGAGATGTTTACATTCCATCTCCTGTGGACATCCTGGAGGAACTGCAGGAGAGAAAGAACCAGGTCAGGAGGCTATGAAAAATCAGGATTTGCTCAGAAACCCGTGTCAGAGTTTGACCTCTGAAGCGTTCCAGGGCAGAACAGCAGTCCTCAGTGCAAAATAAAAAAATGAAAACTGAAAACACCACAAGCACAACCCACTTCGTCTCTAACATCTCTATAATTAAATAGGCATTGTGGGCGTCTGTGGCAATGTGGTTTCATTAGCTAATGGCTAGTGAGGTGGTGCTGTGGGTTAAACCACAGAGCCTAGGACTTGCCAATCAGAAGGTCGGTGGTTCGAATCCCCGCAACAGGGTGAGCTCCCGTTGCTCGGTCCCTGCTCCTGCCCACCTAGCAGTTCGAAAGCACGTCAAAGTGCAAGTAGATAAATAGGTACCACTCCGGCGGGAAGGTAAACGGCGTTTCCGTGCGCTGCCCTGGTTCGCCAGAAGCGGTTTAGTCCTGCTGGCCACATGACCCGGAAGCTGTACTCCAGCTCCCTCGGCCAATAAAGCGAAATGAGCGCCGCAACCCCAGAGTCGGCCACGACTGGACCTAATGGTCCGGGGTCCCTTTACCTTTACCTAGTGAGGTGGTCTGTGTCTGGGTTTTATCACTTCATGCCACAACATTTCTGAATGTCCCCCCACCAAAAAAAAATCACCGCACATAGAAATGTAGCACATAAGAGTAAAGGGTTCAAGCTAGCCTTCGCCTTCCATGCTACTTTTTTCAATGCAGGGACTGACTCACAGCAGAAGTCTTTGAGAGGTCGCAAAAATGCATAAATATTATTTTATTATTGTATTTTAATATTCTGTTGGAAGCCACCCAGAGTGGCTGGGGAAACCCAGCCAGATGGGTGGGGTATAAATATATTATTATTATTATTATTATTATTATTATTATTATTATTATTATTATTATTGAAAAGTGTGCATTAAAATGCACATAATGATGAAAATAAGCCCAGACGCACTGTTTGTTGGAATAGCTTTGTACGTTAGGTGAAACTGCATGCAGGAATATTGGGAGAAGTACAAACTAAGATGCTGATTAAAATTTTATGAGAACCTCTTTGTAAAAAATCAGAAATCAATGATGAAATGCAATGAACTCAACTTAGCCAGGAAAAAACGAGGAACTGAAAGCAAAAATTGACAGATGTGTGTTGAGGATCTATTTTTTGATGTGTTTTGCTTCTTGAAATCTGTTCAGCAAGCATCTGCTTGACATCTGGTGAAAGCTTTTCCTGTCTATTTTTCGCATGCAAAATACGCATTTCAAATTCATTTCAGCCGAGATGAAATGCAACGTATCGTTTTGCTGACAGCTTGACAGACAAGGCTTAAACTGCAGAGTGTGTGTGTGGCAGCAATGATTTTTCTTCCTTTCCCAACATTTTCCCCACAGTATTTTGCACAGCACTGGCTTACTCTCGCTCTTAATGGACTTCCCTTGCCGCCACTGAGGTCATCATGCTGCAAGACCTGACAGGCACCGTCGTGATGTAATCCTGTTCAATATGAGACTGAGAGCCAGCGTGGTGTAGTGGTTAAGAGCGGTAGACTCGTAATCTGGGGAACCAGGTTCGCTTCCCCGCTCCTCCACATGCGGCTGCTGGGTGACCTTGGGCCAGTCACACTTCTTTGAAGTCTCTCAGCCCCACTCACCTCACAGAGTGTTTGTTGTGGGGGAGGAAGGGAAAGGAGAATGTTAGCCGCTTTGAGACTACTTAAAGGGGGTGAAAGGCGGGATATCAAATCCAAACTCTTCTTCTCGTTGGCTGGGATTACCTATCTGACTGCACCGAGAAAGAGAAAGAAATAGCAGCCGGGGACCAGTGGGAGAATGATGCACAACAAACACCACCACCAATTGAAACAGGGACAAATTGTAGAATCGTAATAATAATAATAATAATAATAATAATAATAATAATAATACCCCTAATTTATTGTTTATACCCCGCCCATCTGGCTGAGTTTCCCCAGCCACTCTGGGTGGCTTCCAATCAAGTGTTAAAAACAATACAGCATTAAATATTAAAAACTTCCCTGAAAAGGGCTGCCTTCAGATGTCTTTTAAAAAGAAGATTTTATTTATACCCCGCCCTTCTCGGTTCAGAAAACCAGGCTCAGGGCGGCTAATAACAAATTTAAAACACTTAATTGATGCAACAAAAAAACAGGTAAAGGTAAAGGGACCCCTGACCATTAGGTCCAGTCATGGCTGACTCTGGAGTTGTGGCGCTCATTTTACTTTATTGGCCGAGGGAGCCGGCGTACAGCTTCTGGGTCATATGGCCAGCATGACTAAGCCACTTCTGGCGAACCAGAGCAGCGCACAGAAACTCAGTTTACCTTCCTGCCGGAGTGGTACCTATTTATCTACTTGCACTGTGCTTTCAAACTGCTAGGTTGGCAGGAGCAGGGACCGAGCAACGGGAGCTCACCCCGTCGCGGGGATTCGAACCGCCAACCTTCTGATCGGCAAGTCCTAGGCTTTGTGGTTTAACCCACAGCGCCACCCACGTCCCCACTAATAAATCTACAACACTTAAAATACAAATCCGGGGACATTAAATGAAATCCGGGGACGGATTTTGTCCGGGGACAGATTTGTAAATCTGGGGACTGTCCCCAGGAAAACGGGGACATCTGGTAACCACACCAGACAGCTCAATATTGTCTATCTGGCTTGGCTGGATGGGAGGTTTTTAAGCAGACGTTAGGTGGCCGTCTGTCATGGATGCTCCAGCTGAGATTCCTGAATTGCAGGAGGTTGAATGAGATAACCCTTGGAATCCCTTCCAACTCTTCAATTCAACGATTCTGTGATTTCTACCCACCACAATTGCCATTTCCACCCTGAAATCGCAACACCAGACTCTTTGATGCAGCCTCCCTCTCAGAGTTTGCCCAGTGAAAGCTTCTATTCTCACCCTGTTGTCTGCAAAGAATCCCGGACACAAGGCCTGTTATTTCATTTTTTTAACAAGGGAACACGATGGTGGCAGCGGTGGCAGCTCCCACTCCCTGGCAGCTGAAGAAACACGGAAACTTTTCAAAAGAATAATAATGAAAAATAAAAATATCAGCCTCTTCTTCTGCTTTCGCTTGGGCCTATCATTATCTAAACTCCTCGTCAGCGGGATCCGCTGGGTTCATGGAAGAGCCATCGAGAAAATGCTCTGGCTTTGCTGACCACAGACAGTGGGATTGGGGTTGTGGGGAACGTTTTCCCTAGAGAAGGAGAAAAGGCTTCAGGAAGGCAACCTGGGTCAAATCCCCCGGAAGCCCCAGAGCAATGATCATATCCAATTTGTCTCGCCTAGAGAGCTGGACCATAAAGAAGGCTGATCGCCGAAGACTTGATGCTTTTGAATTATGGTGCTGGAGGATACTCTTGAGAGTCCCATGGACTGCAAGAAGATCAAACCTCTCCATTCTGAAGGAAATCAGCCCTGAGTGCTCACTGGGAGGACAGATCCTGAAGCTGAGGCTCCAAGACTTTGGCCACGTCATGAGAAGAGAAGACTCCCTGGAAAAGACCCTGATGTTGGGAAAGATGGAGGGCACAAGGAGAAGGGGACGAGAGAGGACAAGATGGTGGGACAGTGTTCTCGAAGCTGCCAGCATGAGTTTGACCAAACTGCGGGAGGCAGTGGAAGACAGGAGTGTTTGGTGGTCTGGTGGTCCAGGGGGTCACAAAGAGGTGGACACGACTAAACGACTAAACAACAACAACCAGTTGTTGGAAGCCACAGGAGGGAAGAGTGGCTCTTTGGCTTGAATCCTGCTTCTTGCATGTTTCCCAAAGGCATTTGCTTGGCCACTGTGGGAACAGGATGCTGGAATAAAGCGGTCCTTGGCCTGTGGGAAACCCACAAGCAGGACAAGAATTCAAGATCCTTCTCCCTTCCCATAAAGGTAAAGGTAAAGGTACCCCTGCCCGTACGGGCCAGTCGTGTCCGACTCTAGGGTTGTGCGCCCATCTCACTTAAGAGGCCGGGGGCCAGCGCTGTCCGGAGACACTTCCGGGTCACGTGGCCAGCGTGACAAGCTGCATCTGGCGAGCCAGCGCAGCACACAGAACGCCGTTTACCTTCCCGCTAGTAAGTGGTCCCTATTTATCTACTTGCACCCGGGGGTGCTTTCGAACTGCTAGGTTTGCAGGCGCTGGGACCGAATGACGGGAGCGCACCCCGCCGCAGGGATTCGAACCTCCGACCTTTCGATCGGCAAGCCCTAGGTGCTGAGGCTTTTACCCACAGCGCCACCCGCGTCCCTTCCCATGGCTTCCAGCAAATCATAGAATATGAGAATTAGGAGGGACCCAAGGATCATCTAGTCCAACCCTCTGCAATGCTGAAATCTCAGCTAAAGCATCCATGGGAGATGACCACCCACCCTCTGCTTTAAAATCTCTAGGGAAGGAGAGTCCACAACCTCTCATGGGAGTCTTTCCCACTTTTCCAACAGCTCAGAAAGTTTTCCCAAATGTTTTGGCAGGATCTCCTTCCTTGTCACTTGAAGCCATGGGTTCGAGTCCTACCCTCCAGAGCAGGAGAAAGCAAGCTTGCACCACCTTCCACATCACAGCCCTTGAAATATTTGAAGATGGCTCTCATAGATCTCCTCTCAGTCTCTTATTTTCCAGGCTAAACATACCCAGCTCCTTCAACTGTTCCTCATCAGGCTTAGTTTCTGGACCCTTCATGCCTATTGGTCATGGAGAGACTTCTCTTCCACGGAAGGTCTGCCTTTGCAACGAGCCGAAAGCAGGAGAAAGAAAACAGGAGTCTTTTGAGAGGCGCTGCATCCTTGCGACACACCCATGCCAGATTTTGCAAAGGGGCGGGGTGGGGGGAGCCAAAATATGTTAATCTAAAGAGCGTATGGAAACAGATGAGGTTGTTGTTTGGGCTGTCAAACGCCGGGGAGGAAAGTTGTACAGAACAGGGGTGGTCTGGCATGTGGCAAATGTGCTTAACACACGAGAGAGTGGGGTGCTGATCCAACACTTTGGGCTTTCCTGGTTTGCAAACTTAAACGCAACCGAGATGATTGAGGCTCCTATGATGGAAGTCTGCTAGCCTGCTCCCTAAAATATCACTGGTTTGCTCATTTCTATATATAGGGTGCCTACATTTTGCATGGCAACATGTGCAAATGGCTTGAGATACCAATCAGGTCCATAAATTACCATATAGCATATATTCAACACAAAAAACAGTGACAATTTGTTGTTGATGAAGGACAGCTGGACAAATAAAGGGCCCCATTACCTTCAGTAGCTCAGGGCCGCATCAAACCTAAATCCGGCCCTGATCCAGATCAAGATCAAGGAAAGTCATAGTCCTACTCTATTCTGCCTTGGTCAGACCACACCTGGAATACTGTGTCTAATTCTGGGCACCTCAGTTTAAGAAGGATGTTGACAAGCTGGAAGGTGTGCAAATGAGGGCGACCAAGACGGTCCAGGAAACCAAGCCTGATGAGGAACGGTTGAAGGAATTGGGTATGTTCAGCCTGGAGAAGAGGCGACTGAGCGGAGATATGAGAGCCATCTTCAAATATCGCAAAGGTTGCCTCATGGAGGATGGAGCAAATATCTCTATGATTCTATGATGCACTCTCTCTCTCCATGAAATAACTGTTAACATTGCTTCAGAGAACAGGGGGATTCGTGAAAGACAGAAAAGTTACTAACCTTCAAGCTGTTCGTTGCTGAATTCAACCTGAAAGCAAAGAGAGAGAGAGAGAGAGAGATTATTCACTATGATGATTCTCCCTGATGTCCCATGACATTGACAAGGCTGACACTTTTCGGTGCGCTCATTTTGCTTCTCTTACTTGAAACGAGTGCTGTGCTGCTTATGCATTAATGACTCCCAGGCTGCGCACTTGGTCCTTCAGGGGCACAGTTACCCCACTCAGGAGCAAGGAGTCTTCCATACCCGCCTGCCCCCTGCCCTCCCAAAACAATACTTCTGTCTTGTCAGGATTCAACCTTAATCGGTCAGCCACCATCCATCCTCCAACCGCCTCCAGACACTCACACAGGACTAAAATGAAGGGGCTTGAAATATCCTCAGAGTCGAGAGGGGATTTCATGCTCTTTATTGAGCTCATAGCGGTGAGGAGGAATGGAAGTTCCCCCGAAATGTCTGCTTTATATACATTATTTACACAATGGGCCCCGCGTGATTGGCTATTTCCGGGATTCTCCTGTAGGCCAATCAGGTTGCGGATTCCCTTCCACCTGGAGCTGGATTGGGTGGCTCCTGTGGACCAATCAACTGCTGCATTCTGGATCCTATTGTTCTAGGACCAATCAGACTGCTGCCTTTTGGATCCTATTCAATTCAGTACATAAGAGGGCTACAATCAAACCAATATTTCCTTTTGAATGCCTCGTAACCTGTGGGGTTTTTTTAGCATTTGAAATAAACTGTGGAAGGGCCCAAACCATGCCCCTTTCCTGCACCGAATATCTTGTTCGGTTATCTCAATGGATGGAAGCTCAACTTTGGAAAAGGAGATGAGGACTCCACTCTTCAGAGATTTTGACACAAAGGCAGCATGTCTGCACACCCAGGCACACATACAAAGAAAACCTCGTCTCATAAAGACACCACAGTCTCCGCTGTGCCTCATTATCTTAAAAGGGAAAAGAGACCCTGTAAAGTGTGTCCTCAAATCCTTAAATCTTGCTCCAGGGGTCTTGTGTAACGTTTATTTGTCTCAGCAGTTTAAGCAGGTTTCCTAGGGAGGTGGAGTTTTAATTTCATTTTACAAACAGCAGCAGGTTTTATATTTAAAAAATAAAATACTCAGGAGAAATGTGGTTCCTTTTGCTAGGACG